>NC_043703.1:73900138-73995112 GCF_006229205.1 Suricata suricatta | reverse complement strand
GCTTCTCCAGAGCCGCGGACCCCCTCCCTCTCTCACCTTTGTTTTCCTAAAACTGTCCCACGGGATTCCAGCCACCTGCGGTTTGGCGGTCCCTCCTCCAAACGTGCGGGAGAGGTGACAACGGGCCAAGAGAAGCCACTTACCTTCCTCAGCATTCCTCTACGCTGGCGGCGTTCCCGGAGGGAGGTGACCAACCACGCTGGACTCAGAGTGCGAAGGAAGTGTGGGGGAGGCCGAAGGCAAACTTGGTCCGTGGCGAGCGCCGCCCCCAGAGCCCCCGCGCGCTCCTCATTTGCACCACAAAGGGCGGGGACCCGGTGGCCCCGCGGTCCCCAGGCGGTAAGGCCGCCGGCGGTCGCCTTCCCCGCCGAGAGTTCAGACGGGCTCCGAGGGGCTGCTCAGATGCCACATGGCGCTGGCGAGGACCAAGTCCTCCTCGTCCGTCCCAGGCCGGCGGCCAGGCTGCCGGCGCTGGTCCCCGAGGGCCCAGGTCCCCGAGGGTCCGGTGGCGGGTGGTTCGGCCGGCGGGAGCCGGCGCGGGCCGCTCGGGTTGAATTACCGCGCAGCGCTCTTCTCACTCGCCCTGCCCCCCGCCCCTCGCTGTTGCATATTCATTAGGGGGCGGGGTCGCTCGCCTCCAAATCCTCAGGGCTGAGGATGCTGAAGGAGGTGGGAAGATGTGATTGGAAAGGAAATGCCAAGAGGAAAATGGGGTGGGGAAGTGAGCAATACCAGATACAAACGTAGGATGCCTGTTTCACCAGTCGCATGCGTACACACACACACACACACACACACACACACACCATTACTCCCAAAGCCCGAACTGAGCAAAGAAACTTTCAAGAAGGTCTGGGCTAAATGTCCTGGTCCTAATTATCATATTAGATGAATAGGGGTGTGTGTGTGTGTGTGTGTGTGTGTGTGTGTGTGTGTTTGCCAAGGATTTTTAACGATGATTTTAACTGTGTGCTTCCCATAGCAAAGAGAGTCATTGAAAATATATATATGCAGAGCTCGCTAATTGCATTGATTCTACTGAATGGCATTATAATTGATTATCTGTTTTATTTTTGTTGGTAACAGTCTTTTATTTTTTCAATGTAATTTATCATCAAATTGGTTTCCATACAACACCCAGTGCTCATCCCATCAAGTGCCCTCTTGATTGTCTGTTTTTAATGTGGCAGAGCCCTCCACCATTCCCCAAACCCCAGATTTTCTGATTTAGAAACAGTCAATTTGCTCATGGGACCCCATTTTCAGAAAATAAAAATAGGGTAGGAAAAATGACTGAGGCCCGAGGAAGTTCACTTAGGGATCAGGGGCTGTCTGAGAAGCTATAAAAGCCATTGGCGCTGAGCTCCTACCCCCGGACATAACAAGCAGCCCTCCAGGATAATTTCTCTTTCCTTCCTGGAATGTCCACCATAAGAATCACCACTAAAACCCATCCTGGAATTCAGAGCCAGTCTACCACTTACAGTACAGGTGGCTACCTGAGAAAGGTGGTCGGAACATACACAAAGATTGTTCTGCCCCCAAACAGCCTGCCACCAGGCTTTCACCACCAGATTTGCCCCTCTGTGTTAAAGGGCTCTCTGCTAAGATATAAACTTGTTCGCTGGAAGAGGTGACCTGTAAGCATTACCCCTCAGCAATTGCAGGTGGTTAGACTTACGGACCTCAGAAATCCACTCATCTGGCAAATCCTCACTGGTGTCTATCTACTGCGTGATGGTGGGGGCTAGGGAGACCAATGTCAAAGATACAGCCCAGGTCCCTGCCCTGGGAGCCTAATGCTGAGTGCAGGACAGACTATAAACAAAAGTCAGGCAGTTATTATTGCTGGTAAAGAAGAATGAAACCATGTAGAAAGGCAGGTGTTGGAATCTCAAAGACAATGGAAGTACCACGAATTCTCTGAGACTAAGTCCAGTTTTTCTGACGGGGTTTCAGGTCCTGTTAGTTATACACAGGCAGAGGGTGCCTTTCTGAGTTTTTTCCTCATCAGACAGAGACTAGTCCTTGTTTCCTGCAGTTTTCAGTGTGGGCAGAGGACCTTGTTAAACTGAATTGGTGTACACAGAGGTTCAGGGGGTCTGATGGTGTTGCCGGATGGTCAGCCAGCAGATACTGATGTGAGACTGAGCTCCAAATGCAATTAGCAGCTGAGCAGGACACTCCTCTCTGAGTCTGGCTTTCCTGGTTGCAAATATCAGCAATCGTCTCTGGGTTGCTGAGAATATTAAGTGAGGTAATGTGCAGAAATCAAAGGGGTAGCTATGACAATAATTTCTCACCGAAGCCACTGGCCTTTAGGTCTTTGAAAGCTGTGGTTGCTTGATTATAGGATGAATTTGCTTTTGAATTCTTGCCACTCATTTGTAATTGTTTCCCTACAAAGGGATGTAGGATGTGAGTGGGGGAAGACTGATGGTTACTGAGGCACCCTGCTAGCCCTCTACCCACAGGATCTCGGTCATAGCTACCACTAACCATTGTACAGATCCAAAAGAGGATCCGAGAGGTCAATCTTCTTGCCAAGAACACACAGCACACTACTTGGTCGGGGGAGGATTGCAATCCTTCTCTCTCAAAGCCCTGCTGTTGCCCACAGCCTTGGCCTCCTTCAGGGCACGTGCTACGTTTGGCAGCAGCAAACCACTGTGAAGCAAAAGGAAAAGATTCTCACTGTTTGCCAATTCTTTAACTGTGATAGGACAGCTGCACCATCAGTGGGAATGCAACAGGCTCAGCCATTCTGGAAAACAATATGGAGGCCCCTCATCGTTAAAAGTAGAGCTGTCTGGGGCCCCTGGGTGGCTCAGTCAATGAAGTGTCTGATTCGTGGTTGTGGCTCAGGTCTGTGATCTCACAGTCTGTGAGTTCCAGCCCTACATGGGGCTCTGTGCTGACAGCGCGGAGCCCACTTGGGATTCTCTCTCCCTCTCTCTCTGTGCCTCTCCCCCTCTCTAAATATAAATAAACCTAAAATAATAGAACTGCTCTATGATCCAGCAATTGCATGACTAATTCAAAGGGGTACCCTCACCCCGATGTTTATAGCAGCATTATCTGCAATAGATACAGTCAGCCCAAGTGTCTACTGACTGATGAATGGATAAAGAGGATGTGGTACACACACACACACACACACACACACACACACAGTGGAACATTATTAGCCATAAAAAAAAATCTTGCCACTTGCAACAACATGGATGGACCTAGAGAATATTATGCTAAGAGAAACAAGTCAATCACAGAAAGACAACTACCATATGATTTCACTCATATGTGGTTACGAGAGGGGAAGTGTGGGGGTGGGGGAAATAGGTGATGGGGATTAAGGAATACACTCGTAGTGAGCCCTGGGGGGTTATATGAAAGTGTTGAATCACTACATTGTACACCTGAAATTAAAATTACAGTGTACATTAACTAACTGGAATTCCAATAAAAACTTAAAAAATAATATCAGTAGTATGTGGTTACTTTCTTACACAAAAATAAAAGGGGGATATGACTTCTAGCTCCTGGGAGCCAGCAAGTTAGAGGAGCTGTACCCAAGCTGCCTCCCCCTCCCCCAACCCTGACGGGTGCCAGGGAGAAACACTTCCCGCACCCAGGAGGAGAGGGGTGAGCCTGGGGCACCCTCTGGGCTTCAGGGGGTAGAGCAGAGGACACCCTACCTGCAGGCCTCCCTGCAGCCGGCTTCCCAGAGGGGCGGGGCAGTCCTTCTGTGGGGTGTCCACTGAGGGCTGCCTTCCTCACAAAGCGACCCCACTTGTTGCCCAGGTGCCCAACGTAAGAACATGGAAGACACCCCAATGTCTTTACACCTGACATTGCCAGAGTCCATGCCTAGAAATAGGTCTTTGGAATAGACCCAAAAGGAGACACCATGGAAATCTTCCAAGGTTCCAAAGCAGTTTTTAGAGCAATCCCTCCATATCGGATGAGGCTTTAAAATGCATGACAGGGGCGCCTGGGGGGCTCAGTCAGTTGAGCGTCCAACTTCAGCTCAGCTCATGATCTCACAGTTCATGAGTTTGAGCCCCGCGTCAGGCTCTGTGCTGACAGCTCAGAGCCTGGAGCCTGCTTCAGATTCTGTATCTCCCTCTCTCTCTCTCTCTCTGCCCCTCCCCAGCTCATCTCCTATCTCTCTCTGTCTCTCAAAAATAAATAAAATGTTTAAAAAAATAAAAATAAAATAAAATGTGTAACAATAGCTGGGCATTAGATGCATCAGAGAAGTAAGAAAAGTGAAATTGTAGGTCAATGAGAAGGAAGAATTTGGAGGATAAAGTTGCCCAAAGGAAGGTTCTGTTTAATGTGTGCAGGTCTAAGAATAAGCCTCTTGAATGTCCCGCTTAGACTGAGAAAGAATGTAATTTGCCTCCTTCTTTTCTAGGTTCAAAGCGCATCTGTACTTCACGTCTCTAAGCATTCATACTTAGTTTATGGGGTGAGGTTATTTAAAGTAATATTTTCTACTATATGTGTTGGAATCCATTTTTACTTAAACTTTTGGAAACTCTAATGTTAGCTCTCAACACGGCCTGAATAAGTCTGTTTATTGTTTTATTAAAATCACGCTTTGATCCGGAAAGAATTTTAGGTGACATACATAAATACATCCAACCTGATAGAACAAGAAAGAGAATTAAAAACAGGCAGATGAGAAAAACGTAACACAGGGGAAATGAGAACAGAAAAGACGAATGGCATTCATGTATTTATATCTATGTAAATTCATACATTTATATCTGTTTTCATCAAAACCCTTTTAGAACATTCTCTGAAAGCAATGTAAGCAAACCATGCAAAAATGAATCTTTACCCTATTTAAAGTAAGTAAAAAGGCATGATGTATTCCATAAAAAACTGTATTATATTTGGGGATATATCACAGCATGGAACTGTGATAAAGCAAGAGATCTAGAAGTTCCCACAGTGCAAACAATTATTTTGTAAAATGTTGTAAAATTTTATAAATTTTTTTAACGTTTATTTATTTTTTAGAGAGAAAGACAGGTGCAAGCAGGGGAGGGGCAGAGAGAGAAAGGGAGATACAGAATCCAAAGCAGGCTCTCTGAGCTGTCAGCACAGAGCCCAGCATGGAGCTCAAACCCACGAACTGTGAGATCATGACCTGAGCCGAAGTTGGACGCTTAACTGACTGAGCCACCCAGGCGTCCCTGTACACTTTTGGAAAATTTACTACATTTTGTTTCATGATGATAGGGAAAAAATGGAATATACCTATACTGTGTGAGTGTGTGTGTGTGTATGTAACTGTTTTTCCCTTAGCACTAAAGTCACTTCTGAGAGTAAATAAAATCACTTTTGAGACCCAGGAACAAACAAGTTAAGTATCTCCACTCCCTCTGGTTCTGGTTTTTATATGCCCTGTGAGCACTAAGTACTTGTTAACTAACTTACTGCTTGGTCTTTCTTCTTCTTTGGTTCCTGGGAATGACTTTAACGAGTGTTTCCTGGGTGGACATTCCCCCCATCTCTGTTGGGGACCTACTCTGAGAGCTCACTGAGGAACATTTCTTTTTTGTTTGTTTATTTTTGAGAAACAGAGACAAAGCATAACTGGGGGAGGAAGAGAGAGGGAGAAAGACACAGAATCTGAAGCAGGCTTCAGAGCCTGACTCGGGGCTCGAACTCATGGACTGTGAGATCATGACCTGAGCTGAAGTCAGACGCTCAACCAACTGAGCCACCCAGGCGCCCCTCCCTGAGGAACATTTCTGACGTTGGCCATGAAAGCATCTGTGAAAGCATTTAGATAGCGCTTCTGGAGTGAAGTTTGACCTTCACACAAAGGATTAGAAACAGCTTGAAGTGGAAGAAAAAGAGGCAGGAGTCGCCAGGGAAGCCCGACCATGATGGATGGCAGATCTCCCCACCCTCACCCCCACCCCCAGCACTGCAGCAGGAATCATCAATGCCTGGGCCTCCAGGACAAATAGCAGGTAATTCAGTGACATCTTGGGGTGCCAACTAACTCTCAAGTAAGTAGCTCACAAATAGTGGCCAGACACTAAGGATACCTCTTCCTAGCATGCACTAAATGCAATAAAATATTTGTTCAGTTGTCTGGAGATCTTGAATCTTGTTATGGACACACTACTTTGTTAGATATTGTCATTTGTCAAATTTAATTATCCCTCGTTCATTCTTTTTTCAGCTTCTGCAATCTTGTATGTTGAATTAATTAGGATAAGGATTTCTTCTGCATTTGAAATACTAGAAATGCATAGTGTACCCTTACTGGATTTTCAAGTTAATATACAAATAACGTTAGGCTAATTATGGAGGACATTCTTTATTCTAAGCCCCATACAGACACAAATACAGGCTTCAGAATCTCTCCAAGTTTCCACATGCAATACTATTCCTATAAATTGCTCTAGTGCATTAGTGGGACTTGAATTAAATGAAAGGAAATCAAGGGGGGGGGGGTGATAAAGACTCATTCATGTCTACTGTTCTAAATTCTTCCAGGCATCAAACAAGCATTTTATGTTGGGACCCTAATTAAAGTCACTTTTCATCATTTTCATTGTGTACCCCTGAGAAATAGGCTCATAAATAAAACTGACAAGATCTGACAGTGTTATTAACAACCGACATCAAACTTGATCATCACAGCACAGAATCCCCTTATGATATCCTTGTGGCCCTCAGTCCACCAGGTGGATACAGAAGAAGGAGAAACGGGATGAATAGAAGTTTCTTTGCAAAATATAGCCCTTTGTGAAAAGCTCTTACCAATTATCAGCCAGATTCCCCCCCCAAAGCATTAACTGTTACAGGCAGTGACCTGGGCGCTGTTGCTATTGAAGAAGTCACAGCAAATCATTCTTCCTCACTTTGACTTCAGTTCGTTCGTGAACTTGACATCTGCTTACCGTGAAGAAAGATGCCAGGCACGTGGGAATTTTTCAAGACTATTGTCCATAAGGACATGAAAATATACTGAGAAGATAACATATAGGGGTAAATCTACTTCCTGTAAATTAAATTGTTGTTTGACTGTGACTTTAAGAGAACAATTGGAAGAATTCTGTGGAAAAAATTCTCTAATAAAGCAAAGATTCCAATTGTGTTACAAAAACAGTCAATTTGTTAATTGGAATTTAGATATAAAGACTTATTTGTAAGATTGAGAGGTTGTAGGTGTCTTCATGAAAGTTTCTCTAGATGCTAAGTGGTGAGGAGGGCCTTGGAGACTGTGAGGGACCTGTACAAGGACACTGGACGGGGCAGTGGGGAGAAGGCCACCGAGTGGGACATGGGATCCCAAAGAGCATGAGACACCATGGCAACAGTTCAGAAGGGGCCTCTGATCTAAGGCAGAGGGGGTTAGATTGAACGGCCACTGTTGACCTCGGGGGGTTGGGGGTTGGTAAACAAGGTCTTTAAGCAAAGACTATCACCCTGACATAGGCATGTGGCTGAAAACAGCAGACAACCGGTGGTGGTCCAGGAATTGACACCATGGGGCGGGGGTTCAGAGCACGGGAAGACCCAGGCAGATTCAAGGAACCTGGGGAGAGAGGAGTCGGGCTCAGGGAGACAGATGTGGAGGAAATGGAGAGGAGGCTCGGCACCCCGCAGCTCTGTGCTGGCTGCTCCAGCTGTCTGGATTCCTCTAGTTCTTCAAGTATCCCAGAGGCAGGCAGGTGCCTTGCTAACCATGCAGAGGAGCAGGTGCCTCTCAGAGCCACCCCTCCTCACCAGCTAAAATAGCAGCCTTTCCAGGGGAGCATCTTTACGTCCCTGGAAACAGCCTCCAATTGGCCCAGGACGGTTTGCCCTGGAACCACGAGGGAAGGTGCCCAGGCCCTCGCTCCCTCACCTTGTTCAGCTTTCACAATACACGCATCTTCAAGACACGTCCTATCTCTTCCTCTCCTAGCTTCCTTCAAATAATTCATGTGCAACTGTCCTCCATTAGCTTACTTAGACCCTTTCTGGACCCGTTCTATTTTTAGCCTGTGCATATTCTTGGAAACCATGAGTTGTAGCTTCTTTACAATTATTGTAAAATGTAAAATCCCTCCCCCACCCCCACCTTGATAGGGCACCAGCATGTCAGAGAGTGCACCCTCCTTCAGCACTCTGCTTACTGCCCTCCGATCACTCATTTCTCCCTAAGCATTGATTCAGCACATGCCACATGTGGGGTTCTGTGCCAGGCATGGGAGCAACTAAGCAACGTGCTCCCAGCTCTGGAGGACTTCAGAGAGCAACAGTGGAGACCGGCTGGGAAATCTGACCCTGTGGCTGGAAAGCAAGCAGGAGTGTCTGAGCAAGGTGTTCTAGAAGCAGTGAAGAGGAGTTCCTTCCTCAATGGTATGCAATGCCTCACGAGTTTGCCCGCTGTTTCCACCCTAGATGTTTTAGATCTTGATGGTCTTGTATTTCTTTTCTAGTTTTTCAGTGTAAGGAATCTGTATCTTTTTATCCAGCCCCTTATGAAAGCTTCTTTAGACTCAACTTTTTAAATGTACGGTTTGGGGTGCCTGGGTGCCTCAGTTGGTTAAGAGTCTGGCTTCAGCTCAGGTCATGATCTTGCATTTCATGGGTTCGAGCCCTGCGTCAGGCTCTGTGCTGACAGCCAGCTCAGAGCCTGGAGCCTGCTTCAGATTCTGTATTTCCCTCTCTCTGTCTGACCGTCCCCTACTCACAGTGTCTCTCTCTGTCTCTCAAAAATAAATTAAAAACATAAAAAAATTTTAATGTACAATTTGTTATATCTTTCTCGTCATTTGACTTGAAACTGAAGAATCTTTCAACCATGGACACAACAATACAAAAAGTTAAGAGATAGTGCTCTCTTGGTATTTTGCTCTTAGCTATCAATCTAATATATAATCTTGCAACACTCACTGTAGAACTGAACTTGGTTTCTTTTAAAATCCTTTTGAATTGTAAATGTTGAGAACCTAGCGCTCTAGAAAAGTTCTTTTCTTCCCAAGAACTGACTGGGTGTGTGTGTGCCTACATGTGTATTTCTGTGTCTTTTTGGTGTGCCGAGGCTGAAATTGGATAGATTCTTTCACAAATACTAAATAAACCTCCTACAGCGCGGAGCCTGATGCTGGGCTTGAACTCATGGGTGGGGTCATGACCTGAGCCAAAGCGGGAGGCTTGACCAACTGAGCCACCCAGGCGCCCCTACCTTCAGGGAACCCTTGACTTCACACAGCATTTTCACACCAAGAGTACTGAAGTAGGAACTGCTTATTATTGCCATAGGCTCTCTCCTCTACAGGATCCAAAATGCCTGGTTAAATCCTCCCAGACTTCCACTGTGGGAGAGAAATCAGTCAGCACTGAAATAGGTACAATGAACTCTTTTCAGGTTTTTCCACTCCAATTCTCATGGCATTTCTTAATTATTTTGGTCATCTTTGAAAAATATTTGCTTGAAAAAATGTTTTAAAACATATAATTAAGACAATTGTATTTACTATTTGAATTTTTCCTGAAAATTAAGTAAAATACACACTAATCAATCTCAAACCAATCTATCCATCAGTGAAACAAACCTCCTCCCCAGAATGTAGAACTGAAGAATAGCATCCATGACCATGAATGTTCTTAAGAGGATATATGTTTTCTTGTAAGAGATTTGAGTGGATGTGAAAATACCAGTGACAGGACAATGGGAACATCCGGGGCACCTAGAGCCGAGCAGTACAGTGTCGGCAACTGACTGACTTCTATTTTTACAAAATGAAAGCCGCTCCGAAGTTTGTGATTTCATTTCATGGACACTGAAAGCTCTCTGGCTACCCTGACAGGAGAAAGCTCCAGAAAGCGTTCGATGGAGTGCTCTTACAATTCCTTTGAGCCCCTTGCTCAAAGGCCTTGAGAGCCACCGACTGTGTTCCCGCTTCACCTGCGGATGCACCACAAGCCTCCTTTCGGAAACAAAGAAATCACCCCTTAGAAATCCTCCCCCACCTCTGTCTTCCAGGAGCACAGAAGGCTATATATTCAGTTAAGACGTGTTTATGGCCTGAATAAGGACCAAGCAACGAAACTATAAAATTAAACACATTGACTCATGCCATTTAACTAGCTATTTGAATGCTTTTAGTCCATTTGCTTACACCAATATGTTCGTATTTATCTTTTCCATCCCACTTACGACCACTGGACGTATTATATGTTTATCTTTTTGTTCATTGCCTCTCCCCCACTCCCACTAGAATTAAGCACCAAAAAGACAAGCTTTGTGTCTATATTCTTCTGTTATCATCTGCCTCCTAGAATACTTGATAACTGCTCAAAAAAATATTTATTGAATGAATTCTGAATTTCAAAATGTAGGACTTATAAAGAGAAAGAGGCTCAGTGTCCGTGACCATTCCCCCATGAATTTAGAGGTTCAGAAAGAAAGATGCTGAGCAGCCAGTGGACGTGCACTTTTGTTTTCCAGCTACGGCCCCGAGTAAGGGAAAATACCAGCAATGCGGACAGAAAGGTCTCAGAACAGAGGATCCGCTGGGGATTCTCTGTATCTTAGGACTGTATTGAAAAATCCGTGTGGCTTAATGGCAGATCCTGATCCCCGGGTTAAGTCATTTAAGGTGACACGTCTTAAAATGAAGTTGCATCTGATAACGGATTCGGGAGCAATAAATGTGGTAGGGAGAAGACTCGGATGTTAAATGGAGCAAATTTCAACAGCCTGGAATGTGAGTCGCAGATCAAACTCTGTCAGACTTGACAGTGTTCTGGGAGGAGGGTGCATGCACCTGTGGACCTACTGCCAGGGCCCCAGCTCCCCGCGGCTCGGAGGTCCCCTGGTGTCCAGGAGCCAGAGGACCAGGGCCACAGCGCTCCCTGCTCTCAGGGTGCTCCCCACCCCAGCCCAAACAGCAGGGAGACAGGGCTGAAGGAGGGGAGAGGCTGAGGAGAGGCTGGAAGGTGTTGCTATCTGCTTTGTACAAACAGCATGCCCTCCTGTAGACAGCCTCAAAGCCATACCTGAGTCCCAAGGAGGGGGAGGAAATGGGTCCTCACGAAGGAGGCCACAAGTCCAGCTGGTAGACTGAAGTGACAACTGAGTGACAGCTCACACTCAGTCATGCCTTCCTCGGCCCCAACTCAAAACCCCCATTGGCCTCATACTGCTCCTCTTCTGGAGCAGTGAGTCCCCTCCCTGTCTGGTTCTCAGCCAAGAGGAGGAAGAGGTGACCTTGACCTCCTGCTTTTAGGGGATGTTCACCCTGAGTGAGGCTTCAGTGAGGCTAAGCAAGCCGTGGGGTGACTCAAACCCCAGCCAGCCCATCAGAATTTGCTGTGAACACACAGCTTGGGGTCTCACGCTGAACCTCCAATGTGCTGAACTCAGTGGTGTTTTCTCATGGGATCCTGCAGACCCTCTGTCGGGAAAACCCTTGAGCTCTCCTGACCCATTGTCTTGGCTGAGCTTAGGACCACCACCCTCCCAGCCAAGGGCGTCCTGCTCAGCCGAACATCTCCAGCAAGGCGCCCGCACAGCACTAATTTCACTGTTTAATGACCCGTCGGTGCTCCTCTCCTCCTCCCTGCCCCCTGGACTGACTGAGCCACTTTCTAGAGGGCAGAAGTTACCTACGGCTCACAGATCTGAAACCCAAAGGCATTTAGTATGTGCACATTGACTGGTTGCATCAAAAGAGAAAGACATGCACATGTAAGTGTTCAGAAAATTCAGAAAAACACCTTCCACCAAAGTTTCTCAAGGCGGATGCATTTGAAGTAGGCCATGAAAGATGAGGCTGGATTTGAGCAGGTGGAAATTGGGGAGGGGGAATGGGCTCTGAGAAGGGAGAGTGTGATAAGAAAGCCTGGATGGGGTAGCACTGCTTGGCTCCTGGCTTTTGCCCCCTGAGGTGGTCTTGAACAGGTTCCTTAGCCCCTGCATGTGTTGGTTTCCTCCTCTGTGAGATGAGAACAATGTTGGATCAATTTCACAGTGTTTTGAGGATCAGATGACCGAACTTTGTTAAGGCTTAGAACAAAGCTGGGCATGTAGGAAGCATTTATGTAAATATCAGCCTTATTAATTATTATCATAAGTACAAATAAGAAATGTAGCAGGAATTCAGAGACAGAAGAATGGAAATAGTCTGGAACAGCCCTGGATACTGCTGCTGCCACCACTGCTTTTTTTTTTTCGGTAGCCCCACATTCTAGATTTTTCTGAGTGACACTTTCAAATACAGTATTCCAATGTTTCCAATCTATCCCAAGATTTTGTTGAGGACAAGATGGGCATTGTGTCCTCATGAAGAAGTCACTGGATCTTTTTATTTAAGTTTCTAGAATAATCTGTATTTTGACACCATGCAAAGTTCCTCCCAATTTTATCCTTGATTGGAAAAAAGACAGAGAATCAATCAATTATATAAGCAGTAAACACACAAACACACACACACACACGCACGCACCCACGCACACAGATTAGGGCAATAAAAGAAGTCAAATCATACTTCTCTGAAGATCATGGTAACATGAGATATATAATAAACTGGCTAAATTAAATTGTTGCAAATCCTGTTTGCCTGTTATTTTTTTTTCTTTAAATGTCCTGGTTGACATGAACCCCATTTGCCTTTACATGATCATAAAAAATCATGAGAAAAATATACTAAGGTAGATCGATGTAAATATACAAGATTACAATTAGCCATATAGTAGACAATAGTGTGCCTGTTTTCCTTAATACCTTCAGTTAAACCCCCTAATTGCTTTGTTTTTTAGTAACTCATTTGTCGATGTCTTGCCCCTTTCTTCAGTTGTTTTCTTTTAAAAAGTAAAAGAAATTTACATAATAGTGTTGGTGGCACTCCAGAGACCATAACGATGAACCTAGAGGCCAGCAAAGCCAAGCAAGAGGCTAAAGTCATGCTCAGTTCTGGATCTGACCTTGTCTAAGTCTGGGAATTGAAACTGGATCTATGTTATCTTGTTGTGCATGTCTCCTAAGATCTCCCAGAGCCCAGGGACCTGATCCAGGCACCTGTCCAGGTCCCCCTCCCACCCTTGCCCTCAGGCAAGACAGGGATGAGCAGAGGGCCATCAGCCTCTACTCACTGCCCACCCCCCTCTCGTCTACTCTTCGTGAAGTTGCAGAAAGAGAGGGTGCTTATTCAGCAAAAGGCTGGGGTTTGAAGTCCAGACGGCACTTACCAGTTTGAGACTTGAGGCCATTCCTTTGGTCTTTGATACTCAGTTTCTCTTTTTCTAAAATACATATGGTAAGTATCTTACAGATGTCTCCCACTCAAGCGAGGAAGTCAACTGGAAACACTGCAGACATGGAGAAAAGCAAGCAAAGGGACTCTGCAGGGAGGGCTGATGCAAGACAGCTGACCCCCCGGTGCAGAGGGCAGTCAGCCAGCCTGGGGCAGCAGCAAGCTGGGACCTCGGCTCACTGCCTGCCACTGTGTCTACTTTACTTACTTATTTAAATGTTTTTAATGTTTATTTTTAAGAGAGAGAGAGAGAGACAGAGCACAAGTGCAGGAGGGGCAGAAAGTAAGGGAGACACAGAATCTGAAGCAGGCTCCAGGCTCTGAGCTCTCAGCACAGAGCCCAATGCAGGGCTTGAATCCATGGTCTGAGCTGAAGCCAACAGCCACCCAGATGCCCCTGTGCCTGCTTTTAACGAGTGAACTACTGGAGGATGAGACCCTGCAAAGATGGGACTAAAGCAAGACAGGGGGACCTGAGACCCAGAGAGCAGGAAATGCGCAGAGGAGAAGGGCAGAAAAAGCCAGATGCCAGCAATAGCAGCCTGAACATCGTCAGCCCAAGAGATGGATGGAGACCCTGAGGAAGGTCATGGCCAAGGAACCCGGGAACTCCCTGGCCTTGGGAGAGGCTATTGGAGAATATGAGGAAAATCAGTAATTCATTTATAAGCCAGGGAATTACTGACTGGCAGGAAAGAAAAGGAGAGGAGATCATCAGAGTGCACTCAGGATTTAACTGGGAGTAATGGTTGCATAAGCAAGGACACCCGAGTGCCTCAGGTTGGTTGAGCGCCTGGCTCTTGTTTTCAGCTCAGGCATGATCCAGGGTCGTGCCATTAAGCTCCACGCCAGGCTCTGCACTGAGCATGGAGCCTGCTTAGGATTCTCACTCTCTTTATGCCTGTTTCCCCTACTTGCTCTCTTTTTCTCAATAAATAATAAAATAAAGAATAGAATAGAACAGGAGCACCTGAGTGGCTCAATCTGTTAAGCATTCGACTCTGGCTCAGGTCACGATCTCACAATTTGTGAGTCCGAACCCCATGTGGGACTCTGAGCTGGCAGCTCAGAGCCTAGAGCCTGCTTTGGACTCTGTCTCCCTCTCTCTCTTTGCCTCCTCCCCCACTAGTGGACTCTCTCTCTTTCTCTCAAAACTAATTAATTAACTACAAAATAAAATAAAATAAAATTCCATTTGAGACTTAGTCTATGTAATCATTCCATGCCTCTGGTTTTTCTGGTGTGACACCAACAAAAATAAGTTAATAAAGAAAGATTTTCTTGAAACCGAGCATCATAAGTAACAAATGGGCGAGTGTTGGTCACCGGCTGCCTGTAAAGAAAACAAATGTATAAGAAGTTCTATGTTTGTGGGATGCCTGGCTGTCATGGGAACACGCAGCTCTTGATCTCAGGGGTGTAAGTTTGAGCCCCACGTTGGGTGGAGAGATTAGTTTAAAAAAAAAAGTCGTATGTTTGTCTGTGTGCCCACGAGCATGCACATGTAACGGGGGCAGTAGAGAAGGGAAAGAAATTAAGGAAGAGAGAAATTGAGAAAGAGAGTTTATAAAATGTTAAAATCTCCTTAAACCTTATTCTACCTCTTTTGTCTTTGAATTAAGCTTCTACTCCTTCTTGGACAGATAAATGTTCTCTTACTTTTAAGAAATATTTTGGGAAGGGCACCTGGATGGCTCAGTTGGTTGAGTGTCCGACTTAGGCTCAGGTCAGGATCTTGTGGTTGGTAGGTTTGAGCCCTACGTTGGGCTCTGTGATGACAGCTTGGGGCCTGGAGCCTACTTTGGATTCTGTTTCTCTCTCTCTTTGTTCCTCCCCTGCTTGTGCTCTGTCTCTCAAAAATAAATACACTTAAGCTTTTTTTTAAAAAAAGAAATGTTTTGGGGAACCTGGGTGGCTTAGTGAGTTGAGCATCTGACTCTTAATTTGGGCTGGGGTCATGATCCCAGGGTTGTGGGATTGAACCCTGCATCAGTATCTGTGCTGATCACGGAGCCTGCGTAAGGTCCTCTCGCTCCCTCTGCCCCTCTCCCCAACTCACATGCTCTCTCTAAAATAAAAAATAAAATAAAATAAAAATAAATAGGGGCGCCTGGGTGGCTCAGTCAGTTAAGCCTCCGACTCCGGCTCAGGTCGGATTTCACATTCGTGGATTTGAGACCCTCATCAGGCTCTGTGCTGACAACTCAGAGCCTGGATCCTGCTTCTGGTTCTGTGTCTCCTTCTCTCTCTGCCCCTCCCCTTCTCGTGCTCTGTCTCTCTCTGTATCAAAAATAAATAAAACATTAAAAATAAATAAATAAAAATAAATAAATCTTTTATCTGCCTGCCTTCAAATTCTCATATGACCTCTTCTATAAATGAGCATCAGAATCTTCCCGAGAAGGTCCTTGACCTCTTTCACACCCCAAACATTGTGGCATAAAGTCTACAAGAGCTGTCACTCAACGAGCCGGTGATGAGTGGTGTGTCCAGGCTCTGCCCAGCCTGCAGCCGGCCACACGACCACGAGTAGCAATAGATGCAGTTTCTTACTTCTTCGAGCTTACAACTGGTTGGGAAAGATATTTTCCTTAATGAGTCACACCAACAATTGTGAAATCACACTGGTGGGAGGTGCCGTGCAGGAGGGAGACACGGCACCTGAGGAACCTGGGCGGGTGCTTGGAGACAGAGCAGGGACTCAGGAAAGGCGTCCCTGGGTAAGCGGTGCTCCAGATAAGGAGAAGGAAGGAGTGCTCATGACAAGACCTGCAGCTTCTCCCAAGTCTTAAAGGAAGTTGGTGCCTTCACTGTATTACACTGGGGAGGTGGGTCTGATGGGGACAGATTGCAGGGTAAGAGACCAGAAAGAGTTTTGCGGGCGATGAGATTCAAGGTTCCCTGTGCCCTGGGCAATGCCACTCAGAGGAAGCGCTAGGGTTGGAGACAAGGCAGATGGAAAAAGCCAACTGTGGGCAGGGGGTTCTTATGGTTTCCATGGGAGGGAACGGGTGAAGCAGGATAAGCGGGCTGAGGATTGGCTTGCTATGTTTGGAAGTGGAGCCCTCATGAAGTTCATGGTCATTGTGACTGTTACAACACAGGGTTTGGGGCATTCTAAAGCCTCCAGATGGTTTGGGGTGGGCCAGGGATTCTTACTTGGGACCAGCTAGTGGCCTTTTTTGTAGATGTTACAGCATGGAATTACAGACGTTACAAGTCTGGTTTTATTGTTGAGAGCAAGGTGACCCAAGAGAGGTGGGCAGGCTCGGAGCACCAAGTAGACAATGTCACAGAGTTATCCTCTTAACTGTGAACCCTTTGAAGAAGACTGGGAAGGGAGGGGGAGGTATTCCGAAGGAATAGTCCAGCGCAGTGTGAAGATGGGTCATGGAAGTTGTGAGCAGACTGTTAAACACTGAGGCTGTTAAAATAGTTCGGGAGAGAGAAAGTTCCATTCCCATGTTCTGCCAAGCCCTACAAAAAGAGCGGCCACCACATTGTAAGAAGGCGTAAGCATACAGAATATTAATATCCCTGTGTGTTCATATCAGAGGCAAGACAGAGCTCTGGAAGGTCAAGACTCTGCCCTCGTAAGGTTAAGAAAAATGCAGTGTGTGGGGTCCCCTTGCTGTACATGGGGCCAGCTACCATTTATCGATCCCCAACCATGTGTGCTAGGCTCTTCATGTGTATAAAGGCTCTGGTCCACACAACATCCCAGCAAGGTCTTGTTCCTTATCTCCAATCTACATATGAGGAAACACTTGGGGCGCCTGGGTGGCTCAGTCAGTTAAGCATCCGACTCTTGATTTCGGCTCAGGTCACAATCTCATGGGTTTGTGGGTTCGAGCCCTGAATCTGGCTCAGCACTGACAGCACAGAGCCTGCTTGGGAATCTCTCTCTGCCCGTACCCCCTCGTGTGCACACATTCTCGCTCTCTCTCTTTCAAAATAAATAAACTTTAAAAAACAACACTCTGGAGGTTAAATTAAGTTGGCCAAATTCACATAGCTGGTTGAAACTGGTTTCCCTCCAACCTTCCACATTTTTCATGACCTCTCTATGCGTTAGGCGGGGTAACATACATGAAGCAAAAGTTTCTCTCTGAAGAAAAGCTTGCTCTTATGAAAGCATTTTCATAGTGAATGTAAAAGTCCCTGATAAAGCCTTAAGAGAACTGAGCTAACATAGCCATCATTTTTGTAAAAATTAAGGCATATTGTATTCCATAAGACACACAAATCTTAAATGTGGCTTGCTAAGGTTTGACAAATGTATACACCTATGTAACTGCCACCTTAATGAACACAGAAAGCATTTCTCTTACTGTAGAAAGTTCCCCCGTGACTTTCCTCCTCCCCACCCAGAGTGGCCACTATTTTGTTTTCTAGCCCCATAGATTAGTGTTGACGACTGACGAGCTTTACAAAAATGGAACCCTACAGCACATCTTCCCTTGTGCCTGGCTTTTTGCTGAGCATAATGTTTCTGAGTTTCAGCTACAGTGTGTATTAGGGACCGCTCCCTTTTTCTGCCAAGTTGTAATCATCTCTAAATGGATGGTTGATGGATTTTAGCATGCTTTTGCGTATCATTATTAATAGCTTCTCAATTGAAAGAACTTTGTATTTTAAATTTCTCCTGTTTGCTGTGATCTTATTCCTTCATACAACACAGACCTTAGAATTAAGATACAAAATATCTTCTTTCTCCTGGTCACTCATCAATATACTGACAAGATCCGAGGCCAGAACTGTGGGCACTAATTGGCACTAATTGATGGGTTCAGCTCCCCACTGTTGATCATCAAGGCCATCTGCTTCAAATTGTTATCTGATAGGGAGACTAAATCTACAAAGCAAAGCTTCTATAAGCTTCGCTGATGTTGACAGCTTGCGAGAGTGGGAGTCTCTGTGGATGAATTGCAAATGAAGGCAGATATACAATGAGGAAAACCGAAACACTTTGCCCTAAAAAGATTAAGACTGTGTTTTTTGGAAATAAATATATATGTAGCTATTTAAAAGGGCACACAAACATTGACCACCACACATGTGCCAAATAAAGATAGGATCTAGGAAGACTGTATGATCAGAAAGAGGGCACAAAATCATCAGACTATCACCAGGAATAAAAGATCAATATATCATAGTCATCTTATTTCTATATATTAGTAGCAAAGGATTGAAAATGATGATTAAGAAGCAAATATTGTCATCTTAGAGCAACCACTAAAAACTAATGAAATTAACTTAAAGGTGATAAATTAATCACACAGTATGCTAAAAAAACATGTAATATGCAAAAAGCAGGGTAAAAAAATCAGTAGAGTAATTTAAAAAAGAGAGAGAGAGATGTGACTTAAAATAATTTATATCAAGAATTAAATATAAGTGGGATTACACACTCTAATCCAAAGCCAGAGATTGGCAGATGGAATATAAAAACAAAACGAACCTATTTGTGGTCTACAAAGGACGCTCTTTAAATGCAAATATGCAAATGAGTTCAAAGAAAAGAACAGAAAAAGGCCTATCCTGGAATCGGTTGGCATGAGAAAGCCCAAGTAGCTATATCGTAGGTAGGAGTTTTACTAGAGACAAAGAAATGCAAAATGATACCAAGACCAAACAGCAGGAATATAGAATATTTACAAATGTGTATGAGCCTATAATAACAGATTTCTAAAACATTAACATTGACAAAAAGGAAAGAAGGAATAGACAAACTCATGATTTTAGCTGGAGATGAAACCACATTCTTCCAGTTAATGACAGAACATGTAAACAGAAAATCAGTATGGTGACAATTTGACCAACATTGATAAAGTAGGCAGAAAATCAGTACTGATAGTTAAAGCCTAAACAATATCACCAACCAACTTGACCTAACTGGCATTAATAGAACACACCACATGGGAATACATTCTTTTCAAGTGCACGTGGGATGCTCACCAATACTGAATCTTTTTTTTTTAATTTTTAAAAAATGTTTTATTTATTTTTGATGCAGAGAGAGACAGAGCATGAGAGGGGAAGGGGCAGAGAGAGAAGGAGACACAGAACCGGAAGCAGGCTCCAGGCTCTGAGCTAGCTGTCAGCACAGAGCCTGACGCGGGGCTCGAACCCATGAATGTGAGATCTGACCTGAGCCGAAGTCGGAGGCTCAACCGACTGAGCCACCCAGGGGCCCCTAGAATCTTTTTTTTAATTCTTTTTCTAATGTTTTATTTATTTATTTTGAGAGAGAGACAGCATGAGCAGGGGAGGGTCAGAGAGAGAGGGAGATACAGAATCCAAAGCAGGCTCCAGGCTCTGAGCTGTCAGCACAGAGCTTGACACAGGGCTTGAACCCACAAACTGTGAGATCATGACCTGAGCCAAAGCCGGACTCTTAACCGACTGAGCCACCCAGAGGCCCCAAGAATATCTTGAGCCGTAAAACAAATCTCAGTATGTGTACATGTAATAGGATTGTTTAGAGTATCTTCTCAGACCACAACAGAATTAACCAGAAGCCAGGAACAAAAAGCTCCCTGGAAAATCCTCAAATATTTGGAAATTAAGCATGATTCTAAATAACGTCTGAGGAAAAGAAGACATCAGAAGAGAATTAGAAAATATTTTGAATTGAACAAAAATGTAAATACAGTATTTCAAAATGTGTGCGACAGTGAAAACAATGCTTAGAAGAACTTTATAGCATTAAAATGCTTATATTAGAGAAGAAGGAATGAATAGATCCAATGATATACACTTCTTTCTTAAGGAAATAGTAAAACAGCGAATTAAACCCAAAACAGGTTAAGGAAAGAAATAATACCAGTAACAGTAGAAATCAATGAAACAGAAAATAGGCAAATTAAAGAGAAAACCAATGAAATTGGAATCTGGCTCCTAGCAAATATCGATGAAACATAAACTTTTAGGTAAACTGGTCAATTACAAATGCACAAATTGCCAATGAAATGAAAAACATGAAAGAGGATTCTAACTATAGTTCTACACTCCCTAAAGGTTGGACAATAAAGGAATGTTATGAGCATGCCAAAACATTTCAATGCCAGGGGCACCTGGGTGGCTCAGTCGGTTAAGCTTCTGACTCTTGATTTCGCATGAGGTCATGATCCCAGGGTCATGGGATCAAGCCCCAAGACAGTCTCTGTGCTAAGCTTAGGGTTCTCTCCCTCTTTCTCTGTCCCTCCCATACTTGTGCTCTCTTTTTTTCTAAAAAAAAAAAAAATCAATGGCATATGAAATATACAAACTCCTCAAAAGACACAAATTACAAAAACATACTCAAGGAAAACCGAAGATGTATAACAAATAAAATGTTTAAATTTCCAGCTGATTTCATAGTAATTCTATCAAACATTTAAGGAATAGCTGAGACCAATCTCTCACAAATTACATCAGAAAAAAGAGGAGGAAATTCTTTACTGCATTACTCTGATTTAACACTTAACAAAGACATAACAAGAAAAAAAAACTATACACCAATACCCATCATGGACATAAATGTAAAAATCCTTAAGAAAATATAAGGAAAAAACTGAACCCAGCAATGTATTAAAAGAATCATGAATCATAATAAACAAATAGGGTTTGTCCAAGAAAGGGAGAATTAGTTTAATACATGAGAATTAATTAATATAATTCGTCTTATTAGTAGAATAAAACGCAAAAACTAGATGATCATCTCAACAAGATGCAGAGAAAGTGTTTGACAAAGTGCAACACCCATTCCTTTTTTATTTTATTTTATTTTTTAAATATTTTTATTTATTTTGAGAGAGAGAAGAGGAGGGGCAGAGAGAAGGAGAGAGAGAATCCCAAGCAGGCTCCACTCTGTCAGTGCAGCGCCCACCATGGGCTCAAACTCACAAACCATGAGATCGTGACTGGAGCCAAAACAAGAGTCAGACACTTAACCCACTGACCCCCCCAGGCGCCCCTCAACACCCATTCCTGATAAAACTCTCAGCAACCTCAGAATAGAACAAAATCTTTCCAACCTTGAAAAAGAGCATCAATAGGGCTCCTGGGTGGCTCAGTCATTTAAGCATCTGGCTTCAGCTCAGGTCATGATCTCATGGTTTGTGGGTTCGAGCCCCGCATCGGGCTCTGTGCTGACATTTAGCTCAGAGCCTGGAGCCTGCTTCAGATTCTGTGTCTCCCTCTCTCTCTGACCCTCCCCTACTCGCACTGTCTCTGTCTCTCAAAAATAAATAAAAACCATTAAAATTAAAAAAAAGAAAAGAAAAAGAGCATCAGTGAAAAACTTACCATGAGTATCATACAGAATGTTGAAAAAGTAAATGCTGTTATCCTAGAACATGAATAAGACAAAGATATACACTCTTGCCACTTGTAGTTAGCATTATTATTCAGCTGGAGGTCCTAAACAGGTGACTAAGCAAGAAAATATATAATAAAAAGCATAGAGTTTGTAAAAAAGAAATAAAACTGATTTATAGTCAACCCAATCATACATGTAAAAAACCCTGAGGTGGGGGTGTATGGGTGCCTTATTTAGTTGAGGGTCTGACTCTTGATTTCCGCTCAGGGCAGCATACCAGGGTGGTGGCATGCAGCCCCACAGAGTCTGCTTGAGAGTCTCTCTGCCTCTCTTCCCCTTCCACTATTCTAAAATTTAAAAAAATAAATAAAAACATCCTGAGGGAATATACAAAATCTACTTGAACTAATAAATGAATTTGGCAAGACCCCAAGATAAAAGATCAATAGGCAATAATCATTTTATTCCTATATATTAACAGCAAACAATTAAAATGGGACGCCTGGGTGGCTGAGTTGATTGAATATCTGGCTTCGGCTCAGGTCATGATCTCACAGCTCGTGAGTTTGAGTCCCATGTTGGGCCCTGTGCTGACAGCTCAGAGCCTGGAGCCTGCTTCGGATTCTGTGTCTCCCTCTCTCTCTCTACCCCTCCCCAGCTAATGCTCTGTCTCTCTCCTTCAAAAATAAGTAAACATTAAAATTTTTTTTAAATTAAAGAAACCAATACATTTACGACAGCATAACAAAATCTTTAGAAATAAATTTAATGAAAGGTGTAGAAACTAAAGAAGACCTAAATAAGTGGAGAGATATGCCATATTTAAGAAATAGAAGATTCAATATTAAGATATCAGTTCTGCCCTAATCAACAGATTCAATGTAATCTTTCTTTCTTTCTTTCTTTCTTTCTTTTTCTTTCTTTCTTTTCTTTCTTTCTTTCTTTCTTTCTTTCTTTCTTTCTTTCTTTCTTTCTTTCTGTCTGTCTTCTGTCTGTCTTTCTGCCTTCCTGTCTTTCTTTCAGTAAGCTCTATACCCATTGTAGGACTTGAACTCACAACCCCGAGGTTGCAAGTCCCATTCTCTACCTTCTAAGTCAGCCAGTTGCCTCAGTTTCAATGCAATCTTAATCAAAATCATAGCAAGTATTTTCTTCTAGAAACTGACAAGTGGATTCTAAACTAGACATGAAAATGCCAAGGACCTAAAATAGTCAAACAATTTTAAAAGCAAGAAAAAATTTGGAAGCTTTTGATATCAAAACTACAGTGATCAAGAGAGTGCAATATAGGTATAAAGAAAGGTCCACCAATCAATGGAACAGAGTAAAGTCCAGGAATAGATCCAAGCATATATAGTTGATTGGTTTTTAGCTCAGGTGTCCCAATAATTAAATGATGGAAAGGATAGTCTTTCCAACAAATGGCATTGGAACTGTGCCATACTGTCCATATTGGGAAAAAAAGTCTTGACTCTTTTACCATCTGCAAAAATTAACTCAACATGGATCATAAACCTGTTTAAAAGATTAAGTCTTAAAACCTTTAGGCAGAAAACATAGGAGACAATACTTGTGATATAAGACTAGGCATTAATTTTTTAAGACATTTAGGCATGAAACAAAAGGAAAATATTGATAAATTAGATTTCACAAGAATGAAAATCTTTTCCTTTTTTAAAAGACTCTCTTCAGAAAATAAAATGGGGGAAACATTTGCAAAACATCCAACAACGGTCTTGTGTCCTGAACATATAAAGAACTATTACAACTCACCAATAAGAAGATACACAGTTCAGTCAAAAACTGGACAAAAAATTTAAACAGACACTTCATAAAAGAATATATAATAGGCCAATAAGGAATGAAAAGATGTTCAGTGTCACTAATTATCAAACAAATGCAAATTAAAACAACAAAGGGATACTGCTATATTCTTCCTAGAATGGCTAAAATTTAAAAAGCCTGACAATATTGAGTATCTGCATGGGGATGAAGCAACTCAATTCTCACATGTTGCTAGTGGTATAGTGTAATGAAATATCCTCTTGATATATCATATATCATATGTCAACAAGTTGGTGCTTTCTTAAAATGTTAAATACACACTTAATATTCATCCCAACAATTCCACTCCTCGCTGCATAACCAAGAATGAATACATATATCTATACACAAAAATACTGTGTACAAATACTCATAACAACATTATGTTCAATTGCCCCAAACTGGAAACAATCAATATATTCATTAACTAGTAAATAGGTAAACAAGTTGTTGTATACCCAGACAATGGAACAATGCTTGGTAATGAACTACTGATACAGGGAAAAAAAGTGGATGAAACTCAAGAATACGCAAAGTGAAGGAAACCAGACACAAAAGCCAACAGATTATTCCATTTGTATGAAATTCAAAGAAGGCAAAATCATAGGAACAGAAAGCAGTTCAGTGGTTGCCTTGGACCAGAGCTGGAAAAAGAGATGGACTATTAAGAGAACACAGGAGAATTTTTATTTTGGTGGGGCTTACATAATTGTATACATTTCCCAAACTCATAGAACTATACCCTCAAACTCTGTGAATTTTATTAAATGGCAATGTATCTCAAAGGTTGCAAAAAAAAAAAAATCCATATGCAAAAAATCAGTATCTTTTTTTTTCCAGTATCTTTTAAGGGTAAAAAAAATCAGCCAGGAGAAGACCCAGTGGAAGAAAGGACAGGATGTTTGACATCCTGTCTGCTCTCCAGATTCATTCTCCACCTGACTCCACCCTGTTCCCTACCCAGACAGGCTTAATTATATTGCCTGTTCACTGTATCAATGGACTCTCTTGTCATTTTGCCTCTGGTTGGGTTTGGCCAATGGGAAGCTCCAGCAGATCTGAAGGAAAGGATTAGAGGGAGGTAGCATATTTATTCTTTTAATGTGTATTTATTTATTTTGAGAAGGGGGGAAGGGGCAGAGAGAGGGAGAGAGAGAATCCCAAGCAGTCTCCACACTGTCAGCTCAGAGCCCAACATGGGGCTCAATCTCATGGATCGTGAGATCATGACCTGAGTCCAAATTAAGAGCTGGATGCTTAACCGACTCAGTCACCCAGGCACCCAGAGATAGCATTTACTTCCTCCTCTGTCACTGTCCTCTCTGCTGGGACCTCGGTGAGCCAGTGGTGTCCCTGGAGATGACTCCTATCTCCAATAAGAGCTGTGTATATATGAGTTACAGCAACTCCTCGCCCTCTAGCATTCATGCCTAGGTGTGAAAACGAAGGACCTTACAACTGCCGTTACTATTCCAAAGGTACTACTCTGTCCTCTTCCTTCTTCTGTACTTGTTCACATATTTGCAAATACCATTTTTCTCTTTTTTAGCTCCTCAAGTCATCCAACTTAAGTGGTGCCATTTGTTTTCTGAAGAGAAAGATACAGAGCTCATTCACAGCAGCAACAAAAAATCCACTGGAAGTAACAACCTACAAATTGCCTGAGTCATGTAAAAAATACTTCAAAATCAACAACAAAGGACTTAAATAAATGGAAAGATACGCATATACTGGAACAAAAAGACTCAACATTGTAAAGATGTCAATTCTTCCATAGTTAATTTATTATTTTTTTGAAGATTTTATTTTTTGTCTCTTTACCTAACGTGGGGCTCAAATTTACAACTCCAAGGTCAAGAGTTGCATGCTCTACCGATTGAGCCAGCAAGGTGCCCTATTCCATAGTTAACTTATAAATCAAATGCCAACAGGTATTTTTATTGTTTCATTGCTACTACTGTTATTGCTTCATTTTTTATTTTTTATTATTTTTTTATTTTTCAAAAAAATTTTTTTAACATTTATTTATTTTTGAGAGACAGAGACAGATCATGAGCAGGGGAGGGGCAAAGAGAGAGTGACACACAGAATCAGAAGCAGGACCCAGGCTCTGAGCTGTCAGCACAGAGCCTGACATGGGGCTCGAACCCACAAACTGTGAGATCATGGCCTGAGCTGAAGTCAGACACTCAACCGACTGAGCCACTCAAGCACCCGCTTCATTTTTTAATTGAACAAACTCGTATTAGGAAGTCAGCTACAGTCTTCCGCTCTATCAGTTGAGCTATTGAAGGGACGAGAACAAACCAGTTTTAATATTTATGTTGAAAAATAAACAAATGAGACTTGCTGGGAGAACTCTGAAAAAGAAAAGCAAATGTTAAAATATAAAATTATCATTAATGTCTTAAAAACCTATGTTACTAGCACATGAACAGGAGATACCTATGTAATTGAACAAAAATCCCAGGAAATATATACGAATACTTATGAGACATTACAATAAGAATTGCATCTGGCTGGCTCAGTTGATAGAGCAGACAGATATCTTTTGGTCTCAGGGTGGTGAGTTCAAGCCCCACGTTGGGTGTAGAGCCTACTTAAAAAAAAAATTGCATCTCCGGCACCTGGGTGACTCAGTTGGTTAAGCCTCCAACTTTGACTCAGGTCATGATCTCATGGTTCATGGGTTCCAGCCCCGTGTCAGGCTCTGTGCTGGCAACTCAGAGCCTGGAGCCTGCTTCACGTTCTGTGTCTCCCTCTCTCTCTCTTTCTCTCTCTGCCCTTCTCCTTCTGGCATTCTGTCTCTCTCTCTCTCAAAAATAAACATGAAAATTTTTTTAAATGCATCTCAAATCACCGGGCAAAAGGGCTACGTAATAAATGGTTTGGAGACAACAGGTAGCATGCTGGGAAAATACCGTTGAATCCATGCAGTTTAACATACAAGAGTATAATTTCCAAATGAGTCCAAGATTTAAGTGTAAGCCAGAAAGTATAAAAGGGAATTATGAGAGCATTTGTTATCATTGTGGAGTGGTAAAAGACTTTCTAATTTAAAACCCAGAAGTAATACAAAACTTTAAAATCTTGTATTACCAAAAAACACTGGAAGTGATAATGTTGAAAGATGAAGTGGGAACCAAACATGCTCCTAGAGATCTGTAAGAAAAAAAGACACCCCCCCCTAAGAAAATAAAAGTACAGAAAAGAAAAGCCAACAACTCAATAGAAAAATGACCAGAACAATTTACAGAAAAAGAAATGCAGAAGAGCTTTAAGCAGAGAAAAGATACTCAACCTTTCTCATAATAAAGAAATGCAAGTTACAACAACACTGAGAAATCGCTGTCCACTTATCAGGTAGGAAAACTCAAAACTGTGATACAGTATTCCTGGAGAGGCTGTGGGCAATCAGGTTCTGCCGCACATTGTGCTTCGGAGTATAAATTGGTACCAGCTCTACGGAGGGTCCCTGATGATATCTATTAGAATTCCGCATGCATTCACTCTTTGATCTAGCTATCTTCTTCCTGTATATTTACCCTGTAGATATATTTGCACAAGTGAGAAATTATGTCTCTGTAAGCGTTCCACCCCAGAATTGTTTTTAATAGCAAAACCCCAAAACAAACTAAACATCTGACCATGGAGAACCGGCTGAATACATCATGATGCATCTATACAGTGTAGTATTTTGCTGCCTAAACAAACACGGAAAATGCTGAGTACTCACTGGCATGAAGTTAATTGGAAATGCTAATTGAAAAAAGCAAGGCTCTAAAGGACTATAGTGTGTAACAAGAAACACAGTAAGAATATACATATTTGAAGTTGCTTGTATATAAACAAGAACACTGAAAGAATAGGCAAGAAACTAGTCGCAGTGGTTACTTGAGGGACAGAGGTGAGGAGTGGTGACAGCTGGGGGGATAAGCGACAGAGATAGGAGGAGGCTTGTCATCATTTACTTTCTTATATTTGGAAAGGTGTCGAGAACTGTCACTATGTCCCCTAGCCACAATTTTCAAAACATAAAGACATGTTATTCTTTTTTTTTTTTTTTTTGAGAGTCAGAGAGAGACAGCGTGAGCAGGGGAGGGGCAGAGAGAGGGAGACACAGGATCCAAAGCAGGCTCCAGACTCTGACCTGTCAGCACAGAGCCCTACGCAGGGCTGGAACCCACAAACCGTGAGATCATGACATGAGCCAAAGCCGGACGCTCAACCGACTGAGCCATGCAGGCGCCCCTAAAGACATGTTATTCTTAAAAGTGAAACCTCAGAGTGATGGATATTAGTATGTTACTTCAGAAATACTCCTTAACATTTGGTTCAGCCTATTCACTGTCCCCCACATTGTACAACGACCGTTCTCTGTCCTTGTGTAGAAAAAAACAGAGAAGAGCAGGTGTTATAACTTTGCTTCCCAGCTGGGTTAATAGGATGTGATTAGATCCATTTATTCTTGGGGTCCTGACCCCTCACAGGACTCTGACCCATGAGAATTGCCCTAGGTATGGTTCTCTCTCTGCTCACTGGCTATGAGTCTCCACATACACTGATTTTCATAGCCTAGAACGTGTGCGGTTCTGGTCTTCCTTATTTGGACAAGTACAAAGGTGTGATTTTGTACTCCTCTAGTTAGTATATGTGGTTGCAGCATTGGCAACCCCACAGAACAATTCAGCACCACTGACAATAATATGTCATTAGTTTATCTTGACAGCCCATGTTTGATGTTTTTCATTCATTCTTCTTCCTCTTCTTCTTCTTCTTCTTCTTCTTCTTCTTCTTCTTCTTCTTCTTCTTCTTCTACTTCTACTTCCTCTCCTCCTCTTCTTCTTCCTTTCCTCCTCCCCCTCCTCCTCCTCCTCCTCCTCCTCCTTCTTCTTTTACATAAGAACGGACTTCATTCTGCCTTATTTGTGCATAAGACAACCTTATATTTTATCTCCAAAAGCATCTAAGACTAGATGGTTCTCTACAGATCATTGGCTCTCTAGCAGATGAGCATTCAAACCTGTAATTGGTGAAAATCATGAAATGAAAAAAAAAAGTGCCACAACAGGGAAGGAGAAAAGGGTAGGATTTAGACAAGTGAGTTTATTTTCCCTCTTATTTTGGAAACCATGGTGACCAAGAGATTTGATTAAACCACAGTAATACGCCAACATAGACTCAGAAGCATCTTGGAAGAAATATATCCCTTTGATCTATTCAGTTCCTTTTCCTATCAGGCAAAATTTTCCCACAAAAATGAATCTGTTTGCCAGTCACAATCAAGATTTTCTATAAACCATAATACAATGGACAGATTGGCTGTCCAGTGGAAATGACCTTTTAATGCATGATCTGGCCTTGTTTCAGATGCCTTAGTGTCACTGTGCATGGGGTTACAAGCCTCAAAACTTGTGGGGAAATTTGAAAGTGAAGTTGTAAACTAAATCAGGGATCTACAGCCCAGAAATTTAGTGATTCCATCCCAATTCAACTCCACCCAAGTGGACAGATTATGAGCGGCATTTTTTGAAAATAAACACCAGTCTATATTCACATTCTTTTGAATCTCCTTTCCTATCCATTTACACATTGAAATGATTTTACTGTGCTGCCTTCTTTGAAAGAAAAGAGCATTTTGCATCTGTTAATGAGGCAGAAAATTCACCACACATTTGTAAATAATCACACCCGTCCTCACACTTGCTTTTTTCCAAGACTGCTTTCTTGACATGCTGACTGTGCTCCTGAAAAGCTGTGTATCGATTTCGTTTCTAAACTTCTAATGAATCTTCCGTTAGTGAAGACCAGGATTTAAAGATGTATTCTGAATTCTTTGAAATATGACTAGATCTTCCCAACTGATCTTTGTAGGACTGGACCTTTTTAGAAGGGTTTTCTTAGAGTTGTTTCAGATTGTCAATTACTTAGATATGTAACTACATTAGGTCCCAAGATTAAGGCTGTGTACCTTTGAGTATAAACTTCATACTTTTTAAAATAATTTTTTTATGTTTTTTATTTATTTTTGAGAGACATTGTGAGCAGGGGAGGGTCTGAGAGAGAGGGAGAAACAGAATCTGAAGCAGGCTCCAGGCTCTGAGCTCTTAGCACAGAGCCCAAAGTGGAGCTCAAACCTATGAACCATGAGACCATGACCCGGACTGAAGTTGAACACTTAACCAACTGAGCCACCCAGGTGTCCCCAGTTCTATGTTTTTTTTAAAGATAACTAATCAAATAAATAAACACATAATAAAAAACAATAAAGATAACTAATCAAAGATATAAACACATGTAACTTAAAAAGTCTAATTGAATACATGGCTATGTCTGCTCTTAATCACAAAGATATTCATTGTCAACCATTTGCTTTTTAAACATCACTTACCTGAGGTATGATGGCCAGGGAAAAAGCTGCATATATTTAAGGTATACAATGGGATGAGTTTAGGGGTAACTATATGCAAATATAATCTTGTACCATAATAGAGGCATGAGCCAAGTATATAAGAGAAGGACAATTAATTCCAACAGTGACATCTTGGAGGACTTTGTGAGTGAGATGGCATTTAAGCTGAGCTTTTAAAGATATAGGATTTGATAGACGGTGAAGAAGAGAATGGGTTTTATAAAGTCTAGGGAATTTGACCAAAGGCAGATGACTGCTCACCAGCTTTTACAATTCCTTTCCTTCCATGGAATGCAGGTGTCCCTGGATGGTAGCTACCCTTCCGGAGTCTGTATTTCCCAGTTCCTTGTTGCATCTAGAAATGGCAATGTCGTTGGGTGCACCGCACCTTGGATGGCTCAGTTCCTTAAGCGTCCGGCTGTAAATTTTTTTTTGGCTCAGGTCTTGATCTCACAGTATGTGGGATCAAGCCCCAAGTTGGGCTCTGTGCTACAGTGCAGAGCCTGTTTGGGATTCTCTGTCTCCTTTTCTCTCTCTGCCCCTCTCCCTCCTGCTTACGTGTGCTCTCTCTCTGTTTCAAAATAATGGAAAAATTTTAAAAATCAGGATACGGCATGCTATTAGTTCTCACCCAGAGAATGGTGGTGGAAGGGCTATGTGTCATTTGAAGCAAGGCATGAAGAAACAGGTGGATTTCCCATCCTCCCTTTCTCCGTCTCCTGGAGGCACAGCATTCCCATCCCTTAAGAGAAAAAGGAACCAGAGACAGAAGAATCCTCGGCCCCCAAGTTGCCCCAGGAACAAAGCTGCTCACCAACTAGGAACACTTGCCTTGAACTGTCACAATGAATAAAACATACACTAGACCTTGATATTTGGACATTTCCACATATTAGGTCAGTCTAAAGGCAGATGGAGTCATATTCCCTGGAATAAAGCTGCACCAGGACCTGGAGGGAGAAGAAAGCGCGAAGTGAGAGATGTACAGGCTGCGGTCCCATCGTTACATACAGCATGTCTGTCCCACAAAGAGGGGGCATCAAGAGACCCTTAAGACAGTAAGTTTCTAATGAATTGAAATGTTGAAAGAGGGGCTCCTGGGTGGCTCAGTGGTTAAGCGTCCGACTTCAGCTCAGGTCATGATCTCGGGGTTTGTAGGTTCAAGCCCCGCGTCGGGCTCTGTGCTGACAGCTCAGAGCCTGGAACCTGCTTCAGATTCTGTGTCTCCCTCTCTCTCTCTCCCCCTCCCCCTCTCACTCTCTGTCTCTCAAAATAAAAAAAAAAGACATAAAATGATAAAATAAATAGTGTTTATTGTAATGATTTATGGGGAGCCACAGTGGTAAGCACTTTGGACAAAAGCATTTTCTGAGAAAAATGGTGAGCATTACCAGCCAACAGCCAGCCTAAAGGAGATGGGCACGGAGAAATAGACCCAAGATCCACTTTGCCAAGGGCATGTTTCTGCCTAAGCCACGACTTGCCATGAAATGGAGTCTTTTCATGAATTACTGGCTTAATTTTTAAAAATACTTATCATGGATATCACTCTGAGGAAAAGGGTGCAAAGATTTTGAGACTAGCATTCTCTTATAAAAGGCAAGGAACTGTGTGTATCAGAACAAGGTATCTGTTGGGTGATGAGCTTTCGGGGACCAAGTAGCTGGAAACCTGGGGCTTTGATCAAGGGCAATTGTGACTTCCTGAGCCTTGACGGGCAGAGCAAGCCCACGTTAGTGCACTTAGGCCATCGTGGAATGAGGTGCATTAACAGCATCAGTACGGGCACGGTGGGCTTCCTATCTCAGACTGCGCTCAACAGTGTTCGAGGCAGCAACGCAACTGTGCTTTGAAGCGGCAGGAAGCCAGGGGGCAGGGAAACCATGAAACAGCTTCCAGAGGAATTTACTAGAAAGATAACATAAGCACCAAGAGTGGGCGCTGCACGTACTTTGAAACACACTTTGATACTTCTAACGTAATGCCAGGGTGCGTTGTGTCCTGTGGGAACGAGACCCTGGAGTCTGACCGCAGTCATCAGGTCGATGAGCTTAAGCAAGACGTTGGGCAGAAAAGCACCAACGGTCCAGGATATATCGCAGCATTTTGAAAGGCACTATTTTCTTCTAATGCATTTTATAAAGTAGTTCATGTAACAAACTTCAAAAATCAGCAGGCCACCAGATGTCTCTACCCAGCCCACCAGAGTGGCATTAGCCCTGCTGATATTCACGGATCTGCCAGCAAGAGAGGCCTACCTATGTCTAAGTAATAAAAGTTATAAATCAACTTAACAGTCAAATAAAATATACCTATTATCTTAAAATATAGTTTCATAACAGAGAAAGAGGAAACTATGTATCTCAGAGCTAGGATTTCTATACGACTCAAGTCCAAAAATCACTATTAGGTTATTAGGTTTTTATTATTAAGACATTAACATAGGAGTCTCACTGGCTCAGATGGAAGAGCATGAGACTCTTGATCTCAGGGTCGTGAGTTCGGGCCCCACCTTGAGTGTAGAGATTACTCAAAAAAAAAGACATTTATGAACATAATTTCTATTGTTTGGCAATAATAATCTAAGGGATCGAAAATAAAATTTAATGGTATTAAAAGTGTGAAAACTTTCGGTATATTATTAAAATGTAGAGTAAATGAAAAAGTATTATCATTTTTTTGAGAGAGGGAGAGAGTGGGAGATTGTGAGTGGGGGAGGGGCAGAGAGAGAGGGAAGAGAGAGAATCCCAAGCAGGCTCCATGTCCAGCCCAGAGCCCAACGAGAGACTCGCTCTCACAACTCTGACATCATGACCTGAGCCAAAATCAAGAGTTGACTGCTTAACTGACTGAGCCACCCAGGTACCCAAAATTATTTTGAATATGTTTTCCAAAATGTGGTTTTATTAAAATATACTAAAATTACCTATTACAACATAAAGATGAAATAAAAATTACAGTTAATTAATATTAAAGTTTTAAATTCAAAATTAAGTAATGCTAAAAATAATACTCTTTCCAAGTTTTCATTATATATTAAATATAACCAAGGATATATATTTATATATACAACATAGCTATAAAAATAAAGACTTCTCAGTCTACTGTTCACTTCTCATGTAGTTGCTTGTGGAAAGAGTTAATAAGTGCTCCACACATTATGTACAGACCACTAGAGCGTGCGCACACTCGCGCACACACACACACATTTGAACATTGCAAAGTGTTCTTGCATGAGGTCAAGTCTAGTGTTGGCCACATTTATGGAACCTTCTGGGTTCCTGGGGACACAGGTATCTGGAGAGGGTCACAGGCCCTAAGTGGGTGGATTGGGGGGTACCGGCTGGGAAGGTAAATCTGCGTCCGCACCCACGTGCATCTGAGCAATCCATGAGCATGTTCAGAAGTGCTGCGCAGAGAAGGAAGAGAGCGGATGAGAGGCACCGCTGGAAAACGATGTTTTGTTACGCAAAACTGACTGCAGCTGTGCTGAGAAGAGACCTTTGATGAGGTAGTGAATTTGCCTTTTATCACAAAGCTTCATCACCCTACACCCCTGCCCTCAATTCTTCCCAAGACTTTGAAGCAATGCCCAGCTCTGACACCTTCCAAACCTTTGTGCCATTAAGATGTAACAAACGGATTCTCAGGGGCCTGAACCCTGCAGCCACGAGAGCAGACACGCAGGTTCACGGTCCTGCTGTGCCGCGGCTGAGCAGCCCTACTCAGAAGTGCCGTGCGTTCCTTAATACTTCCGTCTGTGGGAAGTGTCACCCCCAGGCCAGCCCACTCCCGGCAAGTCTAAGCAGGCACTGCCTAAACTGTCACTACAGCAGAGAAGCAGCCCGCGAGCCGCATATTTCCTTTTAAGTTTTCTAGTAGCCACAGTAAGAACTAAAAAGAGGTAAAATGAATTTAACAGTTTGTTGTCTTTAAGCCAAAACATCCACATATCATTATTTAAACATGTAATCAACATAAAAATTATCAATGAGGTATTTTACATTCTTTCAAAGAAAATCAAACTAAGACTTTTTGATCGGGTGGTAGTTTCACACTTAGGGCACATCTCAGTTCAGACTGGCCACGTTTTGAGCGCTCAGTCGTCACTGTGGCCAGTGTGACATGATGGACAGCACAGGCCCAGACGTCCACTTCCTGAACCCATTTTCGAGAATGAATGCAAACATCTTCTTACAGTGGATAATGATTGCTACCATTTACTAAGCATTTATTTTACCAGACACCATAATAAGCAGGCTGTGCTAATCTTCTCATTTTGTTCACCCCTAGGTAACATTTCTTTGCCTATTTTAGAGCTACGGAAACAGACCCGAGAGTGTTAGTTCTTGAGCAAGGAAAAAAGAGATCTCAAATCCAAGAATCCTCACTCCAGAGCCATGGATGCCATACTTTTGGGACACCCTCAGAGCTCTCTGCTGTGCTCAGATTCCCCAGACACATGCCACGAAAAAAGGGAATCAGGAGACAAGAAGTTTATTTTCATGTCTTTGCCCTCTACGGACTCATTTTCACGAGTTCCATTGTGGATTTTCCCTTGTTGGCTTCTCCCACCGAATACAAATGTCACTCCACCCCCCATCCCTCCCACCCCCCAGCGCAGGAGCCAGCTGAAATTCTATGTGAGGATTAATTTATTCCTAGTGTAGACAGCCAAGCATGTTGAGAAATTACATCCTGTTCTGATGCATGAATAATGAACTTGGAATAAGGACACAGTTAGTTGTTAATCTTGTCTTAACCAGACAATTTGGATATGCAGCAGAATTTTCATCTGATCTATGGATCATGCCAATGTAAAAAAAAAATGGGCAAACTTTGCAGGTTAGATCATTGCTCTAACAGCACCCACCAATGTGGAATCCCTTGATAGATTGTGCAAATCAAAAAGGTACACAAAAAAGAAAGATTTCAACTCTCCTGCTCACCTCAAGACTAGAAGACACTGGGAGTGAAGATATCTATCAATAGCATTTAACCAAAAAATCTGTAGAGTTAGGTTTCCTTCGCATAAAGAATGCATGTATGTATTTAGGATTTTTTCTGCTGTGATTAAAAATAAAGGACTGTGTTTTTTAAAAGAACCCTTTATCTCTTAGAGGTACATACTGAAGTCGTTACAAATGAAAGTATATGATGTCTGAGTTTGCTTTAGAATAATCTGCCCAAGTCTTGTCCGAAACAAGACTGATAAAGTTTTGAAAATGGTTGAAGCTGGGACATGGGGTATAGTAAATACTTCTTGTGTTTTGTGTATGTTTAAAATTTTCCATAATAAAAAAGTTTTTAATTTTTTTAATGTTTATTTTTGAGAGAGAGAGACAGAGCATGAGTGGGGGAAGGGCAGAGAGAGAGGGAGACAGAATCCAAAGCAGGCTCCAGGCTCTGAGCTGTCAGCACAGAGCCCGGCATGGGGTTCGAACCCATGAACCGTGAGATCATGACCTGAGCCCAAGTCAGACGCATGACCGATTGAGGGATCCAGGCTCCCCCATGATAAAAAAGTTGTAATGAACTGATAAAAGAAAAAAAAGATATCTTCAAACACAGGCCTTCATTGGTTTACCATTTCTACCCCTTTGTTTTCTGCCTGTTTGTGTGATCACTGTCACTTTAGGGCAGGACTTCTCAGCCTCAGCGCTTGCTGACCTGTGGGCCTGGGTAACTGTGGCAGGGCCTGTCCTGTACCAGCTGGGAGGTTAGCAGCAGCCCTGGCCTCTATCCACGAGATGCCAGTACCACATGAGTGGCCATCTCCCACCCCACCCCTCAATCTTGTGACAGCAGAGGCCAAAACATCTGCAGACAGTGCCAAAAGGCCCGAGGGGAGGAGGGAATGTGCAAAACCACCCCAGATGCGCACCATCACATTAGACTGTACCTAATAAATGCTTGAATAATTAGGTTGGAGACCATACCAGGAGCTGTAGGTAAAGCAAAGTAAAAAAGAAAGCAGACGTACAGAAAGCAGGGCTAGGTGATGATTAAGTTTGGTGACAAGGCACTATGATCTATTCTTGAGGAGTAGTGCTTTAAAAAAAATTTTTTTATGATTTATTTATTATTGAGACAGAGAGAAACAGAGCATTAGCACGGGAGGGGCCGAGAGAGGGAGGACACAGAATTCGAAGCAGGCGCCAGGCTCTGATCTGTCAGCACAGAGCCCAACGTGGGGCTCAAACTCATGAACCGTGAGATCATAACCTGAGCCAAAGTCAGACACTCAACTGACTGAGACACCCAGGCGCCCTGGAGTAGTGCACTTAAAAAAGTCGAGGGGCGCCTGGCCTGGATGGCTTAGTCGGTTATGCATCCGACTTCAACTCAGGTCATGATCCTACGGTTGGTGGGTTCAAGCCCCACATTGGGTTCTGTGCTGACAGCTCAGAGCCTGGAGACTGCTTCAGATTCTTGTGTCCTCCCTCTCTCTCTGCCCCTCCCCTGCTCTTGCTCTGTCTCTTAACAATAAATAAATGTTAAAAAATTTTTTTTCAAATCTTTCTAACTGATGTGGTTATTATAAGTAAGTAGAATTTATTAATTGAATTTATAAGCAATTTAAAAATTATGTTATAGGGGCACCTGGGTGGCTTAGTCGGTTAAGCCTCCGACTTCGGCTCAGGTCAGATCTCACGTTCGTGGGTTCGAACCCCGCGTCAGGCTCTGTGCTGACAGCTAGCTCAGAGCCTGGAGCCTGTTTCAGATTCTGTGTCTCCCTCTCTCTCTGACCCTCCCCCTCTCATGCTCTGTCTCTTCTGTATCAAAAATAAATAAAACATTTTAAAAAATTAAAAAAAATAAAAATTATGTTATATACAAAATGTTGATTATATATCTTCTATAAAATGTTTATATTTTAAAATTATGCTATATATAAAAAGTTGATTTTATATCTTATATAAAATGTGTGTACTACTGGTATTTGACTATTATTGCTCTCAATTATTCAAACTTGAGTTAAGTCAACTCTGGCCTGTGTTATATACAAATATCATGATAGTCACTGTGGGGCACCTGGGTGGCTCAGTCGGTTGAGCGTCCAGCTTCAGCTCAGGTCATGATCTCACGATTGTGGGTTCGAGCCCTGCAGCAGGCTCTGTGCTGATATCTAGCTCAGAGCCTGGAGCCTGCTTCAGATACTATGTCTCCCTCTCTCTGACTTTCCCCTGCTCACGCTATCTCTCTCTCTCTCTCAAAAATAAATAAAACATTAAAAATTTTTTTAAAAACCTAATATCATGATAGTCACGTCTCCAGCAATCTCAATTATTTAATATAGAATTGTATTAACAGAATTGAAAAACAGAATGTGTAAATAAGCAAACAAGGCCTTGGGCAGTCCAAATAAATAATAGGAAGACCATGAATTTATTTCTCCAGGTATAGTGGATACACTCTCACTCAGAACCGAGTTACTCTTACTTTGCATATAGATCTAACAAGGTTGGTGAGCTATTTCTTTCTCATTAAAAACCATGTTGGGGGGAGGAATGGGGGTGGAAAATACCCAGAAAAACATACACTAAAAGAAGCAAGACAAAATACTTGGAAGTCAAATAGCAAGAAACAGGTAAAAAGCAACATAAATACTCAACAGAAATAACATCATCAGCAACAATAAAAACCCACCCTGGTGTGTCATGTAGTCACTGAATAGACTTCTTATCTTTTAAATATTGCAGCACATTCTAACTAATGGTCATTATTCACTAATCAGAACAGAGAATAAAAGGCACGTAGCAAATATTTGTAGAATGAATGTCAGTAACAATGATAACTCCCAGTCAACAGGAAAAATGTAGTTGTGTTCATTATATTATGATTATAGGGACATAAAAGCCAGCAAAACAATTTTAAAATATTCTCACTGCACCCAAAAATGGATTAAAGAAGAGTGATAATACACTTTATTTATATGGAAACTTCCTTTTTCTAGGAATGTTGTTAAAATGAAAGATTATTGGGGCTTATTCTAGATATAAAAAGTTGGCTTAACATTTGAAAATCAGTTGAATTCATTATATAAACAGAAATAAATGAGAAAAGTCATATAACCATATATGCTGAAAAAGCATTTCATAAAATTTGAGACCCAGTCATAAAAACACTCGGAAGGCTCTCCTGGGTGGTTCAGTTTGGTTAAGTATCTGACTCTTGGTTTCAACTCAAGTCATTATGAGATCAAGCCTTTCATCAGGGCTCCATGCTGGGCATGGAGCTGGAGCTGCTTAAGATTATCTTCTCTCTCTCTCTCTCTCTCTCTCTCTCTCTGGGCACCTAGGTAGTTCAGTCAGTTAAGCCTCCAACTTTGGCTCAAGTCATGATCTTTCAAGCCCCACATTGGGCTCTGTGCTGACAGCTCAGATCCTGGAGCCCGTTTTGGATTCTGTGTCTCCTTCTCTCTCTGCACCTCCCCGGCTTGCAGTCTCTCTCAAAACTAAACATTAAGGAAAAATTTTTTAAATGAAAACAAAAACAGTTCACCCATTTCTCTCACCCTCAGCCCCCTGTCTCTGGTAACCACTGATCTGTTCTGTTATCTATAATTTTTTCAACAATGTAGCATCATTTTTTAAGGCACAAATGTACCTTGCATTATTTTGTAAATTGATCTTATATATTTTATTCTTTTCTTATGCCACTCTAATGGAATTAGTTTTTTTTAATGTTAATATTTTTATTTTGAGAGAGAGAGAGAATGCAACAGGGAAGGGGCAGAGAGAATCCCAAGCAGGTGCCATGCTGTCAGCACAAAGCCTGACGTGGTGCTCAAGCTCATGAACCGTGAGATCATGACCTGAGATGACATCAAGAGTCAGATACTCAAGCCACCCAGATGCCCCTGGAGTTGTTTTCTTAATTTTATTTGTAGAGTTTTAGCTGCTAGTATACAGAAATACAACTGAGTTTTGTGGATTCCTTTTGCATCCCACGTGGGTAGATACAATCGTTGAGTCATTGAATCTTACATGTAAGATACAACGCATTTTATTGCATAAAGCTTACCTCAATAAAAAAAATTATAAGGTTTTAAAGAAAATAAACAGGACTGGTTAATTTTAGAAGATTGTTCTAATAACTGGAAATACTAAAGGTTTATATGCTTGGACTGATTAGGGAGGCTCCTCTGGAGAGAAAGAGACTGTGGTGTTCTATACAGCACAGCTAATGGCTGTTAATGGAAAAATAAAGTCATTCCATATTGATGCTTCAGAGAGTTAGACATCTCCGTAAATCAGTAACTATGGTGACAGAAGAAAGCGTAGGCTGTGACTTGCATTACCCTGCCGCGATCCTCGTCAGAGCAATCTCACAAACAAAAAAAGCTTTTGTTTTCTTTGGTCATAATTGATGAGCACTCAGTCCCAGAATCTCTGCGCCCCACACTCTCTCCTGTTTTTGTCATCTTGAGGCACCTTGTGAATGAATGGAGCGTCTCCGCTGTCTATTTAACCACATCATAAACCCTGAGACTCTGCTGGTTGGTAATCACCAAGAGAGGTTTCAGCTGTCAGTCAAAAGTAAGGCTCATTTGGTGCAGATCTTGTGAAACTATAACGACAATTAGCAAGTGTCCTTAACTACAGGGCTGGGCAGACCACCACTTGCAGTAGTGAATTTTATTTCTTCTCGAGAGTTCATGCCGAGAAATCTACGTACCTAATGCCATGTTTCCCATGTTTCTAGAGTTTACAAGCCTCAACACCCAAACCTCCTGGAGACAGGGATCTTCAAGCCTTTATATTTGAAATTAAAGGAATGAGGACCACAGGGGCTAAAATGGGCCTCAGGGACTACGTGTATTTTGAATATTTCATCGTAGATATTTCAGGATAATTCATCTTCGAGGTTCTCGTCACAATAGGTCTTAGACTATGGTCCAAAAAAATACTGCGTGAAACTAGCCAACATTCATTGAAGATTATCTGTTTTTCTTCAGTCTCCTAATGTGAGTGGCTGTCATGTAAATAATCTAGATATTCCCGAGATGATGACAAATAATCACCCTTCACGTATGCTCTATAAAAAAAAGGCATTAACATTTGCTGAGTGACTGTGCTCCGTGCATTGTCCTGGTGCTTTTAAAGCAGGTCCCGAGTTTAATAAAATTTAATAACAAATTTAGTTTACCTGCCAGATTAGTTCAATAAATTTGTGCTCATTAAAAAGACAAGTGAAACATCACTGATATATACATATTTCAGGATTTTCTTTCTTAACATTGTCTTCAGCTTGCCCCACATGATCACGAGGACAACAAAACGCTGCCATCGCAGTTCTGTCCTTCTGGTTTCCCCACTGAAGGACGAGGGAAGAAAATTCCATGTCTGTCATCTAAAATCTATTAGTAACTACTTTGGCTAAGCCTCGAAACCAAGATGCCGCAGATCGATTACACAGGAATGAGCTGACATTTGCTTCCTGCCAAGAGGTAATCCAGACAGATATAGAAAATTGGTTTTCGGGATGTAGTTACAGAAAGTACAATATTTACCTTTGTGAGGATATGAGATTTAGGGAGCTAGTCCTAAAAGCTGTAGGTGAAAAATAAGGACTTAGATTGTGGGGACTCATGGAAGGCCCGCTATATTTCCTCAATACCATCTTTTAACCAGCTTATCTGAATGTGCCGAAACAAAGAGAATGTTCCCTCTTACTTCTGGCAGAGGTGCACAGAAGGAAGGGGAGGAAGTAAATCCTTAATCCTCTCCCAGAGCCTCCAGAAGAAGAAATATTAAAATGTGGAAGCTGAAAGATCCCTTAGAAGCCATACCACACACAGCCCTGATTTTACAGACAAAGAAACTGAGGCAAAGGTTGACTGTGATTTATACTAAAGCTTCCAGGCCCTTTATCATCCCTTCTGTCCATGTGCCATTTGCAGGATACATTGAAAACTTTCGCTGGTGGGACTGCTATTCGGGTCCTCTGTAACAGAGTTGAAATAACTGTAAAGAAGATTTTTCTTACATGTACGCTAACAAAACACCACAGAGCACACACAGGATTATGGGCAGCAAGAGTCAGCATATTCCGTTTTCAAGGAACAACATGGGCCTCTAAGGATTCTCAGGTACATTCAGATGAACTGGCATGTATCCCAAACGCACTTTCCATCACTCGGGGCAATCTGCTCGGGTAAGGTGCCCTGTGCGGCAGTTAGCTCTGGGATTTGCAGGCTACGAACAGCTAGATGTAAACTGGCTTGCTTTAAACAAATTTTTTTAATGTTTTATTTATTCTTGAGACAGAGAGAGACAGAGCATGAGATGAGGAGGGGCAGAGAGACAGGGAGACACAGAATCCGAAGCAGGCTCTAGCCTCGAGCTGCCAGCACAGAGCCCAACGCGGGGCTCAAACCCACAAACGTGAGATCATGACCTGAGCTGAAGTCAGAGGCTCAACCAACTGAGCCAGCCAGGCGCCCTGACTGGCTTGCTTTTAAAAATACCACTTGGCTTGGGGCATCTGGGTGGCTCAGTGAGTTAAGCATCCAATACTTGGTTTTGGCTCAGGTCACGATCTCAAGGTTTGTGGGTTCGAGCCCTGTGGCAGTCTCTGTACTGAGGGTGTGGAGCCTCCTTGGGATTCTGTCTCCCTCCTTCTCTCTCTCTCTCTGCCCCTCTCCTCTTTTTCTCTCTCAAAATAAATGAATAAATAAAATCCCACTTGGCGCAAGTACAGACCTCTAAGGCAGCAACCATCTATAGTATTAATATAAAATGAAATTACACTTTAAAGAACTTTCCTATAATGTGAGTTGTGATCTATTTCTATATACCAGAGATTCATGGCAGATATACACCTCTTAAATAAGAAAAATATGCTAAGCTATAAATATATACACTTACAAACTGCATGCATATATAGATACTTATTTAAGAAACTCTGCATTTCTTTTTGAATAATAATTAGGTTTATACTCCAGCCTACTTATTTTAGCCAAAAGAGCATATGCAATGCCACTGAATAATGTCTTTCTAGGAATAGACTTAACTCTTAAACTGTCATTAGAATTACTAAGTTCAATCTTCTGTTGTCCATAAAAGAAGACCTGTATACTTTCTGAGATACCCAAAATACTGTGTGTCCCTTTTATCAAAAGTCTGTATTACATAAGAGAAATCCAGAATTTCAGGTTTTCGGATCCTGTAGCAAAAGCAGATTTCCAAACAACAGGTATTATTTCTGGTCGAAGCGATGAATTTCAACAGTATTTGCGGTGTTTATTTTCTGGAAATTGGGACATAAACACACAGCCCTTGGACTGGAGGTTGCAGGAAAAATGGACTTTCTTATTTCTCCAACTTTACGATTCGATAGTATCGAATGAATGACTCATCCTGTTGTCACTGCACCACATTTAGTGACTATTTTCACTGGTAACGAGTCACAACAGAGGTTTCTGAGCGAGGTGGTTGCTCAGGGCGGGAATGTTCCAGTCGGAGACTAACTAGGTGGTGCTACTGTCTTAGTGCTGCCACCTACTGGAGACTCCGGTCTCCGCACTGTTGACCAGATGGTTTTCAAACTCCAATGGCCTCCCAATAATTAACCTTGCTTCACGAAAAAGCCAATGTGGCGACATTTGTTGCTCCAGGTGTGTCTACAGAGGAGAAAGGCTGGCTTTCTGATACACGAAAGGAAAATCGTGAAGACTCCATCGTGGAGTGGAAGACATCCTGCCATGTTACGTAATAGCTAATGGCTCCCCTTCTCTTTGGCAATTTAACTCTGAAATAGGATCAGAGCCCATGAAATCCTGTCTCAATGCCCCCACCTGCCTCTGCTTCTCTCTCTGCGTCTAGCCTCTGAAGCCACCACTGTCCCCTGTCCTCTACTCAGATGCTGGCGGCAAGCCTGGCACGAGTGAGTCGACCAGGTACGGGTTTGGAGAAACGTTCTCAGGAGGTCAGCTTGCCTGACAGGGTTCTGTGGTCAAGGTCATGGACACACTTCCCTCCCATCTCTAGACAGGTCCAGCCCATTTCAGGGGAGCTTCACCGGGGAGAGCACTCTGTGATCTGCTCCAGTGGCTGGCTCTGACTGCTCCCTCCCATCTGGCCTGTCCTACCTCAGTGGCAACGGAGGAGGTGTCCTCAGATGCCCAGCTCGAAATCACCAGCTCACCTTGTAAAGCCCAGTGGCCACCAAAGGCAGATCCTCCACCAGGTGTAAATACTGGGAATACACACCCATCATCGGAGGCTACCCAAGAGAGGACTGGCCCCAGAAACAAGCGGAGGAAATGCTTGGTGGTCGATCCAGGCACCGACCTCAGGGCTCAGAAACCCAAGGGCCTGCATTCCAGGGAGAGACAGGTGTGGGGCTGGTGGTTTATTTTTTTAACCTCACTCCACCTCCTCCTACAGCCTCTTCTCACCTTTTTCTAGCCCCCAACAACAGAAACACACACACATGCCAACACACACAGACGCAGAAACACATGCAGATAAACATACACGTTACACACACAGACACTCCTCTCTCTCCTCCTCCTTGAAACCAAATGTAGGAGTCCTTGAATGACACACAAAATAAGTCTTTAACAGGAAACTGAAATTTTTGAAGAAGGGAGAAACCTAATAATACAAATTCTTTATGGAGGTTTAATAAGCTGGATCAGCGGGAGCAAAGACTGGACCAAGTGAATGTCCGTTTGCATCTTCCTTCTAACTAGCATTCAGTTAACTGTGACAGTTACTGACCTGGACTTGGGGGGGTGATTCAGACATTCCTCCTGCCCTGCCAGGGTCATGAAGGCTTGCAAACTCTGGATCCTTCCTCGCGTCCTTTCTCCCAGCAAACCTTTACAGGCTGATGCTGTTAATTGCCAAACGTGAACTAATTCTGAATGCATGAGCCCGAATTCTCCCGGAGATTTTGTGTCTAGGAAGGAAAACACAGATGCGAAAGGACCAAGGAAAGAAAGATTTACAGTGTACCAACACGAAATGGAGAGAAGATGGAATAAAGAATGATATATGCTTATAGACCCAGATGACGAGGGAAGGGGGGGCTCTAATGGAAATAGAGAAGTCAGCAGGGCTAGTTTGATGGGCAAGGTGGTGTGTGCACTTTGAGAGGAGAGGATGTGAAGTGACAGGGAGACGGAAGTGTAATTGGTTGGCAGGCCTTCAGATGTGAGGGACTGGGCATGAGTCAAGAGTGGATGGTCAGACTAGCGATGGTATTTGGAAACAATCTGGAGGAAGGGGAATGAAATCAGAGGGACAGGAGATAAAAGAGTCACCATGATTTAATTAAGTAGAAAAGGTAATTTCCTCCCAACACTCTTGGTCCACATGGAATAAGCCATGGGAAGGGTGTCCCAAGGCAAAACTCTGGGCCAAATCCTCCCTCTGAGCAATGAAGCTGGAGAAGGGGGAGACGGTGTGCAAAGGTGGGGAGGGGGCATTCTGGCATTAACTGGAGTGTCACTCCAGCCTAATAGCTCACGAGGGTCATGCTCTCCTGGGTCCCTCCGCCTACCGCGGTGTCACTGCCTTGTGTTGGGGCGGCCCCCATGGAGTTCAGTCCCGGGTCCTGAGGTGTCCAAGGCTCTACGGCACTGAAAACGCAGCGTAACTGTGATGAGAAAGCAAAAGGCAAGCTGGGGGCGCAGCGCAGCTCGCCACGCCCCACCCCCACCCGCTGGGATATCTGTGACATTCCTCAGGCACTTTCCGATGCCCAAGGGCAAAAAAAAGAGAAAATTCAATGGTTAACTGACAGAGCTCACAGTCATGCTGGACTCAAGTCTTCATCAGTTTACAAACGTCTTAGTAAACTACATGGAAAGGCCATCTTATCAATAGTCTAATCTCCAGAAACCTAGAGACTCCCCCACCATCGCCCTCTCCTCCAGTGATGTGGGGAACAGGACAAGAAGGCAATGGCAGGTGAAATTAGATTTCTTTATAAACTACAGCCCACTGACAAATACTGGAGGCAAACCGAGTCTAGCATGTCTCCAGGAACCCCCTACTGCCGTAATATTAATGCCTTACTGGAGGCAAAACAACTTCAGCTCCACCACAGCAAGGCCCCTTTGGCATATGCAAGTCCTTCCGGAGGCTTCCTTGCCCCTTTACCTCCCCCAACTCCATGGTATGTCATCAGTCAGTTTCCCAAGCCCAGTGCAGCTCTTTCTGCCCACGAGTCCTGTCTCTGTGCTTTAATAAAATCACCTTATTGCACCAAAGATGTCTCAGAAATTCTTGCTTGGTTGTCAACTCTGGACGCCCACCACTCCAAAACTCCATCAAATGAACAAGAACTCAACCACACAAGACCCAAGGTGCACACTTGCCGAAACTGGAATAGCCTTGTTCTGTATTTGTGTTGCCAACTCAGGACTTTGGCAGATGAGGTTCATTTCTGTGCCCTTCCTCTTGCTGGTACCCCAACCGAGAGCCCGATCTGCCTTCTGGGGAGCCCAGCACCGCCACCCACACGTGACACCATTTCTCTTGTTTTCCTTAAGAATCTGCCACTCTCCGCTCCCCTCTTCCCTGTCGCCCCCAGGCTGACCTTTATGCCTTCACGACTGGGTCAGGCTTCGTGGTGTCTGGATTTCAGTCCAATGCAATCAGCGCCAGCGGAATGCCTGAGCCATCAACATGGGAGGGAGGGAGGGAAGGGGGGTGACACCAGGCCTGCGTCTCCGCAGATGTCACCTGCTTTCTCATAGGTGAGCTGCAGGCGGGTGGCTGGGCTTTGCTTTGACTCCCCACACACTGTGGGGGCCTCCTTGATCAGTGTGGCTGCACGCTGCTCACCCCACTTCCAGTCCTCTCCAGAGCACGGCTGTGCACTGTCCCCTACACCCACACAGGGGGGCATTTGTCCTCAAACCACCTGATACCTCCTCTGGGTCTCAGTGACTTCTCAAGCAAGTTTTCCATTCTCAGATTAACTGCTCCAGGGGAACTCTCCCACCCAAAACGAGGTTTATGTCTGGGTTAATCCCTTTCAGGAAAGATGGTTCCTATAAATGCTGATGACCTCATCTCAACAACATTTATGGGGTGCAACTTGTACACAAAACTTAGAAGGCCATGGATTTAAGGGAATGTCTGGATATATATTTAGAAATCACAAAATAGATACTTTGCTACCCAGCTTATTCAGGGGTGCATCTGTATAGCAGGCAGAGGCCCAAATTAGGGATTATTGTGGATTCTAATCCCCATTCTGCCAGTCACGGCTATGGGGACTTTCCATGCCTCTGCTCCTTCTTCTGAAAATAAGAAGATTGGACTTGATTTTTCGCTACTGTTCCTTTATGTTTTACCATGCTGGGATTTTTTTTAAAATTGCCACCTTCTTATGTGATGTGGTTTAGCAATTAAGAACTCCCAAGCTCCTATTTGACATCGGTGTTTGAGATGCTAGTAATGGAAACACTGATTCCCCTCAGATCAGCTTTGCAGATAATCTTGTGTTTTACGAGGATGTCAAAGCAGGAAGTGCTTTGCCAGAACGCCGCCTATAGATAGCTTCGTCTCTCTTTGCAAGGTCATGATGTTCTAGGTGCCCCTGTCGCCTCTTAGTTCACTCTGTAAGAATTTTACTTTTATTGATTAGCTCAAAATAATATGGTAAATTCCACGCAACTTATCCTCACTTCTGAGTTAGCATTTTTTAAAAATCCATGCTTCCTGCTTACCGGGCAAACTCTCTAGGCAGAGTCTGAAAAAGCACTTTTAAGAAGAATAAAAGGCAAAGGCGCTCCCCCCACTTCCCCACCCTGGGTGGCTCCGTTGGTTGAGCATCCAACTCTTGGTTTCGGCCCAGGTCATAATCTCACGGTTTTTGAGTTCAAGCCCTGCTTCTGGCTCTGCGCTGATAGCACGGAGCCTGCTTGGGATTCTCTCTATCTTCCTCTCTGTGCCCCTCCCTGCTCTGTCTCTCTCAAAATAAATAAATAAATAAATAAATAAATAAATAAATAAATACACTTTAAAAAAAAAAAAGGAAGATGGAAAGGCAGTCCTCCAAGTGAATCCCAAACCCAGAGAACGGGTGTCTGCATAGACTCACACAGTTCAGGGTCCCCACGCCACCGTGGAGGCCAGCCTGGCTCACAACCAGCAGCTGGCCTGAGGGTGGGCCTGGGTCTGTGCCTTGGTGAGCGGCAACTTCTGGTCCCAGTATTGCTGACAGCTCTGCCCCAGGCTTCCCCAGCAGGCGTTCTGGTTCACACGAAGGGCTCTCTATTTCCTGGGCCAAACTTGGGACACCCCAGAGCTCGCTCCGGATGGACTCAGGCCTTAGTCGCCCTCTCCCTCTATTTCCCATGTTTTACCCAATTTGGGGCGGCTTCTCCTGTCAGAACCACCCCCTGCTTCCTGTGCAATGGAGACATTCATCCAACCTCTAAAGGCAATTTCCTGCAAAGCCTTCCAATGGCACCTCCTTCTCTAGGTCAAGAAATAAAATCCACAGGTCTGATTTTGTGAGAAATAAGCCCATTGCTCCAATCAAAGGAGGGATGTGGAGACTTGGAGCACAGTGAAGGGAGACTTTAATCAACGTTCTTGCAAGAGCAGGTGTCTGATGGACAGGCACCCTCGGGGTGATTACAGCAGACAATTTATTTCCTAGTATCCAAGGCCCTCCCCTGGTTCCTCATTGGCTGAGCACTACAGGGGTCCCGCCTTCCCCAGAAGTTCCCTATGCCCATGTAAGGCAAAAAGTAGTCTGACCGGAACAAATGTACATTCCCTGAGGTGAGGCAGTTTTAACCTGTCAGTCAGGAGTCACAGGTGAGCCTGGTGCTGGGGCCCTCTCCATCCCCTAAAGGAACAGGAGGTGATTGGCTTTGTAAAACCCCTAGCCTTTACCCCTAAGGGAAAGGGGATCTGCCTAGAATAATCCCTTTTGCTAATCACTTTCTTGCTACACACTCCTTCTAAAAACCTTCTAGGTTTTACAACTCCTCTGAGCTCCCCTCTGCTTGCTGGGTGGGATGCTGCCTGATTTTTTTTTTTTATTACATTTATTTATTTTTGAGAGACAGAGTGTGACAAAGTGTGAACGGGGGAGGGGCAGAGAGAGAAGGAGACACAGAATCCGAAGAGGATGCTGCCTGATTCTTGACTTGTTTAATAAAGCAATGAGATCTTTAAAATGTCCTCATTTGGGTTTTTGTTAATTATTTAACAGCGGACCTCAAACCTGCTGGATCCACCTCCCTCAAGGGTCAGAGAAGACAGAGAAACATAGGGTGTGGGGGCGGGAACTCAGGGTCCCATTGCTCCTGCACCCAGCATGGAACATCACTTGAGCAATGGGTTTCTCAGAAAATCTGTCCCTTTCCTACATTATTCAAAAAGTAAAAACAGGGGCACCTGGATGGCTCAGTTGGTTAGATGTCCAACTTTGGATCAGGTCATGATCTCACAGTTTGTGGGTTCAAGCTCCGTGTCAGGTGCTGTGCTGTCAGCTAGTTTGGAGCCTGGGGCCTGTCTTCAGATTCTGTATCTCCCTCTCTCTCTGACCCTCCCCTGCTCATGCTGTCTCTCTCTCCCTCAAAAATAAATAAAACATTAAAAAATTTTTTTTTAATTTTTTTAATGTTTCTTTTTGAGAGAGAGAGACAGAGTCACAGTGTGAGCAGGGGAGGGGCAGAGAGAGAGAGAGAGAGAGGGAGACACAGAATCAGAAGTAGGCTCCAGGCTCTGAGCTGTCAGCACAGAGCCCAATGCGGGGCTGGAACCCACAAACTGTGAAATCATGACCTGAGCCGAAGTTGTATGCTAAACCGACTAAGCCACCAGGTGCCCCTAAAAAAATTTTTTTAAGTAAAAACAAAGAAAACCCCTGAGGCTCTTATAAGAAGTTCATCCAGACTTTCAGTCCATGAACACTCATTCATTGAACACAGGCTTGGGGAAAACAGGTCGATAAACTTGTCACCATCAGCCAGAAGACCATCTCTCAGGGCAGCAAGGATACCGATCAAGCTTGGCCAGTCCCCGCTCTATTGTTCTGAGCCTGAGGGCAAGAGCCTGCTCCACTCACCAAGCCTGGAGGTGTCCTTCCAAAGCACTTTTTTGGGACCAGGGTCCTCTGACGGCACTCCACTCCACAATACCCTATATCTCTCCAAGCCTTGGTCCCAGCATTCCTGGAAGATGAAGGAAACAGCCCCTTGAACTCAGCATCGGCACCATCAAGCTGAGGTAGCACTCAGAGGACGTGTTTGGAAGGGGGCTGGCGAGAAGGAGGCCCCTGGAGGTACTGGCCATCAAACCACTTCCTCAGCACACCACCCGATGCAAACCAAGAGTATCATCTTGGAGATAGTATCTCAGAGAGTATCAAGATGAGCAGAAGGGAGAACAGGATGTGTGTCCCCTGGGTCCTAGGTCTCCTCTTCTCCATTCCATGAGCCGAAGACATGGAGGCGATGGTTGGGAAAGAGCTGGCAAGAAGATGAAGGGGCAGCGCACAGCAGGGCCAGAGAGCCACACCTGGAGTGATGGTGGCCCACCATTATGGGGGACTCTACGCTCGTGGGGTCAAAGTAATGCCTATTTCATTTTCGGGGAAGGGGCTCTAATCGAAACAGGTATTGAAGGATGATTAGGAGCTTGCCAGAAGAGAAATAACAGGAAGAGTATTCCGGACACGGGAACGGCATGTGCAGAGGCACGAACTGGGTTACAGTATATAGATTGGTAAGAAGTTAGAGATAATGAGGACGTAGGATACGGGCTGAGGACGGGAGGAAGGTGACATGGAAGAGTATACGTTTTCAGTGAGAAGCCAACTAAAGCCTTTTAGAGCTAGAATTTATTTTTAAGAAAATTTTCTGGTGGCAATGTAAAACTGAGTCCAAGGGGAGAGATTCTGGTCCAGCCAGGTGAATTGAAGGCTTCTGACCTGCTGAGAGGTGGTCTGGTAATGACACAGGATGAGAAGTCCGTCAGTTTGGGGAACAGATCTGAGATACACTTGACACAATCTGGAACGAGTTGAATAAGGAAGATGAAAAATGAAAGAGTTGGAGGGGCGTTTTCAGGAAGACGAAAACGAGCTCCATTTTTAACATGTTTGATTTGAGGGACCTAACGATGTCCCTCAGGAAGAAGTACAGAAATGTGGCTGCAGCTCAATTTAGAAATAAAAATAAAGCCTGGGGTATCGATTTTGGAGTTGCTGGGGTATACGGGGACAGTCGTAACTGTTTGAAGTGGGTCAGACCACTCAGGAGAAGCATATAAAATAAGGAGAGAAAAGGACACTTTCCGAAGTAATAAATGAGAAGGAGAGAGGTCAGTAAGGAGATGACAGTCCTCACGTTGAGGAAAGAGAATCAAGAATAAAGGGGCCATGGAGCTCTTTCAAATCAACCAGCACAGGGAGGGAGGGCTGTGCAGCCTCAGCGGGGGCTGGCAGGGCCCCAGGGCGGGCTCCTCAAGGCACGGGAGGGTGGCGCGTGCGCACACACACAGACACACACAGACAGAGACACAAACAAACAAGCACAGAGATACAGGCATACACATAGAGACACACAAGCATACAGGTACACACACAGACACACCCGGACACACAAACACACAGGCAGAGATATAGGCACACACATAGAGATACACAAGCACACACAAACATATAAATACAGATACACATGCAGAGACACAAACACACAGACATACACCCAGAGACACATACTCATATAGACCCAGACACACATAGGTGCACACATGCACACACACACAGACATGGACAAACACAGAGACACAGAGAGACATAAACACATACACACACACACACAGAGATACAGACACACACATAGAGACACACAGACACACAGGCACACACACAAATATACAAACACAGAAACACACAAAGACACACACAGACACACAAACACAAACACAGAGACACACACACCCCGACATGTATAGAGACAGACAGACACACACACACACACAGGCACACACACATATAAACAAACACACAGGCACATACATCCCAATACGTACACACACACAGACACACATAGAGAGAGACACAGACACACACACACACACACACACACACACTCACAGCGTCTAGCCCCACAGCAAGTCCCCCCCAGACACCCCGCGGGGAGAGCTTCCGTCCCACCTGGCCCCGTTTATCACAGCAGCGGACTGTGGCCCTTCATGACCTAAAACCAAAGATGCAATAGTCCAAGTTCTCTGCAGGGAGCTGGTGCCCAACACACTGGAAAAGCCGGAAGACATGCGTCAGGCCGGTGTTGACAGGTGAGGCAGGTGGCAGGGCCCACCTTCCCCTGGTAGGACAGCCTTCCCTTTCCTGTATGCAAATCCTCATTTTATCTCCTCTGCAAGGCCTCTTCTTAAAATCTGTCTCTGAACCCTCCAGCTTGATAGGGTCTTGCCCCCAAATCCCAAATCTCCTCAAATATTTATTGTCCTAATTTTCCTTTGACTCTTAGCACTTGCTGGTCACGTTCGGTCCCCCTCTATTATTATTAATACTTTATGTAGTACTGTAATTCTCCAACCAGAATATATGCCTCTCCTACATTAAATCTGCCATCTGCACATGTACAAACGCAGTTATGTGTCTAAATCAATGTTTCTCCTGGGCATGTGGACAGCCAGGAGCCTCTAGAAGTTTCCAAACTGAAGATGGGGCTGGGCAGTCTTTGAGAATCAGGTATTTCCAGCCTATTTCTGAAGCCTCTGACCTCTTCGTGAGGCTTCGGGCCAAGAGTGACAGACGCCCAGAGTCAGGAAAGCAGCGTAAGGATGTCTGAGGCTTGGGAACTAGAATTATGCCCAGAAACTAGAATTGCTTCGATTATGAAAGCGTGATTGACTCAGCCATTCTTCATGTGTTATGATCTTATTACTGCTCGAACGTCCTGAGTTTCTTAGCAAAATCGGGAGACCACATCACTGTTTTGTTTGATTCCCAGTAGAAGAAGTCACAGACAGAAAGGGAAGAGGGAGGACCAGCCATGAAGACCGTCCTCAGACCACCACACACACAGCACTTTACAACAGTGGTCCAAACTGTGGTTGTTATCTTGGCCTGAATCCTTGAACTTAACTATTTTTTTACAAGGGCCGTTGCTGTGTGTATCCTGCACACAGGAAGGAGGCTCGGGGCTACCACAATCCTGCTGCCTCGGGAACAGTGCATACTGTAGGAGCACAAGCCTTGCCCAGCTAAACTGCTTGTTTAACTATCTCCATTAAGAAAGCTGCACATTTGGGGCTCTTTCAAATAGCTCCGTGAGGCAAACTTCTGTTTCCTCTTAGCTCTGGAAAACTTTCAGTGCAACGAATCAGAAATTCAATTAAATATAGGTAATTCAATTCAAACTGAGAGAGTCAGGATGGTGGCACAGCAGAATGTTACCTTTATTACAGACAGAGCCATTACTGGAGAATGTGGCATCTGCCTATGGGAAAGCGGGCTTCCTTCTGCCTGACCCCAGCGTGGGGCAGCTGGCCCACCAGATCCTCCCTCCCTGGGCAGATGCTGGTAAACCGGCAGCACAAGGAACCGTGGGGAATGTCCTCTGCCACCAAGGAGCTGGGGCATTGAGGGGAGGAGAGGACTGGGCTGCGCCTTCCCACTCCCTCATCAGGACGGAAGGGCTGTTGAAACAGGCATGAAGGCACCTCCTGCACATGGAGAGTGAGGACATATAATGAGCATGTTTCATAAGTTAAACAAGAGTTTCACTGGCCGGCATATAGCTTCACTTCTGTGTTCCATCAGCCTCTTTTACTTTGGGGTAAAAGATGGATGGAGAGTCAGGTTCTAAGACACCAAATGGCTAAGACTGCAGGGCTGTTCTGAACAAGTAACAGGTTGCTTTTAAGAGATATGCATCTTTCACTCCTATGCCTTCCCCCAAATCATCTGAATCCTGTTCCTCAAGGAAAAGGACAGGATTGGAGCGGTGACAAACATCTCAGAAACTCTAGCATGGAATGGATGACGATGCGCACAGGGACTTGGAGACAGGGGCTGAGAGGGAAAGCTGCTGGGCCAGAGCAGCTGGGATCTGATCTTGGCTCTGTGTGTGCACGCGCATGCGTGTGTGTGCGTGCACGTGTGACATTCCTTCACCTCTGGAGCCACTGCTTCTCAGACCTGAGGGCGCTTATCACCTGGAGAATTTGTTAAAAATGCGAAGTGCTGAGTTCTATCCCAGAGATTCAGACAAAGATGAGGAACACAATTTTGAACTGTGTGTTCGTCATGTGAGTCTGACGCGGGTGATCTGTGGGCCAGCACTGGAGAAGCTGCGTTTGGCCTCCCAAGGGTTAGCTTAGGAGAAGCTGCCCCTGCGTCCCTCCCAGGGCCTCGGTGGGGGTGAAGAGAGACCACTGATGTAAAACCATGTCGTAAATTTAAAGTACTGTACACGTGCAGCATCACTCTGTGAATAGAGTCTCTATTATTCCCCAGAAGGGCCACCTGGGTGGCTCAGTCGGTTAAGCGTCTGACTTCAATTCAGGTCATGATCTCCCGGTTCTTGAGTTCAAGCCCCGTGTCGGGCTCTGTGCTGACAGCTCAGAACCTAGAAGCTGCTTTGGATTCTGGGTCTCCTCTCTCTGCTCCTCCCCACTCATTCTGTCTCTCAAAAATGAATAAATGTTTAAAAAAATAAAATAGTTATTCCCCAGCAAACCTTTTGTGTAAAACGGTCTAGATTCTTCACTAGGTGTACAGAGTATGTGGGCACAGAGTCTTTTGTGATTTCTTAGTCACATGCTGTATTTTAATGTCTATTACCTTCTTTACGTGTTTTTCTCCTCTATTTTCCCCCAAGTCAAATGCTTCCTTGGCATTTGCAGTTCCACGTGGTATTTGTCTCAATTCACTTGCGTTTCTCTTCAACAAATTCCTTTTGAGCTCTTTCCTCTGTCAACCTTCTCGAAAAACCCATCACTCACAGAGACAGAGCCGGTAGCAGGGAGGTTTGCAATAGACTTGGGTGGCCCCAGCCATACGGAGTCCCCAATGAGGCCTCCCCTCGGCCAGAGGACTAGTCCTAGCTTGGGTCAGTGGCTTTTTTACTCCTGGCCCCCAGTGCCTCTGCACTCACTGCCTTTGAACTGACTCTGACCCTGGGTTGAGTTGACACCATCCATTGCCAACCTTTCAACATGAGACACGGGGCCACACATTCAGTCTTTGCCGGTCCCCAGAGCAGCTGGCTGGGAGACAAGGCATACCAGACCTCAATTCTGTGCTTCCCAACCTTCCCAACGCAAGACACCCGCATCATCTGTGTTTACCAGAACTCTCATCTTTTCCTCTTGTTCTACTGTGAATCTACTATATTATCTCTTCTTGCGTGTCAGCCAGCTAAGAGACTGAAATAAATGTTTCCTGAGTGGACAAATTCAAGAATAAATGAATGAAACTGATGTGATATCTACTCCTGGAGCTGTGTGGAGTGAGGGTGGGGACAGAGACCACCATAACACTCCCGGGAGTGCTCTCGATCCCATGGCAAAACTAAATGCCACTGGAGGCTGATTCCATTTGAGCTTTGGAGGCTGTGTCATATCGTCATACTTTAAGTTGCTATCATTTTTCCATTTTAAAATACATGTTCACAGAGTCTTTTTTCTCTTAATAACACTCTTTTCTGTTACTTTGGTCGTTCCATTTTCCTGGGTGTGAGGGATGTCTGAGCCAAAAGAATTGTGACATCCTCATAAATACATAAGATGTCTGCAACTCGGGCACTTTGGCACAAAAGTATGGTGTGGGAGGCGGCCGCACTGCTCAGGCAGGGTAGAAATGCATGCACAGCCTCCTCACACATGGCTGTGTACGGGGGATCTCACAGAGTGAGGGTGCTAGGAGTCCCAGTGAACAAGACTTCCTCACCTTGGAGATTATTGTCTCCAGAGAAAGGCAGACAAATCCACAGACGACTATAACACCCTGTCACATGAGGTTCTGTTTTGTTGTTTATTCTGGGAAAAATGTGATCCTCCTCACAGGGTCGTGAGATTGGAGAATGATTGTGAAAACTCTATTCATCCTCCACACCTACTAGAACACTCCTACGGGAGGAGGTTCATTCCTGAGTCACAGAAAACACGAAGGGGCAGATGGGTCGGATAACACGAGCTGGAACGTTCTATGAGTATGGGGTCCATCTTCCATGGCCGCGATGCAAGACGGCTGTGAACATGGGCTAGACCTCAGGCTGAAGGAGACTTCAAACTTTAAAGAGCAAGATTTGCCATAATGTTGGTTTGGAAGAGGATGTTGAAGCAGCCTGTTGTTTAGTTTTTTCACTTCTCAAAGTTGCCCAAACCTATGCGCTTGTTAGATGTTTAGGGTCTGGGGTGCCTGGGGGCTCTGTCAGGTAAGCCTCTGACTCTTGATTTCAGCTCAGGTCACAGGATGGAGCCCTGAGATGGGCTCTGCGCTGAAAGTGCAGAGCCTGCTTGGGATTCTCTGTCCCTCTCTCTGTCTGTCTCTCTGTCTGTCTGTCTGTCTCTCTCTCAAAAATAAATAAATAAACTAGGGGGGGAAAAGGACCCATTATAGATGCACAGAATTAGAATATACATTTTTTAATGTTTATTTATTTTTGAGAGCAAGAGAGAAAGAGACAGAGAGAGAGAGGGGGAGAGAGAGAGAATGCGTTGGGGAAGGGCAGAGAGAAGGGGAGACATAGAATCCAAAGCAGGTTCCAGGCTCCGAGCTGTCAGCACAGAGACCAATGCAGGGCTCGAACCCACACCGTGAGATCATGACCTGAACCAAAGTCAGAAGCTTAACCGACTGAGCTCCCCAGGCGCCCCAAAATATGCATTTGTAGCAACATCTCCAGGTGATTCACATGCTCACAACAGCTTCCGCAGGGCTGGTCTGATCTGAAAAGAAGACAGAGCCCAAGGTAGACATGGCAAGTCTAGGTCTGGAAAGAAGGTATCATCTAGAGCACAGCTGGAAAGACAGGCTGGCGGAGAGGGAATATGTAAAGATGCTGCGATAAAGGACCGTATGGAGGGTGAAGCCATCTCTTGTCAAGTAAACCTCTTCATTGCATTTTCTGAGCCCCTGACAGTCTGAAATCATCTGTCTAAACTATAACTATAGCTAACACTTAGAGAGTGCCAGACACACTTCCAAGCACTTTACCTACATCAACTAACTTAATCCTCACAACCCATAAAGTGGTGACTAATCTCCCCATTGTACAGGTAAGAAAACTGAGGTGTTGAAGTGAAATGCCTCTCCCTAGTCTATATATCTAACAAGCCCCAGAACTAGGCATTTTTTTAAAAGTTTATTTCTTTATTTTGAGAGAGGGATGGGGGGGAAGGAGAGGGAGAAAGTGTGTGCTTGAACGTGTGCACAAGCAGGGGAGGAGCAGAGGTGGAGGGAGAGAGAATCCCAAGCACTGTCTGCACTGTCAGCACGGAGCCCGATGTGGGGCTTGAACTCACGAACCGCAAAATCATGCTTTGAGCCGAAATCAAGAGTGGGAGGCTTAACCCACAGAGTCACCCAGGAGCCCAGAACCAGGCTTTAGACCCAGGAGGTGCCATTCCTTGGTCTCATGCCTCGTAGGATCTTAATCTGTTTGTATTTACTTTGTTCTGTTTCCTTGGAGTGTTATGTTTTGTTTGTCTGCCTGGTCAAGATAACTATCTTGGGGCACCTGGGTGGCTCAGTCAGTTTAGCATCAACTCTTTTTTTTTTAATATAATTGATTGTCCAGTTGGTTTCCATATAACACCCCGTGCTCATCCCAACAAGTGCCCTCCTCCATGCCCATCACCCCCCTTTCCCTCTCCCCCTCCCCATCAACCCTCCATGTGTTCTCAGAATTTACAGTCTCTTATGGCTTGCCTCCCTCCCTCTCCTTGACTACTTTTTTCCTCCTTCCCCTCCCCCATGGTCCTCCGTTAAGTTTCTCCTGATCCACATATGAGTGAAAACATACAGTATCAACTCTTGATATGACGCAGGTCATGACCTCACCGTAGTGAGATCGAGCTCAGCCCCGGGCTCTGTGCTGACATCGCAGAGCTTGCTTGGGACTCTCCCTCTCTCTCTGCCCCTCCCCTGCATGCGTGTACTCTCTCTCTCTCTCTCTCTCTCAATATAAATACATAAACTTAAAAAAGAAAAGGATAGCCACCCTGACTCTGCTGTTCCAAGCAGACATAAGGGGAAGCACTGGCGTGTCCTGGGCCGTTTCCCCCTCCGGCTTCGGGCCCTCGCACCTGTCCCTGTTGTGTCCAAATCAGCAGGCTCCGGGCTGAATTCAGTGTGTTTTGCCTCACCACAAGTGTTTTAAAACTCAGACACTTTCATATGAAAATCTGCATATTCACACTGCTCGCTCCAGATGGCCGTAGGACCCACCGCTCCCTGGCCCACTTCACCAGAGGGCCTCGCCTTCTGTCCCTCCTCCCGCTGTGAACTCTGGGAGAATGTGTGTCTCTGTTAGGCATCTGGGTTATTCTCTGAGCCCTGTGCACTCCGGGGAGGAGGAGCTGTCATCGATGCTTCTTGGCCTGGGCACCCTTGGGCGGGAGCCGGATGGAGAGGAAAGGGCGCAGGGCGGGCGCCGGAGGAGTGGCCGAGGTGGGGAGAGCGGAGGAATCCACACGGGAATCCTAGACTTTGCGTGGGAGGCTTTTGCGAAATGACTGCAAGTCGTGGTGATTCAAACACAGCTCCTCACTCAGGAGCAAGCTGCCGGGAAAGCCCTCTGTCTCTGAGTCGGAGCCCGTGCGGCAGTCCATGGAAAGGAGCCATGTTATATCAAGGAGCCGATTTCTTAATAAGTGAATTCATTTTCTACTGTAACATTCTCCCCTTCATTCACCATCTGTCCCTCTCAACGTGCCTTGGTGGATCCCTTCCAAGATGTTCGCAGGTTTTGAAGTGGGATAAATGTGCGGAAAAAACGCTTCCCTACCAGGAGGGCGGCTCCGCTCCCCACCCTCACCAGTGCAGCCAACGCGTCCTTACCTGTTCTGTGCGCTCAGAAGCCGGAGTGTTCACGACCCGAGGATGCAACGCTGCAATGGACTTTGAAGGGAACATGGTCGTGACTGCCTCCGTGCTTCCCACCTGTCAGCTGGATTCTGGAAGACAATTGCAATAACAAAAGATTTAACTCGAGGCTAAGTTCAGAAAACGAACCTCCACATTAACACAAGTGATTTAGTCCTCTGGAGAGACGTCTGTAAGTGTATTAAATATTCCTGCAGCGTGTGTCTTCTACTGGGGAAACATCCAGAGGGAAAAAGTCAGAGTCAGAGAGTCAGTTCTGGAAGAAAGAAAACCGAACCTCCTGTATTTGGACACTAAGACTTTCGTCGAGCCTTCAGCTTAAAAGCCTATCATTTCTCTTGGTCTTGGACTCTCCTTCTCCCTCTCCCTTTTGCTCTTTCCCCTCCCTCTCAAACCTATTTTGCTAACTAAGCTTTAAGCTGTCTATTTGGTAACATTTATGCCACTTAGTTGTATCCTTTTTGAAAAAACATCTTTTTGTTTAATGTTTATTCATTTTTGAGAGAGAGACAGAGGGTAGGCAGGGGAGGGGCTGAGAGAGAGGGCGACGCAGAATCTGAAGGAGGCTCCAGGCTCCAAGCTGTCAGCACAGAGCCTCACGCGGGGCTCGAACTCACAAACTGTGAGATCATGACCTGAGCCAAGGTCCGACACTTAACCGACTGAGCCACCCAGGCGCCCCTGTTGTGTCCTTTTTAAGGCTTCTCTGCTGCGGCTCTGCTCTGAGTCCTTCCCGCATTGCCCTCAGTCGGAATGGCCTGCTCCCACTGTCCCAGCAAGTCTGGCCTCCGCGAGCCCATCAAGAGCCCCGTTTTGCTCGCCAGTCCCTGCTGTTCCTACTCTGGGTTGTTGTTTAAAGGGATTTGTTGTTTGTTTTCTCAAGTGACATATTCTTTTTTAAAATGTTTATTTATTTTTGAGAGGCAGAGAGACAGAATGTGAGCAGGGGAGCAGCAGAAAAGAGGGAGACACAGAATCCGAAGCAGGTTCCAGGCTCTGAGTTGCCAGCACAGAGCTCGATGCAGCCCTCGAACTCACAAACCGCGAGATCATGACCTGAGCCGAAGTCGGCTGCTTAACCGACTGAGTCACCCAGGCATCCCTCAAGTGAAATACTGTGTTAATCCCTCAGAAGAGGATGGATATTTTAAAAAACTAACAATGACAGCAGACCAGCCCATCTCACCCTGGTTCTGGAATCACGTGCTGTAAACTTCCAAGCTAACCGAACAGGAATGATACTTTGAAATATGTGAGTTCTTAATTACACAATTCTGAGCAATTGGAATAATTCAGTTAACACCTATTTTAATGTTCTTTAGGGATATGTTTTTTTAATTATTAATCACCTTTCCAGTAATTACTTCATCATCATCTTCTTCATCTTCATCTTTAAATGATTTTAATGTTTAGTTATTTTTGAGAAAGAGAGAGTTCGAACAGGGGAGGGGCAGAAAGAGAGGGATGCAGAATCCAAAGCAGGCTCCAGGCTCTGAGCTGTTGGCACAGAGCCCGACATGGGGCTTGCATGAACTGTGAGATCATGGCCTGAGCTGAAGTCGGACCATGAACCAACTGAGCCCCCCCCAGGCGCCCCTTCATCTTCATTTGCATAGCACCTTAGAGTGTGTAAAAAGTTTTCAGATAGATGCTTCATCTCATGTGATCATCCGAGAACCCTGTGAGGCAGGTGCAACCATTTCCATTTCATGGAGGAGCTGAGGCGCAGCAAGAGAAAGAAGCTTACAGGACAAAGGCAGGCAACAGAGCTGAGACAAATGGAGCCTTTTTTGTTAAAAAAAAAAAAAAAGAAAGAAAGAAAGAAAGAAAGAAAGAAAAAAAAAGAAGAAAAGAAACTCATAATTTTACTAGCATCCAAAAACCCTTGAATGTCAAAGATGGAACAGCCTAGTGGTCACCTGTTTTGACCCTGTAAGATCCCGAAGAGGCAGTGACTTTCTGAGGTCCCACTGAGAGAGTACAGAATAGACTTTTGGGCAAGGACAACAAAAAGGTTCAATAGATGTAAGTAAACTTAATGCCTCAGGACTATACACTTAAAAATGGCTAAAATGGTCAATTTAATGTTGCGTATCTTTTACTAGAATTTGTTTAAAGATGCTGAAAAATATATCCACCAATCACCACATGTGGAATTGGTTCAAAATAAACAAAAAAATGTATGACATCTATGAAAAAATAAAATAAAATAAAATAAAAAATAAAAGTGAACCCTGTTGGGGCGCCGGGCAGTTCAGTTAGTTAAGCATCCGACTTTGGCTCAGGTCCTGATCTCGTGGTTTGTAAGTTCGAGCCGCACTGCACTGACACCGCAGAGCTTGCCTGGAATTTTCTCTCTCTCTCCCCCTCTATTTCTGTCCCTACTCGACTCTCGCACACTTTCTCTTTCTCTCAAAATAAACTTAAAAATAGAAATAAAATTTGCGCTCTCTCTCTGTTTCTCAAAAATACATAAGCATTAAAAATTTTTTTAAAAAAAGAAAGGGGCCCCTGGGTGGCTCAGTTGGTTAAGCATCCAACTTTGGCTCAGGTCATGATCTCATGGTTCACGGGTTTAAGCCCCTGCATCGGGCTCTGTGCTGATAGCTCAGAGCCTGGAGCCTGCTTCAGATTCTGTGTCTTCTCCTCTCTCTACCCCTCCCCCACTCACACTCTGTCTCTCTCTGTCTCTCAAAAATAAATAAACATAAAAACAAAATTTAAGAAAAATAAAAATTTTTTAAAAACCTAAAAATGAGACTTCCTGTGTGTTTTCTTATATGGTAGAGGGTTGAGATGGATATATGGATATACAGATACAGAGATAATATCAAGAGCTCTGCACTCACACTTTCGGGATGTGAATCCTGGCCCCGCCATTGACCATCCAGGGAGCCTTGAAGCTGCACAACCTCTTTGTGTTTCCCTCTTCATCTGTAAAATGGAAATGATAGTGTCTTCATCATTGAGTCATTATAGGAATAAAGGAAGTTAAAACGCACATAAAGCACGTAAGACAGCTGGGCAGCACTGCCTTTGCCTCTCAGGAACCTAACACTGCTAGTGACGGTTCAGCATAAAAGTCAGTATCCACACCGAAATCTCAGGATCCGGTTCCATATCTAAATGACTAGGAAGGAAGAAAACTCAGCAGGTCTTCTGGATATCAGTTCTCCTTAGCTCTCGTCCAAATGCCATTGATGCTAGACGTAGCAGTGGGATTTAAACATGTGAAAAGCTGGTGAGGGTGTCCTGTCAACTGTTGGTGGAAAAAGCACACGTAATAGATGGAAAGAGGGTCCATTACTGCAGGCTCTTATCTCTTGCGAGGTTAAGACGCTGTCTCTCCTGGAATCAGCATTAGCCAGTGAAATAAAGGGCAACAATAGCTTATATTTTCACTTCAATCTTCTCACACTCAAAAAAACCAGTTTAATCTGATAAGGCAAAATGCTAACATCTTTCAAAGCTCCCATTACATAATTCAAAGAGAGTTTAGGAGCTTTCTTTATTTCTCTTAAATTATTCATAACATAAATCTTTGAAATATTTAAAACTCCTTTCTCCAGTAGTCAAGGAGAATGCTGATGGAAAGCTCTCGGTGCACGCCCCCAATCGATGGCAAAGGAGCCGAGAGAAGGTGGGAGGGGTGGAGGGGGTTGGGGGAGGGGAGTAGGACCGGCGCCTGGGACCGGCGGGGCCTCCCCACAGAACCTTCAAAGGCTTCCATTCTACATGCCCAGCTTTCTGGGACTGGGAATGTCTTCCTTTTGAGATCCAGGTTTTCCCAAGTGGGATGTATTTTTCCTAATGTTGTTCTCAAGGGAGAGCCTTCAACCAAACACGAGCAAAACAGGCGAAGAAGTGGGACCGTCCTCCCACAGCAGATGAGAAGTCGCTCATTAGCAAAACACCGGGGTGCTACTAGCGAGACACTAGCACAGCTGGCACCAATTCTGAGAGGAGAATGATTCATTGCCATGGTTACTGATGCCCGAAATATTACCTTCCGCAATCAGCACACACAAAGCTTCTTTAAAGAGAGTGTAAAAATTAGAGCACTGTAAACAATTAGTGAAAATTGCCAGCGGGCACGGAGGCTGAACTTGCACAATGCGGCTTTCAGGGCGAGGAACGGAGGGGACGTACCACTGCTGCACTAGCAAATCTTGCTCGAGGCAAAAAAGACACCCGCGCTCAGGGAGCCAGCCCAAGGCCTCACCCGCAAACATTTCTGTACCAGTCTGTTATCAATCCGCCGAACAGGTTAGAAAAAGACCCATCTGATTAGTAATATTTACATGATCAAATTCTAGTTTATTAAACACGTAGTATTATTTTTATTTTTTTTTAACATTTCTTCACTGTTGAGAGACAGGGCATGAGTGGAGGAGGGGCAGAGAGAGAGAGGGGGACAGAGCAGGCTCCAGGTTCTGAACTGTCAGCCCAGAGTCCATTGTGGGGCTTGAACCCACAAACTGTGAGATCGTGACCTGAGCCGAAGTCAGTCGCCCAACTGATTGAGCCACCCAAGCGCCCCAATAAACCTCATTTTTAACACCAGTTTTAAGTTCCGAACCAAACTGAGCAGAAAGCACAGAGATTTCTAGCGTACTCCCTCTCCCCACGTGTACAACTGCCCTCACGATGGAGGCATCTCCTGCCAGAGTGCTGACAACACTCATGTGTTGTCATTGATGCACCTATAAAACTGATCAACTTGCACCCATACATCATTATCACTCGAAGTCCACGGTTCACATTAGTGTTCACTCTCGGTGTTGCACGTTCTATGGTTTGGGGCAAATGGAGAATGACACGTGTGCACCATGATAGTACCCTGTGAGTATTTTCACTTCTCTAAAATCATCTGTGCTCTGTCTATGCATCCTTCCCCACCCTCACTTCCCCAACCCAGCAATCACTCATTTTTTACTGCCTCCACAATTTTGCCTCTTCCAGAGTCTCATATAGTTGGAATCACTTAGCATGTAGCCTTTTCAGATGGGCTTCTTTCACTTAGTAATATGCATTTATGTTTCCTCTGTGTCTTTTCAGGGCTTGATAGCTCATTTCTCTTTAGTGCTAAATAATATTCCATTGTCTAGATGTAGCTACTGAAGGACATTTTGGTGGCTTCCGAGGTTTGGCAACTATGCATAAAGCTCCCATAAACATCTGTGTGCAGGGTTTTGTGTGGACAGAAGTTTTCAATTCCTTTAGCTAAAAACCAAGGAGTGTGATTACTAGATAGTACAGTAAGAGTATGTTTAGTTCTGTAAGAAACTTCCAAACCGTCTTCCAAAGTGGCTGCGCCATCTGTACTCCCAGCAGCGATGAGGGAGGGTCCCCCAAGGTCAGTTTCTGCAAACTGTCTTGGAACATGCAGTGTGTCCTAACACTGATGTTAGAGTCCAGGGCTGTTGCTTCTTCGTAATAAGATACGGATACAAAAGTTCAGGAGAGGAAGTTTGGCTGTTAAACGGCAGCAGTTTGCCGTTCAAACTGGAGTGGATTACTTCCCAAGTCTTTAAATAGGAAGCTAGATTAACTTCCTTAAAAAAGAGACTGTGTGGATGAGTCATTCCCGTACATATTTTATTCTATTTAAAGAATGTCAACACCTTCGAGGCAATCTGCGCTTTCATAAACTAGAGGCCAAACTCAGCAGCTCCCAAAGCCGCACCCTGCTCTGCTGAACACTGCAGCAGTAAAAACTCAGTCATTGAAATTTTCGATTTCCATCATGATGTATGAACACATCGTGACCTGAAATGTACCTTCCACCACATACTTTCTTCATGAAAAGGTTGCTAAATCAATTGGTGGTATAAACAAGATAATGATCTCTAGGGAGTGGGTGCTTTTGCATGTTGCAAAGCCAGTTAAAACGTTGATGTTTATCATCTGTTCTTCAAAGAAAGAACAGTGACTCATCAGTGCTTTACTAGCCACTAGTATGGTCTGAAGTGGATGAGATTTGATAAATACATCCATATATTCATTCTGTATGTACATATTCAGAAATATATAGATATCATGTAATCGCCACATAAGCAAAGACTGTTTTGTTTTGGTTTATATTGTCCACTGTTTTACCCCAAGCACCTGGAAAAGTTGTAGCACATAGAAGACCATATACAGATATGATCTTCTCATATCTACACTGCCTTCAAACACACACACGCATTTGTGCACACGCAGGAATGAATATGAAGGCTCTCTCTCCTCTTCTGAATTCAAAGAGTTGACAGACCTCTGTGAGTTTTCTTTTTCTGAGTGCACGAGTTCCGTGAGGCTCCCTGAAGGCTGGAACAAAGTTTCATAGTTCTGTGTGTTCCTCTTCTCATCAGATTTTTGCTCTACGCTTCTCCAACTGGTTTCTGGTCCACTGGGTCCCGGCCTCACCCTGTAGGCTTCTTCACCCCAGATCTTGTGTCTCCAAACCCGGTTGGAAAGGGCCTTGCTTCTGCTTTGCTTCAGTTCCATGTGCTTCTTTTAACCTCCAAAGAATAACTAAAGATGATACACTAGCTTTTCCACAGTGACAATGATTGATATTCGATTATATGCAACTGACAGCTGACTGGGAATGAGGTCAGCTGTTAGAAGTATTCTTGGCACACCAAGACATGCAAACTGGCCAAAAGGATGAAAACTGACTAAATCAATGGGTTTATCATTATGTAGCTCCCCAAATAGATTTCACCTGTGGACACTGATCTAGCAGTCCCTACACCCTGATTGGTTTTCTCTTTAAAAGAATTACATAGGGGCGCCTGGGTGGCTCAATTGGATAAGCGTCCAACTTGAGCTCAGGTCATGATCTCACCATTCGTGGGTTCGAGCCCTGCATCAGGGTCTGTGCTGACAGCTCAGAGCCTGGATCCTGCTTCTGATTCTGTGTGTCCCTCTCTCTCTCTGCCCCTCTCCTGCTTGTACTCTCTCTCACACACAAAAATATATAAACATTTAAAAAAAAAAAAGGAAGAATTACATGGGTTCCTGAGATTAAGAGGGCCTGAGAACAGTCACGTGCTTGCCAGGACTTCCAGGCCGAGACTATGAGGACACGTATAAGAAACTTTACAGATACAGGCTGCTGGTGGCCTGCCCCATTTCCCACAGAGTGAGGCTGGGGCTTGGCAAGTGTGGAGCCCCCGTAGGGACCCTCATGTCTGTGGTCAGTACTCGGTGCTCAGTCTGTGCTGAGCACTCTGAGCCGTCTCCAGTGGCTGACCCACCTCCACGAAGCAATAACGTGAAACACACGTATTCCATTAGAGCTTTTATGAGGATTCAGTACAGAGGTCTCGGCACCCAACACACAGCAGAAACAATAAAATTCCCCATGAAACCCCTCTGTTCTTTCTTTGAACGCTTCCCCTGACTGTAATCAACCTCACATCTTGTGCTGTTGAAACACGGATTCCAAAGACCTTGCTGGATGCCTGGAGCAACCCAGCCCTACATGCAGCTTTGTGCCTGTCACACCATCAGACCCAGGGCTGTGGTCGGTAATCCCCTGCCTGACCCGGTGGTCGGGGCGGTTCTGAAGCCCCACAGCCGTGGCTTGGTCTTCTCTCTCGGATTCTCCGCTCTCCTGTCCTCAGGGAAGAATCACAAGGCAACCCTAATGTGAGAAAAGACCAGATTCATTCGCAGTTTTTATGGGGCTGCTCAAGTTTGCGTGGCCCAGGGGCTTGGGGCTGCCCACTGTGGGCCGGTGACTCTAAAGCCTTAACTTTAGGCTCTCCATGTTTCCCCTGGGCTTCGAGCCGACAACTGGCTTTTCAGTCCTGGCCAGCACTGGAGCATTTTAAGGAGAATATTGGCGATGCCCAAATCAGCTCCCTCCATCAGTCATGACATGAAGTGAACATGAAGTTCGGAGGCTTTTGACTTCCTACGAGAAACTGAACAAAAGGATGGTTTCTTGTTAGACCAGACCCCGGCCCCCTCTCAGCCTCCTCCCTGGCTTGCCTCCCTGGCCACACCCTGCAGGTCTGGATCACACCTAATACCTTTCTGTGTAGTGGTAGGAGGTACATGATAAGCTTTACCATCCTTACTGCTCAGGGTTTGAATCTTGAGTTCCCCAATTTTTTGGCGGGCATGTTAACTCAACCTGAGTCTCTGTCTCCCTCCCTGTGAAACATGGATAATATTACCTTCCTCAAAGGATTATGGGTAAGATCCAGTGCCTGGAACAGCACACATTTCTAACAGAGTGACTATTTGCTCCTGGTCTGGGCAAAGCTGGGTGGGGGGATCCTGGACCCCTCTGATTACCTTCCTTCGGAGGGGTAAGTGAAAAGGCCTGCTTGCCTTCCCCAGGGGCTGGGTCCAACTCCGTGAGAGCCACACTCCTTTCTGCCTGGGGAGACATGGGATTTCGTTTTTCACACCCTCTGCTTTCCTCAGATAAGTAAAAACAGGCCAGTGGTTCTCAACAGGGACACTCTTATGAAGTCCACCATCCCTCACTGTCTGGAGACATTTTGGGCTGTCTCAACTGGGAGTCAGTGGGGTATCCCCTGGACCTGGCGGGTGAGAGCAGGGGTGACGCTAAATATCTTACAACGGACAACAAGACAGCCCCCACAACGAAGAATTAGCCAACCCAAGATGTTGATGGCGCTGAGGTGGAAAACCCTGAAACAGACCCTGTCTCCAGAATGTACGTGCTCACAGATAAAATGCCATTTTTTAATAAGTGAGGGAAAAAAATCTGTTGGAAGCAAGTATGTCCAAAGTATGCTTATGGACAAATTCTCTGAAAAGAAAACCAAGAATTTCCAACGGCAGAGCATGATCTCAGACGGTGTCAGAGAGTTCTCTTGCACTTTCAATCGCCCTATCATGTGGTTTGGGCCATAAGTAAAGGGAAAAAGCAATTGTCCCAGAGGATGGCATGAGACTCGGCTAGTAATTTAAACAAGCACTTGGAAACTCACTGACCTTCAAACTCTCTCCATTCACCCAGTGACCCAATTTGTCCACACACCCACACACTTTGAAAATGCACGAGATAGAACCGCACGAAGAGAAATCCAACATTTGGAGGGGCAAGAAAATCCATCCATGCGAAAATAATTTAAGTAGGGTTTTTACTATTCATTTAATTTTTACTTCATTGTTCACTAAACCAGAAAATGACAGCAATCGCCATGACTCGTTAGGTCACTTGGAACAAAAAAATTTCTGGTTTGCCTGGCTTTTCCTTTTCAAATTTTTCTTTTTTATTTTTTTATTTTTTTGTTTCTTCCCAGAAACTGTTTGGACTTGCCAAGTCATTAAAAACTGCCCAACCAATCTGTGTGTGAAATGGAACTGAAGCAGAACAGCAGGTCAGAGGGGAAAAAAGGAGGCACTGAAAACACCTGCTACATTATAGGACGGATAGTTTCCATAATAACAAAAGAAAAAAAATAGGACATTTATAACAAAATCAAGTGGTTGAACATCAGAAGACATTCTTAAACTGAGGTGGAAAAAGGCTCCAACACATAACACAAAAGGCTAATCAGGGCAAGACATAAAAGTCCTATTCACTGAAGGCCGAAGAATGGCTTAGCTCCCAAAACACTATTAAAGAACCACTTACACCCCACATTTCTTATTAGCTGAGCATGTGAGGCACAAAAACTACTCTTAGTCACTTGACAGTGGGGCTAATTTGCATGTGATTTACATACAATCTTTTTGCAGGCAGATAATGGCATTCACAAGTCTGAACTTTTTATTTAATTTTTTTTTCAAAGAGAAGGATCCACTGACTAACAGTAAGGACAGCTGTTGTTCTTTCTGCCCCTCGCCCTGGATATTTGCAAGCTCACAAATCATCCTTTTGATTTATATATTAACACGCTGATCAATGCAAGGAAACATGAAAACCTAATCTTTAATCTTTGAGATAGTTGAGATGGAATGAACTTAGATCTCTACTAGAAAATGCCAAAGTTATGAAATGATAAACTACATTATTTATGAAAGAGGAGGATGTCTTGACAAAAATTAGCTTTAAGGCAGAATTCTGTAATGGGTACATTATTTGATCTGCCCCTTCTATCCTGTCTAGTGTTGCTGTCTTACTATAATAATCTGTTTATTTATTCATTGATCCATTTATGCGGCACTCCACCAATGCTTCCAGAAAACACACACACACACACGTATACAGAATACTTGAGGTGATAAAGCCAAGGAAAAAGAATGAAGCCAGGGAGAGATTAGGACATAGAACACATGCCATGAAGTGCTGTGAGTTCCATAGTGGGTAGGAAATTTGGTGCCAAAATCGGTAATAGAGCACAATTTTGAAAAATTACTGCCCCGGAGGAACTCATGTATGTGCCCAAAGAAGTGTGCATGAGGGCATGGGTCACAGCACTGATGTATAGAAACAAAATGAATGTTCTTCATTAAAAAAATGGATAAATTTGGGGGCGCCTGGCTGGCTCAGTTGGCTGAGCATCTGACTTTGGTTCAGGTCATGATCTCACAGCTCGTCAGTTCAAGCCCTGCATCAGGCTCTATGCTGACAGCTCAGAACCTGAAGCCTGCTTCAGATTCTGTGTCTCCCTCTCTCTCTGCCCCTCCCTTGCTCACGCTCTGTCTCCGTCTCTCTCTCTCTCAAAAATAAAACACATTAAAAATATTTTTAAAGAGAATGGCTAAATTTTGATATATCCACGCATGGGAATACGGTATCACAGTTGAAATAAATAGATGAAGTAGATCTACATTATTAACATGGATAAATCTCGAAAACACTGAATTTAAAGAGCGAGTTAGAAGGTCATACACACAGTGTGATTTAGTTAATATAGGAGTTTAAACCTCCTTGAATAATACTATACAGTGTCTAAAGAAACCTGTAATTAACGAAAACATAAAAACATGGATGACAAGGATACAGAACAAGTTCAGGATAGCAATTCCTTCGAGGATGGTCATGACACTGAACTCCGCATGGGAACTGCAGGCAGCAGGGAGCTTACACTTCATCTGTAAGACTTTTTTTTTTTTTTGTACATAGAAATAATTTTATTTCATACTGCAGCACAGTAGACATACAATCAACATAATTTCCTAGAGTGGGCACTATATTAGTTCTCCACATTATGAAATAAAGAACAGAAAGCCTTGAATGCAGGAGATATTTTAAAATGTGTACCTAATTTTGAATCTGTTTTTGACAGTATACACTGCTAGCTTTATAAAGCTGAACGGACATGACACGAGACACATTTGGACAAAGTACACGTATGGTCCACTCCAGATGCTTAAGTCGCTCAACAGATAACTCGCTTTTCACTTTGGTCATTGGGATTCCGGAAGCTGAGGCATATGTGAATCTGAAAGATACTTCCGGAAGTATCTTTACTACACGGGTGTTGTAAAAATTTCTGTCTCTTCTTTTCTCCTTTAGAGTGAGGGGACCTTTTCCCTCTACAAACAAGACCTTCAAGCTTGTTTTTGTGGAATAGTCTGAGTATAACAAGCTTCTTCTATGGCAAATCCTGTTACTAAATCCATCTCCATCCCTTGATTAGTTGATAATTTTGCCACTTTCATTGCAACAGATCCCCGAGGTAAAAACTTCCCTGCCAGGTCCAAGGCGTGTGTGGGGTAGGCAGCCTCCCCACCCTGGTTCAGTTCTAGAACAAGGCTGATTGAACCCACTGCTTTGGCTTCTTGGCCATGGTGCCCACGTGCAGAAAAGATGAAGTCTTTGGCCAAGGGCATCCTGATAGTGCCTGGCAGTGGCCACACCCCCCTCCACCCCCACTTCTTTAATCACTGCTCTCACTTTGGAGACGAAAGGACCGACTTCACTGGGATTCACTTTGACTCTCTCCTTAAGAACCTGCACAGAATATTCCTGGGACTTCACTCCTGACTATTATTGTCCACACTTTCGATTCCGGTTTGGAAGCATAAGCTTTTACTGAATGGGTTGTTGGCGTGAGCTCTCTTCATCCCAAGCACCGCAATTCCTCGGTTCTTCTCTTCCAGGTCCCGCCCAGGCTGCTGGTCCACCGTCGTCACCTCAGAGCGGTGCCCCTCGGTGGGGCTGACCCCTGGCTGATGGCAGACACCCAGGCCCAGACCCCGGTTTACCACCGGACCATCAAGGAACCAGGCAGCCCCCTCGGCCCCTGTGGGCCAGTGCAGGTGCCCAAGGCCCCAGGGGCCCCCAAGGCCTTGTCTAAGACTTTCTTTACACAAAGATAGGAAACAAATATGGTAAACCAACAAACAGTCTAAGTTTTCTTGTGGGCACTTGGGTGTCTATTATCTTCCTCTTGAACTTCTCTGTGTACTGAAATCTTTAATATTTAAACATAAAAATTTTTAGTAATGAAAGGAGGGACGCCTGGGTGGCTCAGTAGGTTAAACGTCCGACTTTGGCTCAGTTCATGATCTCATGGTTTGTGAGTTTGAGCCCCATGACGGGCTCTGTGCTGACAGCTCAGAGCCTGGAGCCTGCTTCAGATTCTGTGTCTCCCTCTCTCTCTGACCCTCCCCCGCTCATGTTCTGTCTATGTGTCTCAAAAATAAATAAATGTAAAAAAAAAATTCTTTTGAAATCATGAAAGTAAAGTTTGAGGACAGAGCTTAAAGGATCCAGAATGCCATGCCTAAGATTCTGAACTTTATTCTCTAGGTATTAAGAATGTTTGTGCATGGGGCACCTGAGTGGCTCAGTCGGTTACACATCTGGCTTCGGCTCAGGTTATGATCGATCTCACGGTTCGTGGATTCAAGCCCCGCGTCATCAGGCCCTGTACTGACAGCTCAGAGCCTGGAGCCTGCTTCAGATTCTGTGTCTCCCTCTCTCTCTGACCCTCCCCTGCTCATGCTCTCTCTGTCTCTCAAAAATAAATAAAAAACATTTTAAGAATTAAAAAAAAGAGAATGTGCAAACTTAATTTAAAAAAAACCGACTGAGCAGAGGACAGACTAATCAGAGCTGTGCTCTGGAAAGATGACTCTACGAGGCACATCGAACTTTACCCTCTTCCTCTTGCCATGATATATATTTAAGTCCATCCATACCCTCTGATGTATTCCCTGCCTGTTCTCAATGTTGTCCCACCACCAGGCTCGGTGTTTCTTGTCTCAGCTGCAGACCTGTGGTGTGGAAGACCTGGGTTGTTGTAAGGAGTGAATGAGAAAAATTGAGACCGACGGTGGGGATGAGTTCAGGAATTCAAAATATCACTTCTATTAAGAATACCCTCAGGGGAGCAACATAAAATTAAAACTCAAAGCAGATTTTGTGCCAATTCCCTGGTGGCCCAGCTACTTTAAGTACTGGCTTTGCTACATGTGATTAAGGGGAGCACATCAGATCCAAAAAGGCGCACATGTCACAGACCCTCACTCGCTCCTCATTGGGGATAGTTCTAAAGTGTGTCATTACACTTTTCCTGGGAGTAAATTTGCCCTGCAGGAAGCGGTGGGCCACGTCTGCTCCTCGACTGGGGTTCCTATGTCAGAAACGAGTGCCTTCTAGGGGAAGTCAGGAATTTCCCACTCTGCAGCCTGGCTGTAACTGCTGTGGATGTATTTCTTCTTCCTCCTTCACTTCCCCCTCCCCCTCCCCCTCCCCCTCCCCCTCCCCCTTCCCCCTTCCCTTCCCCATCCCCTTCTTCTTCTTCATTTATTTATTTTGGAGACAGAGGGAGAGACAGAGGATGAGTGGGGGAGGGGCAGAGAGAGAGGGAGACACAGAATCGAAGGCTGTCAGCACAGAGCTCAAGTGGGGCTGGAACTCAGGAACTGCAAGACCATGACCTGGGCCAAAGTTGGTCACCCAACCGACTAAGCCACCCAGACACCCTCTTCTTTTCTTTTCTTTTTTTTTTTTAAGTTTATTTATTTATTTTTGAAAGAGAAAGAGAGAAGCCAGAGAGGGACAGAGAGAGAGGGAGACACCGAATCCGAAGCAAGCTCCAGGCTCTGTGCTGACAGCTCAGAGCCTGGAGCCTGATTGGGATTCGGTGTCTCCCTCTCTCTGTGCCCCTTCCCCACTCACACTCTGTCTCTCTCTCTCTCTAAAAAATAAATAAACATTAAAAAAGTATTCTAGGGGCACCTGGATGGCTCAGTCAGTTAAGCATCTGACTTCCACTCAGGTCATGATCTCAGGGTTTGTTGGTTCAAGCCCAGCATCGGGTCTGTGCTGACAGCTCAGAGCCTGGAGCCTGTTTCAAATTCGGTGTCTCCCTCTCTCTCTGCCCCTCCCTTGTTCCCACTCTGTCTCTGTCTGTCTCAAAAATAAATAAACATTTTAAAAAATTTTTTAAAAATATTCTATACTCCCTGTACTTTCTTCTTATCATTCATTCACTTCTCAATTCACTACTGCAATTAGAATTCTGTCCCTCTACTTTCCTGAACCCGCCAAGTGCAGTGGCCTAATTTCAGCATTTCACTCTTCTGTAACAGTTTATTCGGCTGATGTCTCCTCTTTAAATGGCCTTTGAGCACTTCCCTCTTAGATCTTACTGTTCCTTTTCAGCGTTCCTTCCTCCCTTTTTCTAGCCCTTAAGACAACAAATGTGTTACCTTTTCTGGATTACAAAACTGGTTGAAAAATTGACAAAGCCTATTGTTCGTCTCCCTAGAAACATGTACTTTGCATGGTACTGATCAACGTTGTTAGTAACAAACTGAAGGATGTACTCCAGCCAGTAGAATCAAAAGGGGCCTAAGAGCACAGACCGTTCACATAAAGGTCGGGAGTGCAAAACTTCCAGGAACCCTACACACAAAACGGAACCACTCTGCCTCTGCCCAATGAGGAAGCTCCTGAATCAAAGCCTCCAGGCTGCTGGCACCAAAACTACAGCAGCTCGAGCGGGAGCTGTGCCAGCAGTGGTGCCCTGCCCCCCTCACTTCTCTCCTCCTGCAACTCCGTCCAGATACCAGTCCCTCATGAGGTCCACTGTCTTCAGACGACCCAGTTTCCAGTCAAGGTGTCTCCCAAGCTCATCTTCCTGGCAGATACCAAGTCCCATGCAGAATCCTGGGAGTGAGAGAGGTGCTTTCCACCTTCCCTGCTCCGCACCATAGAAAGAGGTTAAGCAGACAGCGCTGGGTCCCTCAATCACCTGTATCCCCGTGTGTGTGAAAGCAAAATTCAAAGACTGAGGTTTAAAAAACACATTTTAAATGTTAATGTTCCTGAGTGCTTTCATCATGATTTTTTGTTGTTGTTATAAGTGTCAGATGACAATTGAAATTGCCTTTTATACGAGAAGGAATTAATTGGCTCAAAGAGTTCAAGAATACAACTAGCATTGTCAGGACAGGTCCAGGAGCTTGGACGTCAGAATTTGCTGACTCGGGGTCTCTGTCATTCTCTTAGCTCTGTTCTCGCTGCTTCTCTCTCAGGCAAGATCTCCCTGCGGTGACTAGCTGGCCAACAGCAATTCCTTGTTCGTATTCCTACCGGGACAACAACCCCAGCAGACGAAGAGCCCCTTTTCCCAGAGTTTTAGCAGAAGACCCAGAGTGATGTCTCCTTGGACCAGTGAGTCAGATGCTCCTTTTTGAATCAACCATTGTCACCAAGGATTGCAGGATCCTGATGCACCGTGTTTGAGTGCCATGTCCCATCCTGGGTCCAGAATGTGGGGCCATCCCTACCGGAACAAGTTGAACTGAGCGATAGGAATAGAGGTGCTTTTCAGAGGAAATAGGATGTTGTTACTCGGAGGAGGGAATATGGATCCTGGAAGACGAATTTAAGAGCCGTCCCCTCCACCAGAATTCTGCATCCTGCTTCCTGTGCCCCTGGGGACCATTCAACTACTTCTGTGCCTTCAACTACTGTCTGACTTAGGACGCCCTTGTTGGGAACAAACCTTACTTTGATTTTTTTTTTCATCCAATGAAATAAAAAATTCAACAAAAGACAGAGTGCATTTATGGGACGCCTGGGTGGTTCAGTTGTTAAGCATCTTACTTCAGATCATGTCATGATCTCACAGTTCGTGAGTTTGAGCCCTGCTTCTGGTGAGCCTCTCCCCACCCCCCATCTCTTTTCCTCTCCCCACCCCCCATCTCTCTGCCTCTTGTGGGATTCTCTCTCTCTCTCTCTCTGCCCCTCACTCACTTGCACCCTCTCTCTCAAAAAACAAACACAAAAAAAACCAGTGCATTTGAAAGGAATTTTTAAAAGGGATTTTTTTAGAAGGAGGAAGAGCACTGTCTTCCCCTTCCCCCCCATTTAAAAACATATTAAACAACATTCTGAAATGACTCGCATTGCTTCTGGTCTTCTACTAAAAATGGAATTGTTCACTGTCAGATAATCCAGTCTATTTTGTCCAAATGGTAGACACAGGCATTTTTGTCCACAAAGGGAAGATTATTTTTAAATGTTTTTTTTAAGTTTATTTATTTTTTTTGAGGAGGTTAGAGGAGCAGAGAGAGCAGGAGAGGGAATCCCAAATGGGCTTCAGACTTGTACTCATGAACCGTTAGATCACAGGTTGAGCTAAAATCAAAAGTTGGTCATTTAACCGACTGAGCCACCCAGAGACGCCCACAAAGGGCATACTTTTTAAAATATATTTATTCCTCTTCTTCAGGAACAGATCTCTTGATCCTTGGGAACTTCAATTGAGATATTTAATTATTCATATATTTCATCTAAGGAAGGTTCAACAGTCACGTCTAATCTCAGTTGTTTTAATTCCCAGCAAGCATGATTTTGAGCAATTCTGTCAGGGTTGTATTTTCTCTTCCCTTAGTGCAGCTTATCTTCTGGGAAGGAGGCACACGGATCTGAGTAAGTCACTACCTTAAAACTAGTTTCTTTAAATGTGTTCGAGGGATAGAGGAAAAAATGAATTATGACCTGGTGTTATCTGCTAGTATCCAAAAAATGTTCATAAGCATTATCTCCACCCAGACCAAGGTTCTTATCTTTTTTTAATGTTTTAACTTATTTTTGAGAGAGAGAGAGAGAGAGAGAGTGTGTGTGTGTGTGCATGTGTGTGTGTGTGTGTGTGTGTGTGTGTGTGTGTGTTGTGTGAGCAGGAGAGGGGCAGGAGAAAGAGAGACAGAGGATCCAAAGCAGGCTCTACCCTGAGAGCAGAGGACCTGATGCAGGGCTCGAACTCACAAACCGTGAGATCATGGCCTGAGCCAAAGTCGGATGCTCAACCGACTGAGCCTCCAGGTGCCCCTCCAGTTTCCTATCTTTAAAGGGCATTTTTATCTCAAGGTCCTAAAAACTCAACATACCTCAACTGAACTTGTCTTTAACATTTGTTTTTTGTTCAGTATTCCCTATTTCAATTAATTACTACCTGTCTTTCAACAAATTAGAAATTTCTGAGTTGCCTCTCATCCCTCCTTTCATATCCAATTGGGCATCAAGTACTGCTACATCCTGCTGAATCTCTCTTGAACCTGTATCTTTCCATCCTCCTCTGCACGTGCCTTAATTAAGAACACCCTTTTCAGGAATGGTGGGTCACTTACTTGGAAATCTAGCAAAAGCCTGAACTGCTCTTCTGCATGCCATCCAACACTGGAAAGGAGAACCAGACAAAGATCTGACTTCAGTCTGGCTTGAAACCTGTCCCCTCCCTTACCACATACTCTCACTCACCAGGTGGGAATAATTTTTCCTCTTTGGACCTCCGTTTCCTCGTTTGTAAAACGGAGGGCTTAGACTACATAACCTCCAAATCCTTCCAGCTCAAAGGTTCTGGAGTTTTGTTCCAATAACCCTGTCCCTACCCCATTTGTCTCATGGGGTTAGTGTGAAAATTAAAATTATTGGACTCTCAGTTGGAAGTGACACTGATGAATTTATAGTAATTAATCCTGTGCCTAGAGATTTTAAGACCTAATAAGTCAGAGGTTTCAAGGAGAGTCACAGTGGGGCAGAGCTACTGGAATCCTGTCCCGCCACTGGGGTGGGCTGGGGGACAGCTCCCATGCAAGCCCCTGAACTGGCCTATCGGGAAAGAGCAGGAAAGCATGATCATTTAGGAGATGGAGAAACCAAGAGGAAAATGGAAGCAGGCAGTGGGTAGAAAAGGAAACCCAAATGGCCAACGAATATTAAAAAGCTGCTTGGTCTCCTAGCTAGTGGCTGCCTGGTAAGGAGCACAAAAACCCTGTTTGCCTCAAGGTGGGTCAGACTTCACACTGAATATATTCTCCTTGGGGGACCAGGCTGACGGACCTTCCTCCAAACTATATCCTTGCTCCACCGGATTGCCCATTTGAAGGATGGCATTTAAACTCACAGGACCAGGCCACCCCAGTGGTTGCTTACCTTACGTTAGTAACATAACACAACTGTGTTGCTTTCTGATTCTTTAAAATTAAAACTGTAGAGGGGCTCCTGATGGTTCAGTTGCATAAGCATCTGACTTTGGCTCAAGTCTGGATCTCGCGGTCTGTGAGTTCGAGCCCCACACTGGGCTCTGTGCTGGCAGCTCAGAGCCTGGAGCCTGCTTTACATTCTGTGTCTCCCTCTCTTTCTCTGCCCCTCCCCTGCTGGCATTCTCTCTCTCTTTCAGAGATAAATAAACATTAGACATTTCTTAAATCTTAAATTAAAACTGTATTAAGCCTGTGTGAGCTACTACATTTCCCACTAGAATCCACTGAGATTTATTATGTCGGTGCTCTTGCTGTGATTATCTAGCAGCTCTGGGGAGAGGAAGCAATATACATAGATTTATCCCAGTGTCACTCAGGGAGGGTAGCTGGAATTACTGGTCATGGTCTTGAGTCTCCCTAAAATACCAGTAAATCTCACACGGGTCTGGGGACTTCATGACCGTGTGAAGGGCAGGGCCCCCCCAAAGCTTTTCCTATCACAACCTGCATGGAACATGATATTTATGTGGCACTGGCGGGCTAACCCGAGGGAACTAACTATAAGGGGCTTGGTAAGAACATTAAATTTTGTTCATATATCGCATCACACGGTCACGTGAAGAAAAATCAGATAGGAAGAACCAGACAAAATATTTAGGACTGGCTTTCTGTAAAACTCTTCAGTAAGGCTGTTAGAGGACTTCACTGAGAAATTCGAGCTCCCCACCTTGCACAGGGCTTTCCTCCCCAGGTGTTAAGCCTTGGGTTGCTCCCCCTTCCTTTTCTAACCCTTGATCGCCAACGTCAAGGAGGAACCATGTAAGCCCAAATGGGTGATAAAAAATTGAAAACCATGTTGCAAACCCTTCAAACATTTATAACAGCTGGAAGTAGATTGAAAGAGGCTCCAGCCCCTTCTTCTCTTTCCTGGTGGAAGTTCTTGTGATCAGGGCAAATGGACCTCAGACCCACTTGGACTTGGACCCGTGCGATGGCTCAGCAAGTGGAGGCGGTCCCTGGCGGATCTCACGGATGTGAGCAGTCCTTCGGAGGACAGGGAGTCCGCTGAAAGTGCCCTTGGCCCGAAGCGTGCTAAGTAGGGAGACAGAGATTGGGGCCCGGCTGAGCCCTCAGGCTGCACCTTGGCTGCGATGCCAGCTCTGCTGCTTGCCTTTTTGGAACACAGATTCTCCCCCCGGCCCCGACCTGCCTCCCACACCTCCACACCCCCCACCCCACACCTCTCCACTTCTCCACCCTTCCTCCACGGCAGAGATGTGGTTCCAGGCGCTAGATCCCTTGCCTGCATTTTCTAGCCCTGCAGGGAGCCCCAGGCTTTTCATCTGTTCTCTTCTGGGTTCTCAGACCTGGGAATCTCGGGGGATGATGTTAAGTCCTCTTCCCGCTGCCCAAGACACTCTGTGGGTCCCCATCCAAGGTGTGGCCTCCCCACTCTGGGCCCCTCAGGAGGTTAGCTCCTCCAAGCATACCTTGAGCAAGAGCCACAAGCAGAGCATGGAAGAGTAACTCTTCAAAGGTTCAGAGAAAGAGCCTCACAAAGTAACAGAAACAAGTGTAGCTGGTAGATCAACTGGGCATGTGTAAGCTATGAGGCTGTGACTCGTAACTCATAGATCAATTTTTATTTGTTTATAGGTACTATAACAAAACATTTAAAAAAATTTTAATGCTTATTTTTGAGAGACAGAGCACTAGCAGGGTGGGGGTGGGGAGCAGAGACAGAGGGAGATACAGAATCTGAAGCAGCTGTCAGCACAGAGCCCCCCCGGGGCTGGAACCCAGGGACTCTGAGATCATGATCTGAGCTGAAGTCAGATGCTTAATCAACTGAGCTACCCAGGTGCCCCAAAAATAACTTCTGAAAAAATGTTTATTTTTGAGAAAGAGAGAGAGCAAGAAGGGGGAGAGGCAGAGAGAGAGGGACACAGAAGATCTGAAGCGGGCTCTGTGTTGACAGCAGGGAGCCCAACTCAGGGCTCGAAGTCACAAACTGTGAGATCATGCCCTGAGCCGAAGTCAGATGCTTAACTGACTGAGCCACCCAGGTGCCCCACAAAAATAACTTTAAAAAATTCTTTTTAATGTTTATTATTGAGAGAGAGAGAGACAGAGACAGAGACAGAGAGACAGAGAGAATGCAGGCAGGAGAGGGGCAGAGAGAGAGGGAGACACAGAATGCAAAGCAGGCTCCAGACTCTGAGCTGTCAGCACAGAGCTCAATGTGGGGCTTGAACCCACGATCCATGAGATCATGACTTGAGCCGAAGTTGGATGCTTAACTGATTGAGCCACCGATGCACCCCCAAAATAACTTTATATAAGTAAGTGTTATTTGGGCCTGATGAAATTAAGTCCCCCCCCCCCCCCCACCGCACCACTGCATCCCTGCATCTAATTCTGATGCTAGCCACTTGGAGTCAGCAGAGATTCTACAGGGTAAGGGCATGGTCCCCAACTGTCCTCATTTCAGATGCCTACTGCCAGTGTGGTCACCTGTGCTTCTCACCAATCAGCTACCAGTTGGAGGGGTCCCAAGACCCCCCTCAGATTTGATAATTAGAATGACTTAGAGAACCCAGGAAAGTGCTGTACTTATTAAACTTATTAAAAAGGATACAAATCAGGACCAGCCAAGTGAAGAGTCACATAGGGCAAGGTCTGGAGGGTCCTAGACACAGAAGCTCTGTGTCTCACAGAATTGGGGCTGTCACCCCCCACCCCAAGAACAACGATGTGTTCACCATCAGGAAGCTACCCTGAGAAGCCTCCAGGTCCAGAGATTTTATTGGGGTTTCATTACATAGGCACAAATGATGAAATAATTGGCTTCAAAGTTGAACTCAGTAAATCTCCAGTCTCTTTCCCATCCCTGGAAGTGGGGAGGTCAGGTTGATGTCACAAGTTCAGAGCCCCAGGCTCACATGGTTGGTCTCTCTGGCATAAGGGGTCCCATCCTGAGGCACCTCTCTCCTTAATATAGGCTCAGGTGTGGATGAGGGGACCCCCATGAATAACAAAGATACTCTTATCATCCAGAAATTTCCACAGAACATACACTAGGAAAACCCTATTATAACCCCTAACAATGCTTGTTTATGGATTCAAGATTCTTGGGATAAGCCTCCCAGAAAAGTCAGGTGTTATGTGGATTTTCCACTAAAGAAGTACAAGTGAATTGTTGGAAATATAATTCTGAGCTAAATGTCAATATGAGAGAAGGTTATTAGGAGAACAAAGAACAAAGATGGCAGGAAGAAGGAAAGATAAAAACCAAAATGTACAGTCATAAAAGAAATGATTAAAAGATGCAAGTCTTTGGGGTGGGGAAACTATAGACCATCAGAAAGAATGAAGCCAAGTAGGGTTTTGCCTGTTTATTATTTTTTTAAGTAGACTTCATGCCCAGTGCAGAGCCCAATGTGGGGCCTGAACTCACGACCCTGAAATCAAGACCTGAGCTGAGATCAAAAGTCAGTTGCTTGCCCAACTGAGCCACCCAGGCACCCAGGGTTCACCTTTTATTTCTCTAAGGACCTACAGGTGGAGAGATACCACTATCAGGAGGCCAGTGTTCTCTTGAACACAGTGTTAGACTTGGACTTTGACGGGGCTCTCCACTTTAAAGAAATCTCCCTCACACCACCAGGCAGGCACAAATTGATGGGTATGGTTATGTATCAGACCTGGTGCATATGTGCCAGACTGAGAAAACAAGATGTGACAAGAGTATTCAGAAATGCAGTCCCATGGGCAAACGAAAGATTTAGGAGCTTGTTAAAAAAAACACATTACCATCTGGAAGTAAGTACCAGACATAGATCCATGAGACACTGGTGTCTTCTGAGAAACTCTGAGGTGCTAGCAGAGAAAGATCTTTTTAGATTATCCCCGTCTCTTGCCTGCCAATGTGGGTAAGTGAAGGCAGACGAGAGGCAAAGATGTCAAATGTACGGGCCTTCATTTTCCTCAAAGCAGGAGGCTTGAAAAATAACCGTGTGTGTATGCAAGGGTTTTTACCTTTCTTTTTTTTTTTAATTTTTAATGTTTTTTATTTATTTTTGAGAGACAGAGAGAGACAGCGCTAGCAGGGGAGAGTCAGAGAGAGAAGGAGACACAGAATCAGAAGCAGGCTCCAGGCTCTGAGCTAGCTGTCAGCACAGAGCCTGACGCGGGGCTCGAACCCGCGAACCAGGAGATCATGACCTGAGCTGAAACCGGACGCTTAACCGACTGAGCCACCCAGGCACCCCGTGAGGGTTTTTTTCATGTTCATTTCCTGGAGAGTGTATAATTCTGTACAAAAAGGAATATACAATTTTCCTAAACATTGAGACTTTGATTGTATACGTTCTTCACTAAATGTTAGTATCTGTATTTGGCATCCATAGACTCAGCATTTAGATAACTGTCTTATTTTACATAAACCTTCACCTCCCTGATAAGTGAAGAATACTATTATTGAAACTTTAAACAAATACATCAATATTTCATCCATTCTAGGATGCATATTTTCACAATTTTCCATCTCTAAAGCCGGGTACATAGTTGAATCCGTGGTATCTCACAATTATAATTGCCAGCATTGTTTTTCCCTTTATGATACATAAGAGAATATACATTTTTAGAACCTTATTTTGGATGAAATATAGACAGAACATTTAAAGTTTAAAGAACCCCAGTGTCCTGAATAGCTTGAATGCTTTAAGAGCATGGTAGGAATTAAGTGTCCAAATTCTAGAATTGTTAAAGAACTTTAAAAAGTGCCTTCAGGCATGTGAATCTGCAGCTTTAAGATATCATATGCTCCTCCTTTAATCTCTTAATGTGACAAGTTATAGTCATAGACTTTTTTTAAATGTTGAACCATATTTCCATTCCTGGAGTGAACCCAACTTGATATGATGAGTGCTGGTTTTACAGACTACTAGATTCAATGTTCTTTTTTAAATTTTTATTAAAGAGAGAGAGAAAGTGTGCACACAACAGTGGGGAAGAGGAGCAGAGGGAGAGAGAGAGAGAGAAAAAGAGAGAGAGAGACAGAGAGACAGAGACAGAGAGAGAGAATCTGAAGCAGACCTCACACTCAGTGGGGGCTCAATACCACAATCGCAGGATCATGCCTGAGCTGAAATCAAGAGTCAGATATTCAACCACTTGGGCCACCCAGGCAGCCCAGATGCAGATTTCTAATCTAATATGAAAGTGGTGAATTCCATGATAGAGAGAGGTTTTTAATTTTCCTCAGATCTATGCAACAATAAATCATTCTTCCTTTCCTTAAGGAGATTGTGTTAGGGTCCCCTAGGGGGCTCAGTCAGTTGAACATCTGACTCTTATTTCAGCTCAGGTCATGATCCCAGAGTCGTAATTTTGAGTCCCGCATCAGGCTCCGTGCTGAGCACTGAGCATGGAGCCTGCTTAAGATTCTCTCCTCTCTCTCTCTCTCTCTCTCTCTCTTTCTCTCTCTCTCTCTCTCCCTGCCCCCTCCCCCACTCATGCATGCCTCCCCCAAAAGAAAGAAATAAATAAGTAAATAAAAATTTAAAAAGAGAGAGAGAGAGATTGTGTCAGACTGGAATTATCTGATCATCAGATGCTTGGTAGGACACCGGTTCTGCCCGTCTGGCTTTACTGTTTTGTCTGGTGGGGGCGAGAGAGTTCTCACTACCGAGTCCCATGTCTTTATAATAGTTTTAGGACTCTTTATGTTATCTATTTCTTCTCAAGTCACTTTTGGCAGTTTCTATATTTTTTGCACTTGGTGTATGTTGTCTGCATGTTACAGTTACCGCCGTAGCTTCCTAGCATTCTTTATCTTTTATCTTTGCCACATTGAAGTTATGCCCACCTTCCCATTCTGAATCATACTTTTACCTTTTCTCTTTTTTCTTAATAAATATTACAAATGTTTTACAAAAAAGTCAATCTTTGTCCTTGTTGATCCCCTTTAGGGTATCTTTGTTTCTAGTCTTGTTACTTTCTGCTAATTTTTATTACATCTTACTTATACAGTCTATGGGTTTTTTCTGTTATTCTTTTTCTAACTTCTTACATTGGATTAAAATGGATCCTTCACTCATTAATTCTCAGCCTTTTATCTTTTCTGATCTAAGTAGTTTAGACTGTAAAATTCCTTCTAAGTAGCCTTTGGCTATATTTCATGTTACAACATGTAATGTTTTCATAATTATGCATTTCTAGTAGTTTTCTAGTATCCATTCTCATTTATTCTTTGATCCATAAGTAATTGAAAGATGCATTTAAAATTTGTTCCAAATGTATGGGGTGATTTTAGTTATCTTCTTTCTCCTAATTTCTAGCATACTAAAACATATTCTGCATGTAAATGATTTTTTAGAAAAGTTTAAGACTTACTTCATTGACACCTGGGTGGCTCAGTTGGTTAAGTGTTCGACTTTGGCTCATGTCATGATCTCATGGTTCGTGGGTTCGAGCCCCAGGTCGGGCTCTATGCTGACAGCTCAGAGCCTAGAGCCTGCCTTCAGATTCTGTGTCTCCCTCTTTTTATGATCCTCCCCTGCTCATGCTCTCTCTCTCTCTCTCAAAAATAACTAAAACATTAAAAAATTTAAAAAGAAGGCTTACTTCATTGCTTAGGAGGTAGCTAATTTTAATGTTTTATTTGTACTTGAAGAGAATGTGAATTCTCCAATTGTTTGATTCAGGATTATATATGTACCCAAAAGTCTTTCTCAAATTTTTATCCTTATTGATCTTGTGCCTGCTTGATCTTTCAATTACCAAAAAGTGCTACAAAACAACTGTGTCCACTCTGATGTGGATTTAACTGCCTATTGTATGGTCGCCAGCCCCTTCCTAGACCATGGAACCAAAAGCCCAAAGTTCCAGGCCTCCAGGAATCAGTAGTAACATCCCAGGATTTCTGGCCTCCCTCCTTTGACAGCTTAAAAATGCATAGAAATAAAAATAAACTGTCTGGCATTTTTAAGTGTTCTGTATAAGAAATGTTTAGAACTCTATCTAAATTTCTGTATTGTCCAAAACGTGTAAGCTCTCTAAGCTTCACTTTTTCATTGAAAATGGAAATAATAATATCCAAGGTTGAGCTTCCTCAGGAAATGACACCAAGGCAGAGGTTTGTACTCAGGGAGTTTGTTGGGAAGCTAAAGTGGCCTTAACCAACTGAGCCACCCAGGCAGCCCTAAAGTGGCCTTGACAGAGGTGTTATGTCTCACTCACTCATACCCACCAGGCTGAGCACAAACCTAACACAGGCAGTAGTTCATGGTTGTTGAGCTAAACCAAATGACATGAATTAGTTTCTGTCACATATAATGGATATAACATTTTCATCAGAGGAAAGCTGCAGTTGGACTGTGACATCAGACCTGGGGCCACTGGAGCACCTGGCGAGAGTTTCCCTTCCTAAGAGAACCAGAATCCTCTAGAAAGTGCCTATGTTGCCTGGGCAACAAAACCAACATGGAGGCAGTTTCTGGCACCGAGAACAACCATCAGGGACTCTCAGTTACTTCTAAAAGGCCACTTTTATGCAGGGCATGGGGAATCTAGAAATTTGAGGAGCTAAGCAGGAAATTAGGCTCTCAAATCATGGATCTAGAAGCCAGAAAAGCACAAAATTTTGAATGATCTGAAATGGGAACTGCCTCCTACTTGGGGATAACCAGGAAAAAGGAATGTGTCTGGAGCTTTGGGTCCTGGTCTTTGCCCAGACTTCTATTCTTTCTTGGGAATATTCTTTTCCTCATGTGACTGCGGGTTCACGAGCACCTGACATGGCCTACCGTGGGCAGGAGTCTTGAGCACAAAGCATGGGTGTATAGAAAAATTCAAGGGCGGTCTTCCATTGCATTGTTCTCTTGATGACATTGACCTCTTCCTTCTGAGACATGTGTTCTCACTCCTCTTTGGTTCACAGTTGCTCCTTTGGGATTCTAAACCTTCATGTTAAAGTTCTCCACACAGTGAAAACAGCATGAGAGGCTGAAATTATGTATGCCCTTAAAACTCCTGTGAACCCACATTGGAGACTGACGTCTACCAGTACGTCTAGTGTGGCCAACTACTCCCTCCATGTCAGAACAGATGGGTTTCTCTGAGTCTGGCTGCTCTGTCTGAGGAAAATGGTGCTATCATTAACTCCCAGAATCCCACATCCCACTCGGGGCAGAGCAATGCTCACTCTGTGAGAAGTCTTCGGGCACTGAGGCTGATTCAGTGCACGGGTCTTGCACGTCTGCACCTTGAAATGGCAGAAGCAGTTGCTCTCTCTCTTAAATTATTTTCTCTCAAGCCCATAGAGTTACATTTTTTCCCCGATTAAACACATCAATGATTTCTTTCCACTCAGTGGGCGTGTACTCACCCACCCAGCTACCTGCCTTCAGACATGGTTGTGCTTTCGCTTCTCGCCCATTGTTTGGTATCTGGAGGAGGAAGCGCCTTTCTGATTTCAGTGCCATTATGTCTATTCATTGCTGTTTTAGCTGCCAGCTCTCCAACCAGCTCCGCTCCTGTCCTTGACTTCTTCCACAAAGACTAGGATTTTCCCTTCAGTCTCTCCTAATTGTATGTAGGCTTCTCATTTCAGAATCATGAGTCTGAGAAGACAGTTTAAACCACCTCTACTGCCTTCTGTTTGCTTATTTGTCTATAAGTACCCTTCACCACTTCATACCTCAGCTCCAATCCAAGAAGTCCATATTTATCTCTGTGTACATCAAAGCAAGTTCTCTGCTCAGTTCCAGTTCATGAAGTTTTAATTTTTATAAATGCTTTTTAAAAATGTTTATTTATTTTTGAGAGAGAGAGCTCAAGCAGGGGAGAGACAGGGAGACAGAGAATCCAAAACCGGCGCCAGGCTCTCAGCTGTCAGCACAGAGCCCCACGGGGGGCTCAAACGCACAAACCGAGAGATCCTGACCTGAGCAGAAGTCAGATGCTTAACTGACTGAGCCACCCAGGCGCCCCTGAAATAATCCTTTTTTATTTCTTTTACTAATAACTCTTTGCCCCCACGATCCTTCCTATAAGAACCCTCTATTTTGTACAACTCCTCAAAGTATTTCTCCCCTCGCTGGAAGGGATGCTGCCTAATTCAGAAATTGCTGAACGAAGTCATTTCGATCTTCACATTTATTCAGTTGAATTTTGTTTTTCAACACCCTCCCCCAAAACAGAACAAAATAAAAACCGGAAAACAACGCTTTAAGACAAGACTCCAGTTGGTTGGTCCTAACAGGCCCAGCAGATGAGCTGGCCTCCTCTGTGCTTATGAGAAATGGAGATTTTTTTGAGCAAAAGGCTCAGAAATCAGACCCACGTGAGAACAACAAGGCTTTCGAAAGGCAAACAGCAGGTTTTCACTTGTTTGCAAAGTGTGGAAAGAAATAGGGGCCCGCCGTCAGTGTTTCCACCGATTTCCCTCACACACACTGCCCACTGTGGTCACTACCATTGGCATCAGTTCTTCAAATGGAAAAGGTTGGAAAATAAGATTCATCCTGAAAAGATAAAAACCTACAGAATTCACTTTAAATGTAAAGGAGCAACAAAATTTATTGACTGAATGAAACCCAACAGTTAAAATGGCAGTGTTGTGTTTTCATTTTAAGATGTTTGAATGAAACAAGAAAAGTGCTATTAGTCCAAGCTTCTTACATTCATTAAAAGAGTGGCTATCAAAAACAGCAACATGCACAATGATACAGATGCACAAAATGGAATTATATCAACAAATATACAAAATACCCAAAATAAAATATTTACAGGCTTAAAAATATAAACGTTGGTTCATTTATCCCATTAAATCATTGGAGTGGAGAAAGGAGAAAAGATCCTATTGCTTGTTAGAATCCTTTTTTTTAAAACAAGTTTTAAAAACATAGAGTAGTTCTAGGAGACAATTGTTGATGTTTTGGGGGGATTTAACATTCTATTATAAAAATAATATCTATAAACCTACTAACAATTTTCCTCCTGTGCACAAAAATAATACAGCCGAAAGCTTGTCCTCCAAGACATGCCTGACTTTCAGGAAAACTAATTATAGAAATGGAGTTTCTCATTTGGGTCTTCTTTGTCATTATTTCAAATAACCTGCAATTCCTTTTATTACACTGAGATATTTCATATAAATAACTTGGTCAAAACCTGAAGTTAGCTGGTGTCAAGTGAAAATGACAAAAATGTACTTTGCCCATATCATCAAAACCATTATCCCTGATGTTCTTGATAAAATGACCACTCTCGGATCCTTCAAGTTAAGTTCATCCTTGAAGCAATAACAATGTTATCTATTACTTCATTAGCATTTCTTTTCCTTTCTTTAGAAATAACTGTGTAGTGGGGGAGAAATGGTTGCAATGTAGATATTTGAGAAGGTTCATGAGTTCCTTTAGGCTGCCTAGGGCCATTTCATGGTATGTTACAAGTATTTGCTGTGTGTCCGCTCTAGGTCCCTATGCAGTTTGACCAGGTATTTTTAGTATCTCTGCTTTAGCTTATTAGATGATCCAGGTAGGTCGCTGAGAAATTTTAATTATGTCTCCAATAACCAGTCACCTAGGCTGTATTTTATTAAAAATATTCTCTTCCCACACAAAGCAGAAAGTTACTCTACCAATTACTGAGTAATTACCAAAAATTACCCCAGTTTAGGATTCAATAGAATGACCACGTTACTGAAATCTTTGACTGAATCTTATTAAAAGGCGAAAGATTTATGTGATCTGAAGAGAAACCAGAGTATGACTGAATCTTATTAATACAAGGTCTAAAATTCACTTTAAAAGCATTTTACCAAGTGTAGGCAGCTCATCTATTAGTAAAATCACCTTGTTAATTGTGACCATGTTACAATTTCAAATGGATTATCCCTAAATAGGGGAGTAGTAACAGAATGAGAGTGGAAGAAAATTCAGCTCGAAACCTGCTGGATTCACTACTGAAATTGGTTTTGGTTTTGTTACTGACAAAACAGACATCAGATTACAAAATCTGTATGCAGACCTGCTTGTGTGTAACTCTAGAATAACTGGTGAATATAGTCCACAATTTTGACTGGCCCAGGTGAGAAAAAATCTGTTAGGCTCTGAGACCTTTGAGACTTGCATGTATAAAAGCCATCAAAGAACTAAACAAAAACAAAAACAAAAAACAAGTTCACTTTTAACTCAAATAGTCAAAATAGTCATCAGTTTAATTGTATCCACCGTTTAAAAAATCTGGTTTGGCCCTCACAGTTCAGAACTTTGATCAGTTTCATACTTAAAACAAGTTATTACAAAAATGGAATCATATGACTAAAAAAAGATGTCTAATTAAAGCGTGAGCTATAGAGTTAGGTTTCTTATTCAAATTCTGTCCATTACTTATGAAATGGGTGACTTGGGACAAGGCATTTCACCGTTGTGGACATCATTTTCTTCCTCTGCTGGATGGACCCAATATCCACCTTGCACGGTTCCTGTGAGCAGTGGCCGTAACAACGCACAGAGCATCATCCCAGCACAGAGTAAACACATGGTGTATGTTAGTTATTTCCCTTCAATAGACAATACTCAAATTCACGGTGACTGCCTGATGGGCTTCGATACATAGCAGTTGAATGAGTTAATGGATCAGGAAATGCGCGCCAGAATTCAATGGCCAGAGATGGGATGTAGGATGTGCTTCTGGAAGAGCCAGGAGTTTGTCTCTGGAGTTCGGAATTGAATCAAGGCAGGGGGCCGCTCAGCTAGGTGCTACTTTAACAAACCACACGGAACACCCAGAGCAAGCCTAGCCTGCGTTTATGATGGAAAACCAAGTGCAATGTGCTTGGGATGGCCGAAACCCTATAGGGAAGAAGTGTTAGCATGACAGCAAAAGAGCATTCTGTCTATATTTTTGATGTTCATCCTGAGAAAGAGAGGATACCATCAAAAAAAAAAGCAGAGTGTTTGCCTATTAACTCTACAACAGTGCCTTGATCCTCTGTCTGTGATGTGAGCACCATCATCTTGGACACAAAACTAATGTCCAGCTTGATGGCTTGGGGTAGCTCTTTTTCTATTAGAAGTGAGCTGGTCATGACAGTGAGTAGTTTTTAGCTCTTGTGTTACCCTAAGTTACTGAAGACTTTATATTCCTGTCTCAGAGGCTAGTGGAAAAGAGAGAAAGAGAAAGAAGGGAAGGGGGAAGGATAACATTGGAATGGGGTAGAAACAAACAAGAAGCATGAATGAAAGACGGCACAGTAGGGAAGTAATAGTGCCTAACCCTCATGGCTGCTAAGAGGACCGAGTAAATATTTGTAAAGTTCCTAGTGATCCTGGGCACTTAACGAGTACTCAACAAATGTTCATCCTTGTTATAATTACTATTATTATTTTGAGAGGAATTTGTGTGGCTTAATCCACACTACTCTTGTTCAAGTTCACCCATTCTGCTCCACCCCACAAACCATAGGCAACAAACAAATGGAAAAAAAAAAGTAGGTAAAATAAAATAAAGGTGTTTTTAACGACTGTTAAAAAAAAATCCAAGGGCACCTGGGTGGCTCAGTCCGTTAAGCGTCCGACTTCAGCTCAGGTCATGACCTCACAGTTCGTGGGTTCAAGCCCGGCATCGGGCTCTGTGCTGACAGCTCAGAGCCTGGAGCCTGCTTCAGACTCGGTGTTATCGTCTCTCTTTGTTCTTCCCCTGTTCATGCTCTCTCTCATTCTCAAAAATAAATAAGCATTAATAAAAAAAAAAGAAATAAAATCCAGTCACAGTACAGCTATGTGTGAACTCCAAACTGAAGGGGGTTTTATGAAGTATATGACCAGTAAATACAGGTTGCATTGAATGTAAATAATTATAGGTCATAAAATGTGCCCAGTTTCAGTTTTGGAGGCTTCGTGTCTATTTTAATCTTTCCTTTTTAAGTTTGAAAAGGGACTCCTTTCCATAATCATGAAACTATCATTCTGAATCACTCCTTAAAAGCATTATCTGCAGTTAAAGAATAACGTTACTTGTAAGTGGCATTCTTGCAACAAACTGTCTACAGCATCAGCACAGTGCAAACAGCCATCAGAAAATGCTCAGAGCCAGACACGTGACTGCCCTTGAGGGTGAACCACACTTACCACCTGCCAATGTTACAGACACACGTTTTTATGAAGCAAATGCCTCTTGATTTCCCACACAGGAATATATGCCGCCAGTCTGCCGGGCTAGCCTGTGGTCCCAAAATGTCATGAATATTTGTGCGTAGGGAATCAAAAGCTCCTGAGGCTGAGTTTCCACAAATAAGAACTGTGTTGTTCATCCCTTGGTCTGCCTGGAGAAAAGGGAGGAAGACGGGTAGGGCCAGTATTTGTGTTTCTCCTCTTATTTCATTCAGGTACTTTTAACTGGCCATGGCCAGTGGTGAGAAGAGGCAACTGTGATGCTTTCTCCTTATGTGTAAGAGTTTAAAATTCTTTAATTTCTCTTTTTTAAATTTTTTATGTCTTTATTTTATTTTGAGAGAAAGAGACAGAGAGTGAGCGGGGAGGACCAGAGACAGCGGGAGGCACAGAATGTGAAGCAGGCTCCAGGCTCTGGGCAGTCAGCACAGAGCCCGACGCGGGCCTGAACCCACGAACTGTGAGATCATGACCTGAGCCAAAGTCGGACGCTTAACCAACTGAGCCACCCAGGCGCCCCTAAAATTCTTTAATTTCTTAAGAATGATAAGGAGAGCAAATTATATGCAAATATACTGGAACATGCCTCAGTAGAAACGGAGCACAGGCGACCACAGCCAGATTGTCATCATTCAGGAGAGAAATCTGGAACGACTACCATCAGGAAATGTGTTCTGCTACGCAAGTGTCAAAACACGCCACCTCATGAGAAGTGTCTTCTTACTGCCATCTGAGGGCACCAAGCAAACATGGTGGGTACGGAGGGAGAGGATAGAACGCTACTGTAATTCGTCTCCACGTACAAAGTTAATGGTAAAAAGTCTCTGGAAACTAATCCGACAAAGATGTAAATAATGAAAACTCAGAATGATCAGTAGAAGAAATCTTGATACCTACTATAGCCTTTTTACCTTGGTAACTGTGTAAGCAAACGGTAATTTGAATATTATTCATTTAAGTGCAAATACTTTAAAACTCCTTCCGAGATTAAAGAAGAGACCCTTTAAACTCAGAAAATCATCATGTTCATGGGCATTAAACATTTTGTATTTAAAGAGGCAGATAATTTGTGGAAAATGTATCTAAAGGAAGTCCTGAATGTCCTATATGTCATTGTTGTTATTAGGTGAAATAGTAAAAATCTATTTCCTCTTGTAATTATCGAAAATGCAAGAGTGAAATTTCTCCCAGTCAGTGCTAATGGAAGAATAAAAGCATCTAGCTGCCATTAGTACTGACGCCAGAGAAGTTCAAGTAACACTATCTGTATAATGTAGATATTAAAGTCAGGCTGTCTTTGTGCAGAGCTATTAAATTCACTGATAAATTCAGGGCCAACATTGATTTGACTTTCTCCTCTCTAATTTGTTCAGCTCTCTGACTAAACAGACTTAATCAACCAACCATCTAAGAATCATACACACATAGCAAAACTATCAGCCCATATTCAATCCTTCCTGTTAAAAAAAAATCAGCAAATATGGCCAGTTTAGGAAATGCACAATAATAATTGGAATATAAATCTATCAAAATGCTAAAAAGATAAAAAAAAAAACCCCTCCAATCTCCAAGAACATGAATGAAAGTAGCCCTTGGCACACAAAAAAAGCAACTATGATTTCTTTTCCATGGGTGGAAAAGGTTATGATCCAGGCTTCCTGGATTGGCCCTGATTTCCCGCAAGCTACTGAGGCCATTTAATTAATTGCCTGCATCCTTCATTTTGACTGGCGTGGGTGGAATTCATAAAGATATAGAGGTTGTTTTCTTTTTAATGGAAAACATATGGAAAAAAGAATAAGAAGAGGAAATATTTTACATCTTGCATAACTGGTTAATTGACAGGCAAGAGGAAACCAAGGTAAACTTTGCTGACACGTGCCTTTCCTTATAAAAGAAAGCACAGCATCGTGGTGGAATTCTGGAAATAAGTCCCAAAACTGAATGCAAAAATAGTTTGTCCCAGGGCTTATAAAATAGATTTATCGATAGATTGCCTTTACTGTTACACTATTCTCATCAGTACTTCAGGTACACTGAACTTTCCCGTAAGGTTGAACAAACGAGCAAATAGAACTTTGTCGTGGATTCACACAGAGGAGAATATAACCCTCACAAGAAAATGCACAAGAAGAAAATCAAGATCCTTTGTTTTACAGCTAGGAATGAAAGTTATGTTCTTGACATTCACGAGGGGGAAATGGATGCATTTGGAGTCTACCTAGTACTATCAGTGTGAAATCAAATTTAAATCCCATTCTCAAGACAGAGTGCATAAAATATTTTCCAAGTGTACAGTAGATGTCTTTGTCTGTTAGTTTGTGCACAGTTGAGTGCATCAGCACGTGTGTGTGTGAGTGGCTTTATGAATTCCTGGTGGGGACTTCAGCGTGCTTAAGGCTATGTCTGATTACAGGACCCCATCTATATAAGGAAATTAAATATTAAAGCAGTGCTTTGAAATAACATTAAAGATCTGACACAATGCAATAAAAGCCAGCAATAATAAAGAAATTCAACAAATCTCTACCACCTCTTCTAATTGAACCATTGCAAATTTAAAATGGAGAACAATTTGCTTTCTACTACTGGCTCAAATTTGTTTTCCTTTGATGTCTGTTTATTTCATTCCTTCTGTCCAGTTAAAATAGGTTTCCATATACTTAGCTTGCCTCTCTCTTTCCTTTCTGAAATAGAACACAAGCTTCAAAAACATGTACTATCAGGTCATTACTTAGGCATCTCTCTGGAAGATGGAAGCTGTACAGAAGTGGTTATGCCATTCATATACATGTAGTTTTGCTTCAAAATATCTAATCTTCCTGATACCATGAATCAGCTCCTAGTAGGAGCTCTGATCTTTTGATTAAACACACTGAAGTGCATTTCAGAGAGGATATTATATAATCATTAGAGGCTAATAGCATTCGAGGAACTGCTTCAGTTAATCACTCAAGCTATCCAGGCATACGGTAACCCGTTCTGAAATAAATGCTTCATCTAAAATAATAGAAAACATACATATAAGGAAGCCACTTCTAAAAAAAAAAAAAAAAAAACCTTGGCATATGATACCTAACGCTTGCCAGTGTCATATTTTGAACATAACTGTGTCAATCGTAAGTCCATAAAGCAAAAGTCAACTAACATGAAAACTGTGATTTTCTATTGTTTGTCTTTATACAGTAGTCCTTTGGGACTCCCTGTATTGTGGAATGGTGGCATCCAAAATTTTTATAACCAAGGTAAAAAAAAAAAAACTCTGAAAGCCACGATTAGGGGTTAGAACCAAATAGTCTCTTACCCAAGACGAGACAGAAGCATTCCTCTGGCACGACAACACAATAGACTTTTTTTTTTTCCTGCATTGAGAGCCAGAGAATCCATATTAAACAAAAACAGAACTGCTCTCGGTTACAGTATGTAAAAGAACATCAGTAGTTCAGGGACGGTTATCGCAACTAGTTATAAAACCAGATTTTAAATTCGAGGTTACGGACAGATTATAAAATGTTAACAGCTGGATAAACTGTAAAAGATGCATTATCTACACATGAAAATGTTAATGTTAACACATGAAAATACTGTGTCTGTTGGCATTTTAGTGAAATCTTTCCCTGATCCTAATTTCTTCACTGGGTGGGAAAGAAAAAGGAAAAAAAAGAAAAAGAAAAAAAGAGAGAGAAAAAGAAAAACACCTGCTCTGCTGAGCTTTTTATTTTTCCCCAAATAAATGATCTAAGCCAACCAAACCAAACCGCAGTGGCCTATTTGCATCCCCAGCAGCTGAAAGTAGGCAAATTTGCTGCCAATCAGTGATCCCCTCTCCTCCTCAGGTAAATACCGGGCTCTTCCAGCTTTGAGAGTGTTTCCCACACAGTGATACCAGCAAAGGGTCTTTTTTTCCTTCTCTTTCATTCTTTCTTTTTCTTTCTTTCTTTCTTTCTTTCTTTCTTTCTTTCTTTCTTTCTTTCTAGCTCGCTCTCTCTCTCTCTCTCTCTCTCTCTCTCTCTCTCTCTCTCTCTCTTTTTCCTGGAAAAAAAAAGAAGGAAAGAAGGAAGGAGGGTGTCTTAGGGGAGGAGGGGCTCCTCTGGCCTTGGCAGTGGTTTCTCCTGGCCCTGTTTGGACCCTGACACGGCCACATAGCATGGCATGATGCTTACTCAGGTTTGATTAAGTCCTGTTTTCTGCAAAGGCAAGTAAAGGTGACTTCCAAGTGTTCAGCGCATCGGTGAAAAAAGGAAAACCAAAGATTTTTTTTTTTAAGATAAAAAATGAAAAGTGCTTGAAAATAATCCTCAGGGAACTTATCCCGAGAGGAAATCCCCCGCGTAGCACGCCCTCCACGGTGTACCCTGCCCCCGGGCTCCGGAGCAGAGACGGTCCTGATAGCCTTTGTTTAGGGGAAGCAGAACTTATTTTAGTGGTTTCCGGGGAGAGTTGTATTCCTTGACGTGTGGTCCACCCACGTCGGCTTCGGGGACCTCACAACTTTTTGGCACTGTCGTGGCACGCCGCTGCCCGGATGGTGGTCCCAGCCAAGGCCCTGCTGCTGACCCTGCGGACCAGCACTTTGGAAACGGGGATTTTTGTTCTGGGCATCTCACTCCTGACTGCTTGCTGGTGCACGACGGGATGGCTGGATGGAAGGTTCGCGAGGTGCTTGATGCTGATCGGGATCTTAGAGTCCTTCAGCAGACTGCCCGGCGTCCGCAGCGGGCAGGTGATGGTGACCGGGGACACGGGCTTTAACCGGGACGCGCAGGACGTCTCCTCGCTGGCGGGAGCCGCCGCCGGGCCTCCGTCCGGCTCCGCGTAGAGGTCGTAGAGCGCGTCGCCACTGTAGCTGTCACGCGGGATGGTCGCCTTCCTGCCGCTGCAGGTGCTGTCGTCCTCAGGGCCCGGAGTGCTGGAATCCCAGTAGCCCTCGTCACTGTTGTGGACGGCTTCCTGCTGCTCCTTCTCCGGGGGCTTGGGCTCCTCCTTGCGGTGGAGCTCGGTGGGAATCCGGCTGAGCCGCCTGTGCCTGCCCGACGGCGCGTCCTTGGCCTCTTTGGGGGGCTCGGGCACCACCCGTGCGTCCGGGGCCGCCGCCGCCGGGGCCGCGCCCTCCGCGGGCCCCTGTCCTCGGTCCTCCGTCTGGGACAGCATGTCCCAGAACTCCTGGAGACAGGTGTCGTCCAGCCCATCCGGGCTCGCCATCTCCTCCCCGCCTCCTTGGTAGGCCACCACGCCGCCCGGCTTCTCTTTAGACAGACCTGGCTTGCCTGGCCCGGGGGCATGCTTGTCACAGCTGGGACCTGCCTCGTCCTCTTGGTCTGCAATAATATCTCCACAGCCTGTAAGAGAGTCAAAGCTTTTCAGTGAAGTCACGTCAGAAAACATCAAACAAATACGATCGGCCGACGGGTCTGAGGGCGGATCGACAGAGGACGGGTCGGGGACGGCCGCCGCTCGGCCGCCGCCGCTGCCGCACTCCGGGTCGACCGGCGGGACGGGCTGTACCGGAACGTCACCTGTCCTGCAGGCGTCGTCGGCCGTCGGCGCCTC
>NC_043703.1:73820145-73900038 GCF_006229205.1 Suricata suricatta | reverse complement strand
GCCGCCGCCGCCGCGCCCGCTCGTCGCCATGGAAACCGAGCGGGCTAAGCCGCTTTCGTCAGCCGTGGGCTCGCGCCAGGCCACTGTCACCCGTATTCTAAATCAACCTGAGCCACTCTAGCCGCCGCTGCAGCAAGAGGAACACACATAAAAGACCATCTCCCCTCCCGCCAAGGGCTTATATAATCCCCTAACCCACTTCCGATCCGGCTCGGCTTTGTGCCGCAGAGTTAGCGTGTGTGCGCGGCCAGAGCAGGCGACAGAGCCTCGAGCCCACTGCAGAAACCAGAGTCGTCATGATGGCATTCGGATCCCAGCCAGGCGTACCCTCCTTCGGCTTCCTCCTCTGGAGATGCGCTTTCCAGGAGCCCAGTCTCGGATCTCAAAATACCCACAACAGGGACAAAGAAACGCAGCCCGACACAAAATGGGTGTTCCTCTCAGCGCCTGTCCCGGGCTTCATGAAGTCTTTATGTCTTTCCGGAGCCTTTCATGTCTTGTCCTTGTCATTTGGGTGCCAAGCCCAGCGGGCAGGGAGCGGTCTGTTTACATCTGCGGCTTGTCCGCCGCCGAGCACAATTTCCAGGTCGATGTTGAAGCCTTGCTACTGCGGTTCTGATGCTTGCTGCAACAACGGCAGCCATCAGCCGAATACCAATTAGCAACTCTCTGCAAGGGAGGTTCTGGAGGGTGGAGGTTGACTGGTCCTTAGGGACCACAGGTTTTGTCTTGGCCTCCAGCTCCTGGGGCTCAGGTTCCAGAAGCCACTGCCTAGGCTGCATTGGGTCGCGGTGGATGAGTGGAGAATGGAGGACATGAGAATTTCAGGTCCACTCCGCAGGTGGTCCTTGGAGTCCAGGGTCTGCCTTCTTCTTTTTCATTCGGCTTTACTCCTGCCCCCCAACCCCACCCCCGCTGGTGCCACGCCGGATCCCCTTCATCACCCCCAGGCCTTCCTGCAGCTCGCTTTTCTAGTGGGACAGGGAAAAACCTGGCAGCATCCTGAGTGTCCAGGAATCTCTGCGGCTGCTCTGACCCACATGATCTGGTGAAAGCAAACCCTTGCTCCAGAGAACAGCCCAATCTGGGGATCTTTTCTGTGATCTGACTTCCAAGGTGACTGCTAATACCTAATTTCGTGCTCCTAGCTGGGGGGTTATTCGCAATAAAAGAAGAAATTTGGGGAGGCATGTGCACACACATATATAATGTATATAATTTAATATTATTTAATACCATGATAAATATGTAATAATACTTATCCTATACCATTTATTTTACTCATAAATATTATTTAGCAATATGTGATATTTACATCAATGTGAATATCCATGTTTCTCCTAATCATTTCGAGATTCATTTTTGTTGTTGTTGTTTTGTTGGGGGGTGGGGAGGAGAGCCCTCACATTGGCTGCGCAGGGGAGGGGTACAGGAGGAAGGAGAGAGAGAATCTCAAGCAGGCTTCACACCCAGCACCGAGCCAGGAGCCCACTTCAAGGCTCTGTCTCACCACCCCGAGATCATGATCTGAGTCAAAATCAAGAGTTGGATGCTTGAGCCACCCAGACTCTGCCTCAAGCATCATTTTTATGACCTTTGGATTTTACCCCAAAACTCCATTCTGTATGGGTTGGAGTCAGAGTTTTCCTGCTAACATATTGGCCATGGCAGCTCCTGAGCACGGAACCCAGTTGGTTTGAATGTAGGCCTTGGGGTTAAGGGTTAAGCTGTATACTTGCCTTTTTCTATTGATTTTAATCAAGAACACTGTTTCACAAAATTTAAAAAGTAGGGAGTTTGGATTCTGGGGAGGTTTTCATTCTCGCATTTGAATCCAACCAGGTCTCTGTAAGTCCTGGCACACGTCTCTCCAGGACAGGGTGTAACATTAAGACCCGGATCTTTTGCCACATCTAACTGCCCCCTTGCCGTGAGGAATCAGGTGTCACATTACCGTGGGAAGGGAAGAGCTATGAAGATCTGTAAAGAGAAATGCACTTGTTATTTCTTCACCAGCCTTTTGCAGGCAGTTGAAAGTCTTCCTCAGTTCCTTTATACACACTCTGCAATTGCTCTGATTGGTGGGTTACTATGTAACTGTCAGTCCACAGGCAGTATGGCTGGAACCAGGGAAAAATGAAGTACTCTATAAAAACTCTCTCCTGCTCCATCCCCAAGCCTGGCGCTGGGAGAAATTGGACCGCTTATCCTCTGCGGAACTCTGATCTCCCTGGACACCAATGTGAGGCTCATTTGCATGACAATCCTTGGGTCCCCCTGGAAAACCCTGGCCAGGACTTTGGGACAGATATAATTCCCCTTGAGACACAGAGACTCCAACAAAAACAAAGGGACAAAGCAGTCTTCAGTCCTTGGCCCTGACATAGAAGAAGGCAAAGACACTCATAGCCAAATGCCTCCTGCAAGGGGAGCTTTAGAAGTCATGGTCTGAATGGAGGTCTTCAAATGTCCTCTAGCCCAAGGTCCTTGACCTGAGCCAAAGTCAGATACTTAACCACTTATGGGGACTGTCAGAAAAAGGAGAGTGTGACCAGCTTATGATGACCTTACCAGAGGAATCAGACACATGGGAGAGCACCCCTTCCCAGGGCCCAGGGGCCAGCAAGGGAGGTGGATGGTTAAAAGTTCCAGGCAGCCCGCTCGGTGGCAGGTTTAAGTTAAAGGTCATTGTTATGAACCGAGGCAAGGGATTATTCAATCTTATATCACTTTTCACACTCAAGAGTGTGGGGGAAGCAAAACCTGCATTTGCACAAACAGGTGACTTTAGTCCCTGAAAGACAGATCATGACAGTGAAGAGCATTTTACCAGGAGTGTCCCGGTAGGACGTTATGTTTTCCTCTTTCATTCCTTCTCCCCAGCTCCACCATTGCCTCACCCCCACTCTGCCATTTGAAAGAGCATACCGAAAATTTGAGTAGAAAGAACCTGAGGAGAAATGTTTCAGAAAAAAGCTGTTCCAGGGACACCTGGGTGGCTCAGTTGGTCCAGCTCAGCTCATGATCTCGTGGTTCCTGAGTTCCAGCCCCGCATTAGGCTCTGTGATGACAGTGCAGAGCCTGCTTGGGATTCTCTGTCGCCCTTGCTCTCTGTCCTTCCTCCACTCATGCTGTCTCTATCTCTCTCAGGATAAATAAATAAACTTTAAAAAAAATTTTAGAGGCACCTGGGGGGCTCAGTCAGTCAAGCTTCTGACATCTGCTCAGGTCATAATCTTACAGTCCATGAGTTCAAGCCCCTATATGGGGCTCTGTGCTGACAGCTCAGAGCCTGGATCCTGCTTCTGACTCTGTGTCTCCCTCTCTCTCTGCCCCTCCCCAACTTGCACTCTGTCTCTCTCTCTCAAAACTAAATAAACATTTTTAAAAACTTAATTGAGAAAAAGGAAAAAATCTGTTCTAGAATGACAGGATACTTCACAAATGTAAACAACAAACGGGTTTTGCCGGAGACAAGTGCATGCTTTTTTTTTTTTTTTTTTTTTTTTTTTCCGCACAAGGGAGTGTTTGTTATTCAGTCACGACTTTTTTCTCTGGGTAGTGTGTGTCTTTGGAGGAAGACAATCAAACCAAGAGAAAAGATAAGAGAAACACAGGAGGAATCATTTGAAAGCTTACCATCATCATCATCATCAATTTCCTTTTCAGGGTGTCTTCTGACCAGCCTCGCTCCAGCCTTTGTCCTAAGCTTAGGGCGTGGAATTTTCTGTCTGAGGAGGATCACCCAGAACATTCTGTGGAAAAGGCCATGGTGCCACAGCTGCTGAGGACCTCCCCTTGTCACACTATTCCCATTAAGGAGGCTGAATTGCGACCAATACCTTCTGTCTCTGGACCACTTAGCCTGCTCTGGACCCCAGCCCCAGTGGCAATGCTGGCTTCCCCTTCCTGTCCCTCTCCCTCCCCACCCCACCCCAGCATAGTTGTCCTCTAAGGCAAGCTGAGAGAAGACCCTCAAATATCTTTGTTAAGAGGACCATCAGGAAAAGCCCAGCTTTGCCAACCTTGACCCTCATCCTATAGTTAACTCTGTCCATATAACCACGGTCTGTCCTCGCCCTCCACAGGATGCCATGGGCCTCACACAAGCTGAGACCACAAGGTGAAGTGCCCAGTGGCCAGGGGAGGAATATGTGAACGCCCTGGCCCAGGGGCCCGTGCTACTGGCATCTGTCTGTACTCTCCTTTCTGCAGAACATAAGGCTCTAGATGAGGCTCAGCAGAGGACTAGGCACAGTAAGCCAGAATGGACTGAAGTTCTTATGTACCCTCGTGCATATTTTGATTCCTGATCTGTCCCGAGCATCAGCTTTCCGTGCGGGGTAATAGCTGTTCTGGGTATATGCTTACGCAGAGGAGAAATTCATTTCTAATTAATAACATGCAATGTAAAAAGCCCAGTCCAACTCGTAATTTTCCACATTAGCCTTGGAACACAGCTAGGCTGCTGAGGGTGAAAGAGCTCATCTCAAAAGAAGACAGAATCCCATGTTGGCTCTGGAGTGGCCGGGAAACTCGGGGTGAGGTGTGCTGGCTTCCACAGGTCACCACTCATAAGGTGTCACCCTGACCCCGTCCCCATGGGTTTGTACCCAAACCATAGAGCAAGAGAGTGTGAAGAAAAGACCAGATAAAAGCAAAGAGCACTTATCTGTAATGTTGGTGGGTCACAGGGGCATGGTCCATGAAGTTGGCAATGCTGGCATTTGGGTCATTCTGTCTCTCTCTTAGCTTCTGGTTCTTGCTGACAACCATTGGCATCCTTTGGCTTCTAGACACATCATTCCAAACCACTTTCATTTTCTTCGTTTTTAAAAAAATATTTATTTATTTTTTAGATAGAGAGAGAGAACACAAGCAGGGAAGGGGCGGAGAGATAAACACTCACACAGAATCTGAAGCAGGCTCCAGGCTCTGAGCTGTCAGCACAGAACCTGAGCCGAAGTCAGATACTTAACCTACTGAGCCACCCAGGCGCCCCCAAACCACCTCCATTTTCATGTGATGTTCTCCCCCAAGTATATGTCTCCTCTCTTCTTACAAGGACACCAGTCACCTTGGAGTAGGACCAATCCCTCTACAGCATCACCTCTTAATTTTATATCTTAGTCACAACTGCAAAGATCCTATTTCCAAATAAGGTCACATTCACCAGTATCAAGGGGTTAGGACCTCAGCATAGCTTTGGAGCCACCATTCAACCCACAACAAGCACCACTGCCAGCAGTGGGGCTGGCATCTGCCTCACTTTTATCCTTCGCCACACTCACCAGTGCCCTTGGCAGAGACAGTGTTGTGGTTGGACTCTCTTTGGTGGATTCAAACTGGTTAGAGGCTGCTCCAGCAGGTGTAGACCCTTGGCAGACTTCAAGGTCATGGATGGCACTCCCGGGGTTGTCAGTGAGGAGGGGATAGTACCAATGCCTGCCAGAGGAAACGAGAAAGAACATGGTGTAGGCCAAGAACAGTAGAGGTTGGCACACATGTGTGAGGCCCCTGGGGTCTGTTGGCATTATCCAGGAGGAAACTCAGAGGGCTGAGGTCCCGTGCAGGATAGAATAAGAGAAACACTGGGGTCACTACTGCTCTCTAATTTCCGCGCCTGAGCCAGGGTGGCCCGAGGGGCACGTTACACTGTAACCGCTCGTCAGCTCTCGCCCTACTGCCCTTTTCTCCCGGACCACTATTTGGCCGGAGCTACTCTTAGAAACAAGCTGTCAGCACCAAGGTGGGCGCGAGCAAGCTCAAACCAGGCAGAATGAGGTCAGACAGCAGAGGCCGTGTGGATGGCTGCGTGGGAGCGAGCGGCCAGACTCGGCATTGGCATCGGGGATCATCTGATCCTCCTGAGGGTGCAAACCACAGCCAGACTCCAAGGGGGGGCCCACAGGTGTTAATGAGGATGCAAGGCACAGGAATTCAGAAGCGAGAGGGGCTGCAAGAGACGAATGAAAGCCCAGGCACCTGCCCCTTTGGGGGTACTGTCGCTCATCTTTAAGGAAATTCTGCTGTATTTCTGCCCTTTGATGCAAAGCAGCCTCACGCGCGGGGTTGGTGCAGCTCATTCAGCAGATAGACAGCACGAAGCAGCCTCGGTGGCTAAGGGAGGCCTCCTGCCCAGGCTCCTCCTTCCCACCGGGTTTGCAGCCGCATGAGCAAGGTGCGCCGGGCCACAGCGTCACCTCATCGCATTCCCGGGCCACTCTGGTTCTCCCTCTGCCCTGCGTCGTAACACCTAATCCCCTGTCCCTGCCCTGATGGCACAAGGGACATACATAAGGGCTCCAGACAGACAAAAGCAGGGTCCTTTCTGGTCTCAGCTCCTAAGCCTGTGGCAACATGGGAGACGTGTGTCACACCCCCTCGTTGACAGCAGGGTCCCTTCTAAAAGACCCTGCCATTCTTTCTTCCTCTCCAACTTCTTTTCTCCCATTTCTCCAAAAGCTTGGGGGTCTTAAGTAGTCTGGGCCAGGAAAACACCTATGTGTTTTTTGAAATTAATCGTTTAGGTTGGGACCTTGGCCCTTTAAGTTTAAATGACCCCGCGTAGTGCAGGTAAAAAAAAACACCTTATACTCAAAGATACCGCCATGGGCTTCAAATGTTTATTCTGACGTACAAAAAGAGTCTTCTCTTGTTTTTGTTTTCTGGTTTCTGCCTCTCTGCGTACCTATTCTAGTCCAATCTCCCAGCCCTGTTCCCATCCCAAACCGCCCCCACACAACACACAAACACACTTGCTCTCAGAGTCTATCTTCCCTCGAGCCTGAGCAAATTTCCTGCATGTTTCATTGTCCGTCTGTTTGGTACACACTGGAGTCGTCCCTTGGGGCGCTATAGCCCCACCTTGCCGCTAATATATTTCACACATTCTCCGCTTGTAGGCTGGGACCCCAGTTCCTTTGTGTCTCTATGAGATGTGACAGAGTCCCATGATTGGCAGGTTCCGCACTGCCTCAATCATCGTGGTGCCCCAGGGCCCACTTCCCATGAATGGACTCTGATCTAGAGGGTGGGAGGATGGTGTTGACAGGGAGGAGCACGGTTCCTCCCCCTGTGACAGGCAGAGCCCCCAGCCGGTGGTGCGGTGGGTGAGGAGCCCAGGCATCTAGATCAGAGGCTGCTGACTCACGCTCTGGGGCCATGGCCTCTCCGTTTTGAGTTACTTGGGATGTGTGTGGGGTTGCTTCCCTTGGTATTTCAAGCATTACCTAGGATGGTGTTGGCTTCTGCAACAGGTCCCCCCAAATAATGACTCAACCCAACAAGCCTATTTCTTCCTCATGTACCAGTTCTAAGTAGGTATTCAAGTCAATGGGGCAGGGGTCTCTTCCAAACGCTCTCTCAGGGTCTTGTGCTGTGTATCTCCACTGGAGGCTTGGCGCTGTCTGCCTCTAGCCAGTTGTGGGGAAAGAGATCCTGGAAGAAACATAGACTCAGGCACGGTTCCTATCACTTCCTCTCACATCCAGAAGGTTGCAGCTCATCACATGACCACATCTAGCTGCAAGGAAGGGTGGGAAGTATGGTCTACCCATGTGCCTGGCTACATTGCTATTCCTGCGGAAGGAGAGAATAGATCAGAGTAGCCACACGCTGCAGCCAGGCTCCCTCCTCCCACAGGACGGTGCATTAGGTTTCCGTACCCCCCCATCCCAACCTCTGTCACCCACTCCCAGCTCTCTTCATATCCTTTAGCCTTCTTCTGTGGAGAAAATATTTCTTGGTTAAAGCAAACACATTTAGGGGAGCCGGGGTGGTTCAGTCGGTTAAGCATCGACTTCAGATCAAGTAACAATCTCACAGTCCATGAGTTCGAACCTCATCTGAGGCTCTCTGCTGTCAGCCTAGAGCCTGCTTCGGATCCTCTGCCTCCTTCTCTTTCGGCCCCTCAAAAATAAACATTAAAAAAATTTTTTAAGCCAATGTTTGAAATAGACTTAAGTTAGAACCTGACTGTGGTTATTGCCACCTCTAGACTACATCCATTAGCATTTATTGAGTGGCTACTGTGTGCTGGGGACTGTCATGAATTAATCTATGACATTGCCCTTGAGAACAACTGGGAGACCCCCCGGTGTGAGCCTTAGCTCAATGCGAAACTCTCCAGCCAACTGGACTGACAGGACCTTTGTTTCCTCCCAGGACGATCAGGCCTTGGCAGCTTGAGTGTTCTTTTTTCCTCCTTTGGAAAAATAAAAAAATCTATGTTTTCCTCCATGTTGGGTTAATCCCCAAATAGCCAGGCTTACTTCAGTCCCAGATCCTAACCACCTACTGGGTTTTCTGCATGTGCTCTGGGTTCAGTCCCTGATCCGGCTTCATGCAGCTTTCATTTATGTTTCTTTTCCATCCGCCACAACAAGTTTATTTTTTTCAAAAGAGAGAAATCTCAGCAGATGTATTCATTCTGAAATGTTTCCTGGACACACACCAGTGAGCTCATTAGCCCCAGCTTACCACGAGGGTTCCCCCCCTTTTCTTCTTCTTCTTTTTGTAAAATTTTGCGGCAGAGAGCAAGATCATGTGGTCCCCTAGCAGCTCATTCCTGCATGTGCAGTGAGCAGTGACTGAAATTAGCCTCAAGAAAGAGGGCTGTGCTTTCTGAACATGCATACGTCTTCAGAGTATCTGCTTTTGTTTAGCGAAGACTGAAGCTCAAATGCGAAATTTCTAGGTCAGCTGTACTTTGCTCTAATAAAGGGAAAACCTAGCCAAAAAGAACAGCAAAACTACAGCCTGAGCTTTTTGGAGTGTCTTGTCTGATTACCCAATTATTATATTACAGCTCAGATTAGGAAGGGATTAGCCCCCGAGGTTGGACAGATGGAGAACACTATTAAAATACCCCATGTGGGGTTTCAGAGCGAGTCAAAAAGTGACCACCTGTCCCTGTTTCTTGGGTCAGGCTGTCCTCATTTAGAGTCCCAAGATTGCTGGCTTTGATGCCAGAGTGTGGAGAAACTGAATAGCACAGGAAGCAAGCTGGGGCCCGCCCCCCCCCCCCCCCCCCCCCCCCCCCCCCCCCCCCCCCCCCCGCCCACCCAGAACTTCTGCCCCTCCTGAGTCTCTTGCTTTATCTTGTGCCCTGATCTAGAATGACCTGGCAAGAAATGGCCAGCTGAATTGCAAGTGACTTTGACGTTGTTATCTCTTAGGGCCCCTGGGAATAGGTCTGGGACACTCCATTAGTTCATAGCAGACAGGAAGGTTTCCAGGCCAGACCTCCTTTTCCTTTGTTAACTTCTGAAAAGGCAGCTCCTCCTTTCTTGAACTTTCGTAATTCAGGGCCCATGTGGGGCTGTTTCTTGATCTGGATGCTGGAGAGGAGTGAGGGAGGGCCTGTCCAGGGTCTTTGTGCCTTTTCACCCCCATGTTTCGGGAGGCCGGGATGGTCTCTGTACCACCTTGCTGGGCAAGGAAGTTGAGTGGCTTGAGCTTCGGGTCCCAGCCTTGAATTACAGGCACAAAGGTGCTCTAAGCGGTTCACTGAATAATTAATAAGCCACTTAGCTCTTCTGCTGCAAGTCCTTTATCTTACAGGAGTGGTGATGCTGACCTCATAAGGATGTGTCCAGAAACATTAATGGTTGATGAGAAAGTGCTATGCCAAGTGAAATATGTTGGTCATCTCAACATTGTCATCATCTAGCCAGACGAGCGCACCTTTCTAATATATCTAGCTCAAGTCAATTCAAGAGAAGTAGACTGAACACATAGAGTGCCTCCTTCATCAAAGACTGGCCTCTTGGGTGGTTGCCACTGTTGGGATGAGCACTGGGTGTTGTATGGAAACCAATCTGACAATAAATGATATTTAAAAAGAGAGAGAGACTTGGTCTCAGCATGACAGACCATGGAACCATAAGTTGACGGATCACCAATCCCCAAACTTGACAGACAGCCACCCATTCATGATTGGAATTCTCCAGGAAATGAGTCCTCACTACATCCAGAAGCAGCTTACCCCATGTTTGGACAATTCCATTACAGAATTAAAAAAAAAATAGAGTTGAGTTAGTTTATGTCTTCACAGCTTCTCCCCCTTAGTCCTACTACGACTCTAGTACTGACCAGTTGGGAGGCGGGTGTTATTCCAAGGGATTTTCTTGCATTAATCTCCACAATAATCACATGGGGTTGACTCTCCCTGTTATGCAGAAAAGGGAAATGGGACAAAGAAGTTAAATGATTTGCTCAAGATCTAATGGCTGGTAAACAGTGTGGTACTTACTATAGTCTACCTTCTTTTTTTGCTGTTGTTAATTTACTTTCTGAGAGTTCGAGCACAAGCAGGGGAGGTGCAGACAGAGGGGCAGAGGCTCCAAAGCAGGCTCTGCACAGACAAGCTGACAGCAATGAACCCGATGCCGGTCTCAAACTCAGGAACTGCGAGATCATGGCCTGGGCCAAAGTCTGACGCTCAATGGACTGAGCCACCCAGGCGCCCTATAGTCTACCTTCTTAATCACCGTTGCAGTTATCTATTGCTGAGTGATACGCCGTTCTAAAACATCGTGGCCTCAAACAACAACCATTTTATTTGCTCAGAATTTTGTGGATCAGATAGTTTGTCAGGGCTCAACTGGGTGGGTCTCCTCCTCCATGTGCCACCAACAGAGATCTGTCATGGATTACAGCGTGATGGTGGCTAGCACTGGGCCCAGCATCAAGCATTTCAATCAGCAAAGGTGAAAACTGCGTAACTGTTTAGGCCCGGCTTCAAAAATTTTATACCACCACCTCCACCAGATTCTATTGGTCAAAATAAATCCCAGGGAAGCCTAGACTCAAGGGAAGGATGATTAAACTTGATGTCTTTATTAAAGGTGGCAAGATCATAACATTAAAAAAAAAAAAAAACATGTGAGATGAGAAAAATCACTGTGACCATTGGAGGAAATGGTTTTTGGTACTTCCAGATGACGCCTCTTCTGGAAACTACGTTTCAAGTCTTCTCTAAGACTGTAGTTTTTCAGGTGAGCATTTTGGTTCATGAACTGTTCCTTACCACCCTATCCTTCTCCCGCCGTGTACCCCAGAGTTTAATGTCCCATTGCAGGGTGTGCCTAGGTTGGAGCAGAGCAGAATGACCATGGCCTTCTGTCTTCTACATGTGGTTGTTGAGTCAAGTGGGAATTTTTGACAGTCACACAACAGCATCACATAGAAATTCTGGTCCCTGACATTGGTAGCCCCTCCCTCTGTCCCTGAGCAATTATTTTCAGGGACCCAAGTTAAATTCCAGTCTGCGGAATTTGACCTCACACTCTGATTCATCAGGCCTTTCTAGATCCCGATTTAGGGCTCCACTGTCTTCACGCTCCTTCCCAAACCTACGTTTGACTTGTGACTTACATCTTCCTTCCACATCTGCTGTCACTGCACATCAACATGGATCCTCATCTCTGCAAGCCGGGAGAGGCAGATTTACCCGGGCAGATGTGGATCCGCCAGCTTGTCCTGCTTTGCCTCCAGCCCACCCTTTCTCGCTTTGTCTTGGGAGAGTCACAGGTACCCCTGCCGGCACGTTAACCGGGTTCTGGTGTCACACCCACAACACTAGCAGCCAGAGAAACTAGGTCAGGCCACATTTCCTCGTTGAGCCCCTGCTCCCGGGGAGGATGGCCCCCCTTCTCCAGTCATCCCGCCCGCCCGGCTCTGTGCTGGAATCTCTCGCCCCATCCTCCGCCTTCTGCCTGTTCCCGAACACAGGCACACTGTTCACCCATTGACAGCCTTCCCTGTCCTCCAGACTTCCCCAGGGATCACCTCAGCAGCGCAGTCACCAAACGAAATCGAAATCACAACTCCTCTTAGAACGTGATCCTCTTAGGAATCTGGGTCAGGAGACGTAAAGTTAGAGTGTCAGGTGCTGCCCACTGTTTTCAAGAAGTGTGGGCTTCTGCTTGCCTGGGATATTGGTGGCACAGCACAGCCAGCTCAAGGACAGCGGAGTGCACCCTCCGACTGCTTACAGTACAGTTCAAGAGGAGTGGTGCATGCTAATAACAGTATAAAGTTAACTGTAATCATTGCCTTTAGGGGAGTGAGAGGGAGACATTACAAGGTTTATAAGACAAATTATTTCTCCTTGGGCAGAAAAAAAGTTTCCTGGAGGCAGTGCATGTGGAATAAATCTTAAATAGCAGGCAAATTCTGCCTAGAACACAAAGACACGCCCCTCTCAGGGCTGCCTGATTGCCTGATTCTTGAAATCAACCAGGCGGCGAGGTAACAGATCTCTTTCGGGTGCTTGTGCCATTTGGGCTATGTTCAAGGAATGACTCCAAACACAGAGTCTTCAATGTGTTCTTTAAATGAGGGTGTCCTTTAACGGAACCCAGGGCCACCATTGAAAGACTGTTTGTAAATATAAACCCAGGATGAGCTCAGAGGCCCTCCCTTGCCTCTCAGATCTGATGAATATGGCCTGATTCTCTGCTCCACCATTTACAGCAGTGCAAGTCTTTCCCACTGATTTTGTCGATTGCCAAGAGCTTCCTTCCTTCCAAGTGCTTTTTCCCTGGCGGGGCCTGCCTAGGTCAGCTTCCACTCCCCACAAGCATGTTGTGATTCCGGTGACTTCCTGTGTTATGAGGTTGTGAGGAAGGCTCAGATTATGCAGCCCAGTTCCTGCTCCCCCTCAGGCACGTTCTCCCTCAGCTTCCTAGAGCAACTCACAAAGTATGACCCACGCTTCTCCTCCAAGCTTTTTTCTCAAGAATGACCGATTTTTCACTAAAAGGAATTCTTCTATCAGTTGCTAATAATATACATTTCACGCTCCCATAATTGTATGAAGAATTTTTTATGACATGAGAAAATGCTTATGATAACATGGGTTAAGCAGGAAACAAAAAGCAAGATACGATCTTAAAATTATACCCACTATAATCTTAACTGTGTAAAACAAGATACATCAAAGAGCAAATTGAGTCAAATGGACCTGTGGCCATCTCTGGTGATGGTGGTCTGAGATTTTTGTTCTTCTATATACAGATTGCTGTATTTTCCAAGTCATTAAGGTAATGAAAATATTTGGGGCCCAAGTGCTTGGGAAAGCAATACTCCCTTTTGGAAAAATTGAAGTCGACGCGCTTCTAAATGGTGCCCAACCCTCCTTGCCCTGCACTGCTAATCACCGGCCTCCAAGGGAAAGCTTGACTAGTTATCTGACTTCCTCTCATCGTGTTGCCAGACTGGCTGCGTGACACTGGGTGCCTCGGCACAATTTCTGGGAGGACGGGGCAGTCACCGGGTTGGACCGAAGGACATCTGTGGCCGAGAAGTGCAGGACGCACCTGCTGGTCTCCCCCAGGCGCTCAGGTGGCCCCTCACCTCCCCAGATGCGGTGTGCAGTGTACCTGGGCTCCCTTCTTTTCCAAGCCTAGCAAAACTAAGGGAGTTAGCCAGGGCGAGCACTCATTTTTTTTTTTTTTTACCTCTGCTAAACATTCAGCTGCTGACTAATCCATCATCCTGGATGCAAACAAGGGGCCCCTGTGCAGCTCTCGACCTGTTTCCAGAGGAAACATGAGGATAGAGAAGGGCTGCTGGTATTTCTGTGCAAAGCGATTTCTCAGAATTTCCACAGAAATACCTTGAAGCCGCATGCAGTCTTACTGTCTTGGATGTCTGGGAAACAACAACTTTCACAGCTCGTCTTGAGGTTAGACCCAGAGCTCATAGGTGGCTGGTGCTCCAATCCGTCTGCCTCTTTTCTTACTCCCTCCAGCAACATGAAGCACCAGAAGAAAGTGTTTCCCCCGTTAATGATGTGCATGAAAGTGCTGGTCGCTGGCGCCAGCAGACACTGTTCATGCATGTCTTTAAGACCTTACAAGAGTTTGGGTCTCTGCCTAAGCCGAGGAGAATTTCTTCTTGCACCTGTGAAAATGCTAGCACTCCATCACACCCACTAAACAGAATTCCCCCCATTCATGGGAGAAGCGTTGGCTCCTCTCATTTGGACGTAGATCTCCTGAGCTTGGTTCGTTCCTCTTCGTGGGCAGAAACAAGGCAGAGGAGGCAGGCGAGAATTCCCATCCTTGCTGAGACTGAGGGAAGTGCTGGACAAGAAAGGGACCTTGGCTCCATGTGGGTTGCAGCCCCCAGGAAGGATGAGGGATGAAGGCCAGTGGAGCTGAGAGTCAGCAGAGAAACCAACACGAAAGAAGGAAGAGGGAGGGAAGAGGAGGGAGAGCCCCCTGGTAGGTTCCACACCAGGGCAGGACCCAGTCTCCCTCTCCTTTCTGATTCTTGGCACTTAACACATGCCAGTTGGGAACCAGGTACTGGGAGCCATGTGGTTTGGGGACTATGTCAGCTCTCCATCAGCCATCACAAAGCAGCCTTAATCTTTCTATATCCCGACTAAAATTGGTGCTCTTGGTGTGTGAATTCAGCATCAAGATAATTCTCCTAGTCTTCCTTTCCAACCAGAATATGATCCTAAGCCTTTCCTGTATAGAAGTCTGGAAGATTCTAAACATGGGGGTGATGAGAATGGACATATTTTCAGAATACCACCTGGTTGTCGTGTGGAGGTTAGATGTTAAGGACAAGGAGGCCATGGGGAGGCTGGTTAGGGGCTATTTCAGCCATCCAAGGAGGGCTGCTGGTGATGTGGGCTAAGGTGGGGGTAACGGAGGTAGTGAGAGGGGACGAGATGTGCTGATGGACTGAGTTCTCAGCCCTCATGGTCACCGACGTCCCTCCTAAATTAGACACTAAACATTGCAGGGTCGCCTGGGTGGCTCGGTTGGTAAGTGTCCGACTTTGGCTCAGGTCATGATCTCATGGTTCGTGAGTTCAAGCCCCGCATAGGGCTCTGTGCTGACAGCTCGGAGCCTGGAGCCTGCTTGGCATTCTATGTCTCCCTGTTTCTCTGCCCCTCACCTGCTCACCCTCTGTCTCTCTCTCCTTCAAAATAAATAAACATTTAAAAAAAATTTAAACCACAACATTAAACATTGCAAAGCTGGACATGACATCTGTGATAACCACTTCTCCGTTTAATCACTACTATTGAGTCAGTAATTTACTGAGCTCAGGAAAGGAAGACAAGACAAGGCCTGTCCTCAAGCTGCGTAACATCTAGAAGATTCTGCATATGACCGGATGTGACAAGTGCCTTGGAAAGTACAACATATGGGAATTCAGATCCTCCCATGGGGGGGAAATGATCACAGTCCGGGACAGTCTAGGGGTGGTTCTGTGATATAAGCTCAGATGTGTTCAGCTGAGAGGCACACGCAGGGAGGAAACCTTTCTAGGCAAAGTGCTAGCAAAAGGGACATGAATACCACGGGGACAGGAAAGAATCAAGCATATCCAAAAGTCATGAGTGCTGGGGCGCCCAGGCAGCTCAGTCGGTTAAGCATCAAACTCTTGGTTTCAGCTGAGGTCATGATCTTGTGGTTCATGAGTTTGAGCCTTATGTCCTGCTCCAGTGCTGATGGTGCGGAACCTGCTTGGGATTCTCTCTCTCTCCCTCTCTCTGCCCCTCCCCTACTCTCTCTCTCTCAAAATGAATAAATAAACTTAAAAAAAAGTCGTGGTTGAGCTGGAGGGTGAGATCCACACAAAGGAGCCATTAGTGGAAGAAAAAACTTGAAGGTAGATTAAGACCAGTTTAAGGAAGCTATAAATGCAAATAAGGAATTTACTCAATGGGCTGAGGGGTTTGGTGCAGGAGAGTGTAGGAGCATAAGAAAGTTTACTATTGTCTGCTGCTGGGGGTTGAAGGAGGCAACGCCAGGACTTAGAGATTGGTCAGTGGACTGGCTCTAGATGGTTAAAGAAACTAGATTCAAGAAACCTGGGTGTGGAGCCATGATTGTTATTATCTGGTTGAATGTGAAGAACAGAGGAAAAGAACAGAAACTAAAGCGTGCTGAGTTTTCATGACCAGGGGAGTCAAAAGCTGGCATTTGTTTCTGTCTAACTGAATTTCTGGCACCCAGGGGTCAAGGTAGCTCCCAGGCACAGCTAACGCTCAGGGCTGACAGGCCTGAAATCCCTCCCTGAGCCTTCTTCTTGGAGATGAGAGTCAACATAAGGGGGCCCATGAAATTGCCAAGAAAGGAGAATGTAGGAGCAGAGAGGGGGGAAGGAGAAAGCCCATAGGTAAGGAGTTATAAGAAGAGAGGTTATCAAGATAGTTGGTGGTGTCTTTGCCTGACTGACTTTTAATTTGCTTGGAACCTTATGCCACCTTGACACACTGCTGGCTTGACAATGTTCCAAATGACCTGCTGGCTTGCTTGTCTGGGTATTCTGTCTCTACTTCATTGGACACTCTGATGCCCAAGGAATGTAGTTTATTGTAGCTGAGAAAGATCTTTGACAAAACTCCTGTTGTAGAATTTGGTCCATTAGCGTGTCAGTCCTCAAGTTTGTTTAAATCACATGATAGCTCTGCACTTTTAGGTTTCCAGAACTCTGTAAATAGTATTTATATCTTAGAGAATATCTCCAAGTCATCCAAAGATATTCAAACCCTAGACTGGTATACCTTTTGGTATTTTTTGGTTTGTGATGGTGCTTCTCCTTTCATGAATACTAACTTCTAGGGAGTGTATCAGGCTATATTTATATATACGAAGATAAATAAGGGGCGCTTGGGTGGCTCCGTGAATTAAGTGTTTGGCTTTGGCTCAGTTCATGATCTCGCGGTTCATGGGTTTGAGCCCCACATCAGGCTCTGTGCTGACAGCTCAGAGCTGGAAGCCTGTTTCGATTCTGTGTCTCCCTCTCTCAGTGCTCCTCCCCTGCTCATGTTCTATCTCTCTCTCTCTCTCTCTCTCAAAAATAAATAAACATTAAAAAAATGGGTTTAAAAAAAGATAAATAAAAAGGTGTCCACCTGGCAAATAACCCAATCATGTACGCACTGTGTATAAAACACACTTACTACAGACCTTAGTTTCTTCTCAAGTTCAGATCTTTATTCACTGGTGATGGGGTTCTATCCCAATAAACCCATCCTAAACTGAAATTATCACAAGTTGAAAATGCATTTAATACACCTAACCTACGGAGCCTCAGAGCTTAGCCTGGCCTACCGTAAAGGTGCTCACTTACATCGGCCTCCAGCTGGGCAAAGTCATCTAACAGGAAGTCTATTGTATAATACAGTGTTGAACAGCTCACGTAACGTGTTGAATGCTGTACTGAAAGTGACGAGTAGCACGGTTGTGTGGATTCAGAATGGTTGTCCGTGTGTCTGTTGTTTTCTCTCTCGATGGTTGGCAATCCTGGTAGGGGCTCCTGGCTATTGTCCAGCATCAGGAGAGATGATCTTCCTGCATATCCGTAGCCCAGGAAAAGACTGAAATCCAAAATTCGGTTTCTACTAGATCCGTATCTCTCTCATGCCATCGCAAAGTCAAAAATCATTACGTTGAACCATCGTAAGTAGGGAGCATCTGGAGAGGGTGTGTTAGACCCCGAGAGAAGATGATAGTTAGACCCCAGCCTAGATGGAAGTTCATGAATGGTTCAGACTGCAAGGCAGGGCCGGCTTCTGAGCCTGTCTCGCTGCATAGAGCCCATGCTGGGCTAATGTCCTGCTGCTGTGTCTTGAAATTGTTAACACGTTTTGAACAGGGAGCTGTGCGTTTTTATTTTGCAAATTATGCAACCAGTCCTGCCACAGACCTAAACACATGTCTCGGTAATAATGGAAAAGGTCAGCAGGGTCTCTGCTGGAGATAATGTTTGAAATGGCTCTTTAGGTCAAAGCAATGCTGCATCGCAAGGATGTGGCCCCATGGGCTTCCCGCAGCCGTTCATTGAGGCCAGCTTTGGGGCGGTCAGGGGCTCGCCAGGCCCTGCTGGGGGCTCTACCTTTGAGCCCAGCGCCTGGCAACAGCTGCTCGCCCCGAGTGGATGAAGAATTTAGCTGCAAAAATCTAATTTAGGACTCCCTAATGAAGCTAATGAAGTCAGATAATTTTAATCTCTTCTTGGTGTAGCCCTATGTCTAATCCCAGAATAAATAGATCATTGTGACTTTGTGGCATATGTGTCCTATTTTGTGATAGATGAGCCAGGAATCATCTTTCTATGATGTTTGGGGGATTTTTTTGTTCAAAACTTCAGGCAAGGAACTGGCTTTCCTTAGCCAGATCGATTGTTTTAGATGAGGCAAAACTTCAGTGCCTTTAAATAAGTCAGTCATGCTCCCACTTTACAATCTTTTACTATGATACAAGCTATGCCCAAATTGCCCCGTAGTCCCAGAAGATCCTATCTGCTGCTCAAATCTCTCTTGTTGAATTCATAATGAACGTTACCATATACAGATGTCTCCTGACAGGCTGAGGCTGGTAAACTGGAGACCAAGCCGTTTCTCTCCTTTGGCCTTGTATTCTATAAACAAGGAAAATTTGCTAGTTTAAACAATATCAGATTGTTTAATATTAGGCTATTTTCATGTTTCATCTATTCCTGTCCTCAGGGTTTTGTGTTTCACCCATGGAAATTTCTAAACATTATTAGACAACAGGGGCACCATTTACGAAGAGTCCAATCAGTTACCAATACTCTTACAACTGATAAGGGGTCATGTTCATCGGGTGCCTACTCAGTACATCAGGCCCTATGCTGAGCGCTTTGTTTATATTATCACTTATTTTCTTGAAATCACACGAGGTAGGGACTCCCGCGGTTGGAAACGAGGAAAGGGAGGCACAGACTGGCTCTGCCCTTACCCCGGGTGCCCAGCCGGCCTTCGGGGGAGGATTGGAGCCAGGCGGTGCCAGAGCTCCAGGCGCCCCTCAGGTTCTGTTACAAATGAAAGACCTCTGTCCTGCGGCCTCCGACTTACCTCTAGCCCAGTTAAGTACCACATGTGGAGCCTCCGTTCACGGACACAGAGGTCAGTAGAACACAGACCCGGCTCAGAGAACACATGGAAATCTTCCAAATCTCCTCACCGAGATAGCAACCCACCATCCGGTTTGCCTGAGTCTGAGACAGTGTGACTTACAATTTTAAAAGGAAAAATCCTTGCCACACCAGGATGAGTTGGTCACTCCACTAACGGAAGAGTAAGTGGTATCCTATGGATTTTGAGAAGAAAATCCACACAGCCCTGTCTGAACAATCTTGTGGCTTTTGTTCCCCTTTCTGGGTGCATCCAAGGGCTGCAGAGGCTGAATGAGCCACTTAGGTAAGCAGGTGCCCAAGACCCACACATTGAATACTGCGAGTCCCTGAGGACTCCAAGAGAATATGGTCCGACTCAGGGAAAGACAAGCTCAGAGGAAGACCTTCCAGAAGCCCCCAGGATGGCAGTAAGACGAGAGCATGGATCAGAGCTGCCTGCCTGAACGGGAGTGCTCCGAGAAGAACAGAATTGCCCCAGGGAGTGCTATTTGCCTCTTCTTTCTGGAATCTCCTCTGTCAGCCTGTAATTCTCCCCAGTAACGCCTGATTCTTTCAACAGCAGGCAGAAAGGCGCAGCGCTGTTTGGCCACTCCAGTAACCGCCCGCCCCCATTCCCCTGCTGGTGACCCCAGCATCACTGTCCTTACAGTCCCAGCCTGTCCCCCACACTCAGCTGTCTCACCTTGGGGCAGCTGGACAAACGCAATAGGGTGACACACTGGATACTGGAGGGAGTACATTTTCTCCCCAGACAGAGGCCGCCATCTCTCTCCAGAGAAGCCTTTGGACATTTAGGTGGAAACCAATATGGTGGAGGGTTTTCGTGAAGACTTGTGAAGGAATCCTGAGCAACGTTTCTAGTTTCTGAACAGAGAAAGACAAAGAGCTATTGTTTTTTCTTTTCTTTTTGCTATTTATTGCTGAATAGCGCCTTGTTTACAACCCTTTGGACACACATTCAGTTCCTGTGACAATGCCTATCGAGGAGCCAAAATGTGAAATCAGACTCATTGTCAGCGGCAGATGTGCCGCCAGAGTCTGGGTGGGGCCACCCCGAGAACGAATATGGCATCAGCTGAGCATGCGACACGGGTGTGGCTCTGTGCTGTTTACCCGACATCACAATAGTCCAGATGGGGAACGTTTCCCTCAAGGTTTGAACATCCTCAGTAAAGAAGATTCTAGAAAGAGAAGAGGAGCAACCAGTTGAATTTGTGTCACTGAATTTAGTCTGATTTCAGAGAGAGATGCTACTTTGCTGCCCTTGAGTCACTTGCTGAGACAAGAACAAGTACTTGCAGTCGGACAGGTGACACATAGCGGAGTCCTCTGGGAGGCCACAGATGCCCCCATCATAGGTATGCTTAATCTGATTTAAGATTCATGTTAGTTCCATTTGAGTGTGTCACTAGACTAATGCTTTTTTACATCTATTTTAATTCTGAGGTTGAAATGGGAGCAGTTGAAAACAAGCATGAAATTAATTTCCCTATAATCTCTCAGTAGGAATATGACATCAGTATCATTGCTTGCATTGAAGGAGCATTTGACTCAATAAAAATTGAGTGTCAGGCGCTACATTAATCCTGTAGAAGGGTGAATCTCCAAGTGAAATAATGGTTCCATTGAATTTTTATTCCCGAATCATGTGTGTCCATGGCCAGGCTGCAAATTTCATGAGAATAGGGGCCAAGTCCATCTGTATCTCTTCTGCTTCGCACAGTGCCCTGGGAGCATGCAGTAGGCACTCAATAAATATTTCTCAAATGAATGAACGTAGTTTAAAGGAGGCAGGATCTCCACCCTTAAATTGTGGTAAAGGAAACAAATATAATTTTTAAAAAGTTTGTATAAGCCTGACTAAATTAACTGACAAACAGAAGTACCCTACATCCATTCATTTATTTAGTCAACAAATACTTACTGGAAGCTATGAAGACCGAGGCATCATGGTAGGTGACAGGAATGGAACAGCGACAAAGAGACAAAGGGCTTGCCCACTTCTCCAGAGTTCCCATTCTGGTCTAGGAAACTGGCAGAAAGCAAATAAATAAGGACACAGAGGCTGTCGGGGTCTGAAATGTACCATGTGAAAAAAATTAAGAAATCAAGGAAGAGAAAAGGGGTGCTGAATAGAAGAGTGCCATTTTAAAAGAGAGAGCCAAGAAAGGAGCCATGTGACGCTGGGTGGGGGAGGAGCAGGGATGTGCTCAAGGTGGCCAAGAAGGCTTTGGAGGGTTGGGGGGGAGGGGATGGAGAGCTCCTTCCAACTGCTGAAGCATCTCTCCTGTACAAGGAGGGGCTCTGGGGCAGGTCCAGAAGATAAAGCAGCACCAGGCTGGAGGGGGAAAGGGGACTCCTGGTGAGCCTTCCCCAAGACTGACAATCTGAATGTGTCTTCTTCCAGGACCCGGCGCCCTCAGTGCCCAGCCTGCCATCCATCAGGCCCCCTGTCTTCCGCGGGTGGTGTGGCCCTACCTCAGGGGGCAAGGATGCAGGAAGGAGAACAGCCATCCCCAGAGTCTACCTGAAGCGTGTCCTGTGGGTATCGGAGTGCCTGCCCATAGGGGCTCTCCCCAGCTCTGGCTCCCAGCACCCTCCCCACCACCCATGGATGGGCAAACACCTCCAAACTTGGAACCCAAATCCTAAAGTGTTTTAAGTTTATTCATTTGTTGAGAGAGAGAGAGAGAGAGAGAGAGCGCGCGCGAGCAGGGGAGGGGCAAAGAGAGGGAATCCCAAGCACAGAGCCCATTGCAGAGCTTGAACCCACAAACTGTGAGATCATGACCTAAGCTGAAACCAAGAGTCAGGGATTTAACTAACCGAGCCACCCAGGTGTCCCAGAAACCAAATCTTTGTGCCATGTTCTGCTGCGGTGGTTCCCAGGGAAATGCCAGCCTGGGGCCTCTTCCATTGGTTCCACACTTCCCTTCTGACCAATGACCGTTTCCCAATATTCATCCTTCCTCTCAAATTCTCTTCCTCTTCTCGTCCCCCTCACCATCCTCCTTGCTCTCCTCCGTCGTCTCTCTCTTCCTTTGTCTCCTTCTCTGTCTCTCCTTCGTCTTCATCACACTGAAAATTCTTTCAGGTTCTAGTTAACAAAAGAAAAGGACTGGGGTGCCTGGCTGGCTCAGTCTGTGGAGCGTGCTACTCTTAGGGTGTGGGTTCAAGCCCCACATTAGGTGTAGAGATTGCCTAAAAATATAATCCTTAAAAAAAAACTGGGGCACCTGGTGGCTCAGTCGGTTAAGCATCCGGCTTCAGCTCAGGTCATGATCTCACGGTTCGCGGGCTTGAGGCCCGCATCGGGCTGTGTGCTGACAGCTCAGAGCCTGGAGCCTGAATTGGATTCTGTGTCTCCCTCTCTCTCTGACCCTCCCCAGCTCATACTCTGTCTCTTTGTCTCTCTCTCAAAAATAAATACACATGAAAAAAATGAAATAAAAAATATAATGCCAGTTATGCTAGCACTCCCCAAAATGAGGTCTAAAACAATACCTAAAAATGAGGTATATATCTAACAAAATACGCAGAAGATCTCTATGAGGAAAGATACAAAACTCTGATGAAAGAATCAAAGAACTAAATTAATGGAGAGACAGCCCATGTGCATGGATAGGAGGATACAATATTATCAAGATGTCATATCTCCTCGACTTGATCTCCAGATTCAATGCAATCCCAGTCAGAATACTAGCACGTCATTGGAGGACATTGGCATTGGTTCAAATGTCTACCAGGAGAGGCAGAAGACCCAGAAGAGCCAACACAAAATAAAGGAGAAGAATAAAGTCAGAGGGCTGAGGATCCTTGACTTTGAGACTTAGGATAAAGCTACAGTGTGGATTAAAAACAAAACAAAATAAAACAAAACCAAAAAAACTCCCAGAAAACGACAAGCAGATCCATAGAAGAGAATAGGGAGCCCAGAAATAGACCCACATAAATAAACTGATTTTTAACAAAGGCACAGAGGCAACACAATGAAGCAAAGACAGTTTTTTCAATAAATCATACTAGAACTAGATATCCACGGGCAAAAACAGGAGCCCAGACACACACCTTACACCCTTCACAAAAAGTAACTCGAAATGGACCATAGACCGAAATGCAAAACTATACAGCACTTAGAAAGTTTAATTAACGTTGGGTACGGCAATGACTTTTTAGATACAATACCAATGACACCACCCAGGAAAGAAGTAATTGAAAAGCTGAACTTCAGTACAATTAAAAACTTCTGCTCTGCGGGGCACCTGTGTGGCTCAGTTGGTTGAGCATTCGGCTTGGGCTCAGGTCATGAATGAACCCCGTGTTGGGCTCTGTGCTGATGGCTCAGAGCCTGGAGCCTGTCTTCTTATTCTGTGTCTCCCTCTCTCTCTGACCCTCCCCTGCTCACACACTCTCTCTCTCTCAAAAATAAATAAAACATTAAAAAATTTTAAATAAAACAAAAATCTTCCGCTTTACAAAAGGAGAAGTCAAGAGAATGAGAAGACAAGCTACAGAGTGGGAGAAAACACTTGCAAAAGACACATTGGATACAGAATTGTTATAAAAAACACTCAAAGAATTTGTATAACTCAACAATAAGGAAATGAACAACTCATTTAAAAAACTGGCAAAAGTGATCAGACACCTCACCAAAAGAGGTGTACAAATGGCAGATAAGCATGTGAAAAGATGCTTCACATCACATGTTGTGAGGAAATTGCAAATTAAAACAATAGTGAGATGCCCCTACACACCTATTAGAATGGCCCAAATCCAACATGGACACCCGCAAAATGCCGGCAAGGGTGTGGAACAGAAGACTCATTTACTGCTGATGGGAATGCAAAATGGTTCCACCACTGTGAAGACAGTTTGGAAATTTCTTACAAAACTCCCACCATATGACCCAGCAATCGCTATCCTGAGTATTTACCCAGATGAGCTGAAAATTTATATCTACACAAAATCCTGCCCAAACTTGGACTGGCCCAAACTTGGAAGCAACTAAGATATCCTTTAGGGACTGAATAAACAGTGGTGTGTGCAGACAATGGGATATGATTCAGCAATAAAAAGAGATGAGTAAATCAAGCCATGAAAAGACATGGAGGAACTATAAATGCGTATTACTAAGATAAAGAAGCCAATCTGGAAAGGATATATCCTGCATGATTTCCACTCTCTGACATTCTGGAAAAGGCGAGAGTATGGAGACAGGAAACAGATCAAGTGGCTCTCAGGAGTCAGTAGGTAGGAAGAGATGTGTCGGGAGAACATGAAGGACTTTTAAGGCAGCCAAACTTCTCTGTATGATGCTGTAAGGGTGGATACATTTGTCAAAACCGACTGAATGTATAACACCAAGAGTGAACTCTAATGTAAACTGTAGTTAGTGATTAAAGTGAGGTCTAGTGCTATTTCTTGGCTAAAGATTCTCAAAAGGGGAACTTGTTCCATCTTTTCTTATCATCCTTCGTCTCTGCCATGTATGCAACAAGTTTCTCCAGACTAGATCCACCACTGTGGGCCTCTCCCAGAAGGTCCAAAGGCATGTCGGTGTCTGATATGCCTGTCAAGGACTTTCTGGCAACAAGTAACAGAATATCTAAGAGTAGCTTGAACAATACGGTTTTATTATGTATAATAAGTATAGAGGTAGAAAGTTCCATGTTGATGCAGTGGTTTAATGGTATCAGGGCTCTAGGTCAACTTCTCTGCCTCTCTTGATTTTTTTTTTATCCTCTTGGTCACAAGATAGCTGCCACAGTTCCCAACATCACATCATCCACCATAACATATAAAGCCAGGAAGGAAAGGATAAATTAAGTTCATGTACCTCTGTTCTCCTCAGAAAGGAAAATGTTTACCAAAATTCTCCAGCCGACTTTCCTTTACATCTCATTGGCCAGAGCAGGGCCACACATCCCTACTTCTCTTCTGCTCAAACCCCGTCACTAACAAAGGAATTAGTCTGAGACTAATCATGATTCATCCTCTGGAACTTCCTTCAGTCAGCCAATCCCAGAACAAAATCGAAATTTCATTCAAGGGGAGAGAAACGGCGTTGGCAGACTAGCACGGGCTGCAGAGACAAATGCCACCTCCTACTTCCTGCCCAGGGCAACAAATCATGAGACTGCATGTATCAGTCCTACTTAGATACAAAACAGTCACCCACATGAGTGAGTTCTGCAGTTTAAATAGGCTTGTTCCTGCATCGAATGCCCCCTGAAGTCCCTGACCGGTGCCCGACAGGTGTGGCACCGGGACGAATGCCCCCAGGCTGCTGGGTCCTCCACGCCCCCATGGGGACCGGTGTGCCCCCGCCCCTCCCCTGGGCGGCACAGCCCGCGGGCGCCGCCTCTGACTTCCCTGGTCGGCCGGAGGGGGCGCTGCTGAGGACACACAGTTGCGAGGTAGTAACAGAACCATAGATGATGTTTAGGGTAGGGCCAGGAGGGAGTGCAAATCCGCCGGAAGCAAGGCACCCGGCAGACGCCGCCCGGCGCCCCCCTCTCCCCTCCCCTCCACGGGGAGAACGTGCAGCCATCTAACTGGATGAAAGCTGGAAGAAAGAGGGAGGAGGTGTAGCGCAGGGCTAGGGGTGGGGAGAGCAGGGAAGGAGCAGGGAAAGGCCCTCCCCTCTGGATTTGTGGGGTAGCTTGTGGAGATTTTACTTCTGGTTCTGTTTTCTGCTGCTTTCTGCTTTCTGACGACCATTTCAGCAGGTAGGAGCGTGGCTTGCTGTAATCAGTTTGCATATCCACGCGCTGGGTTTGGGGTTCGTTTAATTTTCACCACTGTCCTAGATTCTCCTCTTGGGGAGTTTGAAGGGGAAATACAGAGAGGGAGCTAACGGAGAATAAAGGCAGGAGTCCGGATTTGCAGGGAGGGAGGAGTAGTGACCCAAAGAATCACTGGAAAAGAAGTGGCTCTGTGATCAAGACAAGCTTGCTAGGGGCTGGAACGGAGACGCCCAGGCAGGGGACCTGCTGCCACGGGACCAGGCCATTCTGTTGGAGAGCCGCTTTACTCTGCAGAGTGAGGAAGCCCCCCTCCTGCCCTGTTCTCCCAGTCTCCTGCCACGTGGCACATATCCCTTTAAGAAGCCCTCCTTACACAAAGTAACCAGATGAGTACCTTTAATAGTTCTGGAAGAGCTCATTCAGGTCACTGGTTGGTACTGCACTGTTCTTTATCCTTCAGTTTATTGCTTCTCAATTTTGACTCCAAATCGATAAGAACATTTTTCTTATTAGATATGGTCGCGAGGGCTCTGGGACGGATGGTGCGCGTGTGTGCCAAAATACGGATTCATTCGTTAGTTCGCTCGGTCATGCAGTGCGTCTTTAATCTGCATCGGGTGCCAAGTTATGAGGTTTCTGGGATGTGTAAGGTGGCATTAATGTGTTACCGTTCTGGGTGGAATATTTTACGCCTTATAAAACAGTATAGAAAAGCTGAAACCAAAACCAAGTGAACCACAGAGGAAGGAAGATGAAAAAGATGATGGCTGGCTTCAGGGAAGGAGGAAGGACCACGAGGCCATTTGTTTGGGGGCGGGGGGGGGGGGGGGGAGAAATCACCTCGGGGTGCTGGGCTCCGCAGTGGGCAGTGCCCATCCTCTGTGCCACTGGGTCAGCTCCAGACAGGCAGCCAGGCCTCAGGACGACCCAAAACTCTCCTGCCAGAAACCCTAGTACAGATACACCCCTTGGCCCTGGGGCTCTGGCAGTGCAGGCCAACCCCAAATCCAGCCCGGTGCTCCTGGTGGGGGTGTGGGGGGCCACAGGCAGCCGGGACAACGCCTTCATTCTGGAGAGTGGGGGCTGTGTGTTTGGCATTTGAGGCCAAGCATGACTATAAGTGTCGTAAAGGATTTATCCACCTCGATGTGAGAGCTTTTCAGGTGCGTTCCAGGGGAAGGAAATGTGACTTCTAGAAAGGTGCCAGGCTTCCTTTAGAAGGAGTGACGGTGCCAAAGCATTTGCTGGTCATATTTTGAATAATCATGGAGGGTCCGCTGCCACTAATTGGCAAAATCAAAGATGATTCAAGGCCAAAATCAAAGATGGAATGTTGGGTTCAAGTGCATATCACTTAAATTATATTTTTAGGATGTGGCATCATTCAGAGTCCAACTGATTCATGTGCTCTATGAGAATCCTTCCAGCCCAACATGAGAAATATGGGCTGAGCACACTTTCAAAAGGAGGAAGGATTTTTCCTACTATTTGCCCTACTTTTTGGACATTACCTTCTAAAACTGACTATGTGCTCATATTTACTATTTTTATATCACCACTGCCTAGACTGTTACATGCTGCATGGGACCCGCCCATGTAATCTGTAATCACCTGTGAAACACCTTATTCCACGTCTCCCTCAACAGCTCATGCTTAGTACACGTGAGGAGGGTTATACCCAGCTTGAACTGCCTCATCAAGATAAGAAATTCCTTGCAGGAAACAAAGCCTTGACTTCCAACTCACAAATGTTAAAAGGAATTATCTTATTAATCTGAATAAAACAAAATAGGGCACAAAAATAAAGCACCGAGATACAGACTTTGTGACATTTGACTCTCCACAATAACAAAATTCTCCTCACCACTCTGGCTGAGCTAACCTGGCCTTCTAGAATGTACTATACCCATGGAGAGGGATGTCTCCTGACGGGAAATTGGCCCAGCTCTGTTTTCCCTTACATTTTATATGTTGACACTCCAGACACTTCTTTTTGTCAGGCAGAAACAGCCATTGGTCGGCAGGGAAAAAAGTCAGCACCCGTTTCCCTGTTAACTGTTTGGTCCCCTCCCCCCCCAATCCCAAATGGGAGAGAAAAGGGGGCCAATTATCTGAATGACAAATGGGGAAAAACACCCAACAACTCACAAAACAACTGTCGTGTCAGAAAGAGCTCTTCCATCTCACCCAGTTGGAACTGTCATGTGTAACTGCCCGCAGGACGGATTCGATGAGGCTTGTGGAACGGAAAACTCAGCGTTCGTGTTCCTTGCAGGGAATTGTCCCTGCCCAGTCAGCAGCGCCCAGGCCCCTGAGTGAGGTCACCTGTTCAGGGGACATGGGGGGTGGGGGTCCTACGGGTGACAGAAGCTGACACAGCCACACTAGCAGCTCCTTCTCTTCTAAACAGTGAGATTCTGAGAATAAAGCCCCTCTCCAGCTTACAACCTTCCAGTCCTTTCCCAGTTTGCTTAGAATGGCAATTCTGAAATCCTTAACCTCGTCCATATGTCCCTGATGACATGGCCCTTGGCTCTCTGTCATACCCCAACTGTCCCGCCACTGTCCCCTTGTCCCCTGGCCCCAGTGCCCACCGGCCTCCTACCTCAGTCTGCCCACACACCAGCTCCTCCCAGCCCATCCCACTTCTTCCTCCAGGTGAGTTTGGGGCTCAGTTCAGAGTTTACCAACCCTGAGAACCGTCTCTAAGAAAGTCCCTTGCTAAACATTTTCGCGTACCCTGTCCTTCCCCCGAATGTCCCTCCCCTGGAGCCGTGCTCATAGGAGCAGCAGCCCTCTCCTTTGAAACCGTGAGTTTTGTAAGCACAGCCTCACCTTTCTCATTCAGGTGCTCCGTAACCAGCACACCAGCTGGCCCAGAGGGAGGGAGGCGGGGAACTCCCTCTCTCCTACCCACTGACTTACCCCAGGAACAAAATGGTGGCTTTGGTGGCTGGCTCATTTCATTACATCCCATGCTCCACAAAGAAATAGCCATTCTGGGAATTTTCCTCAAAATACTATTGGTTTTACCATCTTAATTACTTCTTAAAATTTTTTTGTGTTCATTATTGTTAGAGAGAGAGAGAGACAGAGCATGAGAGGGGGAGGGGCAGAGAGAGAGGGAGACACAGAATCTGAAGCAGGCTTCAGGCTCTGAGCTGTCAGCACAGAGCCTGATGCAGGGCTTGAACCCATGAACTGTGAGATCGTGACCTGAGCCGAAGTTGGCTGCTTGACCGACTGAACCACCCAGGCACCTATGTCTTTAAAGATGAATGTTCTCAAAGGCTTTGCATCAGAAAAGCGCCCCGGTGTGGACAGCAGTGTGAAGTCCCTTAAATAAGCCACTTGTATAATATAAATAATTTCCACATAGTGAGCATAATGATGTAGATTCTCTGACAAGAGAATGAACAAAAGGTCTGTTGGAGGCTGCTTTTTCCAAGTTTACCATGAGAGCCTCTGCTCCCCCATTGGATTGGCAGGGGAATGTTCCAGATCTCCTAGTTCTGTCTAAAAAGCCAGGAGTTACTACTGTCGTCCTGGGCCCCCCCACGTGCCAGGCACCCTGCGAGGAGGACTGACCAGTGAAAGCACCACATGTCCACCGCTCTGCTGAGGGACAAGAGACCTCAGGAGGGACCCCCCGCACCCCAGCTTTCTCCTCCATAAAGCGAGGATTATACTACCACCTCTCTCAGGGGGTTGTAAGGATCCAGTCAAATGTTTAGCCTATGGAAAAGCTCTCAATGTGAGTTGACTTGCGTTATTTATCGTTTCACAGACCATCTTCTCACCTCCTCATGGCAAACTCAGGACGGCTGTGTGTCTGTGTGCGTGTGCACTGATTTATTACATCCCCAGTGCACAAAGCAGAGGTTTGGGAGCAGGGGCAGAACTCAGCTTCCAGGAGGTCAGCCCGACCACGTCGGATGGTTGGGGTGACGCTGGGAGGCGCACACAGATTGATGACGCCACCAAGCCCTGGTCTCCTTCACAGCTGTGACCTGGAGGGAGGAGGGAAAACCATAGCATGGCCAGAGTGGGAGGTGACATACCAGAGACAGCAGCCCCTCTGCCAACCTTGTCACCACCGGGGGGAGCGGAGGGGAAATGGGCACCACATAGCACAGCCAGGATCAGGGTTCAGCACCAGCTTTAAACTGGGAGGCTGGTCTTTCTGGGCTTCCGGTTCTTTGACTCACATGAAACTAATACTGCTGCTCTGCATAAGCTGTCGGCTTATGGTGACGATGCGCCCCAGTACCCACGTAGCTGCCCCAGGACATTGATCCCAAGCCCAGGACCTCTCAGACTCTCCTTCCTCATTTGCAAATGGGAGTAAGCTTACTCCCTCCCCGGGGGAGCTGTGTAACCCTAATACCCTACCCGGGGGGCGGAGGGAGCACACTTCCGTTTTTCCCCAGCCATGGTGCTGTACATTGCTTGTCTGCCCCCAGGGCAGAAGGGAGAACTGGACGTATCCAGGGCTCTTTTCCAATTCTGTCTCAGACTTCATCTCTTTCCATGCACAACACTCGTACTGACAGAGTAGAGACCAAGGTTTCCTTTCCAGGAGTGGCTGGCTGTACAACAGCATCGGGTCAGCTCGTCTATTGCACGGGTCCCGGGTAAGACTCTGATCTCATGAGCGCAATTTCAGAGAGGAAATATATGACCAATAAAATACTTCTGGAATACTGATTCCGCAAGCTTTGATATAAAATAATATTTGTGAAATATTCTAGGCTTCGGGTTGAAAGTGAAGCATGAGGGTCATAAATATATCATCTAACTCATTAGGCAAGCCACGGTGCCCATGTCACATAAAGGAGGTCTATAGCTCCAGGCTCCATTCATCACATTATTCGGTCATTATCTCGAAACCAGTAGCGAGTCCTTTTCGTGGGAGTGATGATTAAAGATGAAATTTATTATTAGGACACACAGAAGTTCATCTATACTGCTGATACTTAAGGATGTGCTGGGCATGTGAAACTTAGACTCTATGGCTCTGGGGGTCCCCCCCAGTAGCTGTGGCACAGGATGAAAAAGATACTGGAATGTATGGCCTGTGCAGCCCTCCCCACAATGAAGCAGAGAAAATTGGCCTCTGCATTTCTCCATTCCTGAGCCACTCTTCCTCAGGAAGGGAAGGCGAGGATCTCAATTTCCCGGGACTCAGTAAATTCAGCCTGATGTCATCATGTAATCATTTAACCTCTGCTATGTGTGCAGTCTCTTAAGTAACGCTCTGCATCTCTCATGTACTTCCCCCTCTTCCTCCTCTTCTCCAAGATGGCAAATGAGAGGTGAGGATGGCTAATGACAGTGTGTGGTGCTAGGGGACCTCATCTCCCCTGGCACCTTCCGGGGACCCTCTGGTCACAAACACAAGAGTAGCTGATGGGGCCAATTCCAGATTTGCTGCAGATCACAGGACCCGTCTGGATTGGGAAGCGGGGGCGGGGATGTGCCAACACCTTCTATGGGGTCCTTGTTACTGCCCCTGATCCTAAGCAGGCTTCCACCTGTCCGTGGGCTCTCAGCAGAGATGAGGGCATAGCTGGGTCCCCAGCACACTCTCCCAGGGCCCTGGCCTCATGCCATACCAGAAGGATCACACTGGGACCAGTGATAATTACAGATACCTTCACAGACAATGCATCTGTTTCTCGGCAAGGGCAATGGGAAGACTGACGTCATTACAGGCAATGTATCCCACGGCAGATGGCTTACCAAGGATAATGTTGCAAATGAGGACAAGCCAAGGGTGCTGGGGTTGCTATCCTGGGTCCCAGCTTTGGCCCCTCTCACTCAGAGAGAGGCGAGCAATCAACTTGCTGTTAAAGTGATATGATAAAGTGAGGATCCCAGACATGAGCTCTTCCATTAAGCCTTCCTCAGTACCTGATGAGCGGGCAGGAGGAAGGCTCGCTTCCCCTCACCCCCTCACCTCCTACATCATGGGGCCTAATGTTCTACCACCATCACTCGTGCGTACAAACAATACCGCAGCCCCGTCATGGCCATAGCACAGTCTTCCCCCAAGTGATCGCCCAAGTTTCCTCTCCCTGATCCTTCTTCAGAATGTGCAAATGGGCTGAAGTTCTGATTGTCTTTTGAGTCAAGTATCTTCCTGGGGCCAGAGGGAAGGGGTCCAGCTCCTCCAGTCACTCCTGAGTCAGGAGCCAGGAGGGTTTAGGGGAAGCTCACACCACCCCCTGCCCCCCTCACCCCTGCCCTCTGATCTCGTTGCTGCATGAGACAAGAATGCCCCCCCTGACGGAACGTTAGCCAGGCTCCACAGCCCTCTGTCAACTAGGCTTCATCTTTGGTCCCTGTTGTTGGTCTATGGAGTGCAGTTGTACTGAAAACTCTAAGTCAGTTCGTTGACAAGCCCCCACCCTTGATACCCAAGCAAACTCCTCTTGCCCACCATCCCCTCAACTTCGATAGCTAACCAAGTTCCTCCCAGTAATTTTCCATCCACCGCCTCATCCTGCCAGTTGGCTTTAGGTCCCCACTTGTCCCTATTATATTCCAAGTTGCATTCGATCTCTCTCCCCTACTGCAATAGTCCACTCCTTTTGTAATTATTTTGAATAAACTCTTGATGCCATTTTCACATGTCAGAATAATTTCTCCTTAACGGTTCCAAGACTACCTCAAACTTACTCTCTGAAAATTACTATTTGATTTTGCTCACAGTGTAGGAAAGGCACGGTTGAGCACCCCGTCTCTGGTCCTCAGAGAGTCAGGTGGGGGGGAGGTGGAGCTGGAGGACACACTTCCAAGACAGCTTCTTCACTCCCACATCTGGGACCTCCAGGCTCCCAGGCCCCTCCCTCTCTACCTGGCATCCCATCACTGAGGGCCCCTCCCTGTGATGCTGGGTCTGGGGCAGTGCGATTTCTTACATCCCAACAGAGGGATTTCTCCAAAATACCTAGCCAGTGCCCCTCAAATTTGCCAAGGTCGTGAAAAGCAAGGAAAGACCGAAAAATTGTCACAGACCAAAGGCAGTTAGGAAGACATGACACTTAAATGGAATAAAGTAACCTAGATAGGATCCTGGAACAGAAAAAGAACATTAGGAGAAAACTAACAAAACCTGAGCAAAGTATACAGTTAGGTAGTGACACACTAACGTTAGTCCCTCAGTTGTGACAGACACATGGTAGTAATGTAAGAAGTTAACAACAGGGGACAGGGTATGGGGTATGGAGTTTGGGATAGTCTTGGGACTGCTAAAGAGAAATTATTCTGACACGTGTGAAAATGGCATCAAGACTTGATTCAAAATAATTGCAAAAGGAATGTGCCATAGACCTAACACGTTTCTTAGGGGCACTCCGGTGGCTCAGTTGGTTAAGCATCTGACTTTGGCTCAGGTCATGATCTGACAGTTTGTGAATTCAAGCCCCGCATTGAGCTCTGTACTGACAGCTCAAGCCTGGAGCCTGCTTCGGATTGTAACTCCCTCTCTCAATGCCCCTCTCCCGCTCATACTCTCTCTCAAAAACAAATAAACATTAAAAACATTTTTTTAATGTTTTATTTTTGATACAGAGAGAGACAGAGCATAAGAGGGGGAGGGGCAGAGACAGAAGGAGACACAGAACCCAAAGCAGGCTCCAGGCTCTGAGCTAGCTGTCTACACAGAGCCTGACGCAGGGCTCAAACCCATGAACGTGAGATCTGACCTGAGCCAAAGCCGGAGGCTTAACCGACTGAGCCACCCAGGCGCCCCTAAAAACATTTTTTTAATCAAACGTTTCCTAACGTTTAGATGAATCTAAGCTACAGCAATGTAAATGGCTTATCATTTGCATAAGACTAAGGAATGAAAAACCAAAGTCTACCTTAAGGACACCTGGATCCTGTACCTCCAAGAGTAATGAAGACACAAGTGGAATCAAAAGCTGATAACGACTTTACCAAATGCTAATTACCTCAGATGTGAGACTTAGGATTTTGACATTTTCAGTGACAGGACACGGAGTAATTAATTATAAAAGACTTAACTAGGCTATGATTCAATTTAAATTTTGAGTTGCAGATTTTGCTCTTTTTTTCTTCTGGGTAATCCCAGTTGAATACATCTCTGAACTGTGAATGGCATTTGCAACGACACTGAAGGAATATGAATCAGAATGTTCTCCATTAAGATGAGTTTGTTCAGGAAAAGATGGCCAAGGAAGTCACCTCTCTTGCCTTCCGACTACCTGATGAAACTCACCACCAGCAGCAACTAATCCTAGGTTACTGGAGTGGCAAAAGGGATTTGGACTTTTAGAGCTAAATTTAACTCCAAAAGTGCCGCTGAGGGTGACACCAGTGACACTGCCCATGCAGACACATTTTCCCACAGCGGCTCCCCAGTGGAGACAGTGCTCCAGTGCCCATTTGGCCGTGGCAACAGAGTTGGGGACTTCCAGTCACGCTGCCATTTGAGTGGCAGCTCAGTGGGGAACCAAGCTCAGCACAATGGAGGTCCTGCTCTTGAGGGGCTACTCGATCATAAACACAGCTCTTTTCCCAGGCCTTCTGAAGAGAGGGGAGGCCAGGCCCAGGGTGCTGTGAAAATGCCCCTTCTTTCCGCCATCCCACTGTTTCATTTCCTATCGCTGTCTTTTTCAACGAGCAAACATTCATATACTAAAAGTGGTAATATCATGGTTTTGACAGTGTGTTTGATTTTGGGTTCCTAAGAAAGGATTCATGGTGAGGACAAAGGTTCTTTTTATCACATTCCAGTGCAGCACGCCAGAGGGAGGCTGGCAGTGAAAAGGCTACATATGCAGTGAGGGGGTTGGATTTTATTCTGAGTGCACTGGGAAGTCATTGGAAGGTGCAGCCATTCAAGGACAATGTGTGCTGGAGAACTTAAGAGACCCGCCTGGAACTGGGGGAAAGTTTATTGGCTCTGTCTACTCCCTCATAAATTTTAATGACATGTTAGAAAATTGGGGTCAAAAGAAACAATTTCCCAAAGTCTTGATGTCCTCAAGAGTTTACCCTCCAAGCAGCTCTTCTGATGGGATCCCACCATAAAACAGAATCAAGGCTTAATTCAGGAAAAGAATGGCACTCTGGGCCATCACGCAGCAATTTTTCCTTCAGTCAGTTATTAAGTACTGATTCAGTGCTAGCAATGTGCTGAACAGCAGGAATAATGATGATCAAGGCACAGCCCCTGCCTTTAAGATGCCCACAGCTTAGTGCTGGAGCGAGGCAGGAACGGGTACTGGTGGGAAAACACTCATTGCAATTTTAGCTGGCTTTTATAAATTTGCAAACTCACCCCAAGTTAAAATATCTACAGAAGGATACCCAAATTTTCTCTGGTTTTGAGATCCTGCAGTTTTTCATGTGTTGGAGCCTCCTTCAATCATCGCTAAACTCTGTGTGATTTAAGAAGTTTTTTGGCTGACACTATTGAGTTGACCAAATTCAACGCTTGTCCACTCAAATGCTTAGAGAGTTGGGACACTGACAAAGTTTAACGTGGTGACTTCCTGTGCACCTTTCTATAACCTTTACACTGTCTTTAAAATTCCAAACTCGCTCATTCTCTTTCCCCATTCAATCTTCTCAGGAAAGAATCTAAGACTTACCCACATTGAGAATTAATGAAATGAAGAAGTTCAAAGGATGCTTCAATAGGGGCAAAGTTGGTTGTTGTTTTGTTGTTTTTAGTTTTGGCCTAAGTGCCACTAAATTCCATGGTTAGTTAATATATGTTGAATAGAGGAATAAATGAAGACATGAGCAAAAAAATAAATAAAATAAAATAAAATAAAATAAAATAAAACAAAGTGATCAGATGTATTAGAAAGAGCACAAGGGGGAGCAGAGCTAGGCAGATAGGAGTGTCCCACGACTCCAAGCAATTACCAAATAAAAACAAAGAAAAGAGATTATAAAAGCTAAAAATCAGAAGCAAAGATCATCCACTGCAGGAGAAGACAGTTCGCAACTGGATCCAAACACATATACACACCATGCTGTCCTTCATTCACTTTGCCCGACTGAGGAAACCTTACCATGGCCTGAGGTCCCCCCCAGGCTTGCTGGTGTTGGGAGCCACTGGGATGGAAAATGACTTTCCTGACAGGAACTCTCTCTTTTTTTTTTTTTAATTTTAAAATGTTTATTTATTTTTGAGAGAAAGAGAGAGAGTGCAAGCAGGGGAGGGACAGAGAGCGAGCGAGACACAGAATCCAAAGCAGGCTCTGGGCTCCAAGCTGTCAGCACAGAGCCAGACACGGGGCTCGAACCCATGAACTGTGAGATAATGACCTAGCTGCCTAGGTCATACTCCTGAACCTGCCAGGAGCCCCAGAAACTCTCTTTTTGAACTGTCTGCTGCTCTTGTCTTGAAAGCTGAAACCTCTGATTTGTGATCCCTGCCACAGTAAAAATACGGACTGTTAAACTCAGTCTCCTGATGCCTTTGCTCAGGCAGAGGGTTCTACCCTTTTTGTTCCATTCAATTCCATTGCCTCCTAGAATTCATCATTTCCAGAGATCAATTAACTCTTGATTTCTTTTTCCAAAAAGAGCACTTAAAAGTCTTAAATTATTCAACTTGCACCAATGGATATTGACTTCTTAGGTAATTCTTTTTGCAAGTCACCCTTTAAATAGTACAAGGACACGGTATTGTATAATTGTGCCCCACCCCCCCCACCTCTACTTTCTCTAAGTGCCTCCTAACTTTAAGCTGTTTCTTCAGCTCCAAACTTCTCTGTGGGGTGGCATTTTATGGTAGACTTCCCAGAGTAAGGAAGAAAAGCAATACCACTATCAATGGGAGGATAATATCTTCTTAGTGAAGACAGCTCTGTCTACTTTGGAATTATGACAAACTCTTTTTGTTTCAGACCAGGTAAAAACAATTTGCTGGTACAGAAGCAAGCTATCAGGGTTTTTTAATATATTTGTCTTGCATTTAGCCACTTGTTGATTCTTTATCAAATGAAATGGTTCTTTCTCGTTGATTGTCTGGTACTTTCTTAGACAGACAACAATATTGGTTGCAATTTTTTCCTCCTTTTAAATGATTATATATCTTATTTATCTTTGATATCTAATTGTACTGCCCAGAACTTCCAGGCAATTGTGAATAATAATAATAACAGATTCCTTGGGGTTCCCTCACAATTTTAATATAAATACTTCTAGAGTTTCATATTTAGTGTTTAATGGAGTTACATATTCTATCTCAAATGTGCACCTTCATATCTTCAGTGTTTTAAAGACTTTTCTTATTTCAATAGGGCAAGAGCCTTAAATTTCACAAATATTTCTTCAACATCTAACAATACAGAACTCTTTCCTTATTGAGTTATTGATTTGGTTTATTAATATATTTTAAGGTAATTATTCTTGTATTTCTGTAATAAATCTTACACAATCATAATAAATTATCCTTTAAAGGTGCTATCAAATTTAATTTACTAGTATTTTATGTAGTATTAATGTTCGTGAGTTTGAGCCCCGCATTGGGCTCTGTGCTGACAGCTCAGAGCCTGGAGCCTGCTTTGGATTCTGTGTCTCCCTCTATCTCTGTCCCTCCCCTGCTCAAGCTCTGTCTCCCTTTCTCTCTCTCTCTCAAAAATAAATAAAGGTTTAAAAAATTATCAAAAAATAATAAAGGCTGAATAAACTACATACCATTCTAAAGTTGGCACTGAGAGAGAACCTCAAGTGGCTAGAAAGGTTCACCAGATGCCCAGGGTCTGCCGAGGGGACAAGAGTCACTCAGATAGATAAACTGAGCAGGCTGAGTGGGTCACCCAGCAGGCACCATACTCCCTACATTCCTAAGCAAAGCAGAGGCACCCTCCTAGATACGGCCTCATCTTGCATGAGGAAACAGGACTTGATATGTTTGGAAGTTATTTGAAAATCACTGATGTGGACCTCCAATATTTTTTCTTTCCTATATCCCTGTAATTGCAAAACCTAGTGAAGTTACTTTACATATGTGGTTTTGATTTTACTGAATAAAACATGCTTTTACTGAATAAAACATGCCCCTTCCTTCCTGAGAACACTTTTTATAGTGTTTCCCCATCAGGGACCTTTACTTTTCTCTATGGTTCAAGTGCTTTGCTTATCATTGAATGAACTCCTCTTCTATGGGTGAGTTGGAAAGAAGTCAAACACATAAATATTTGACATGACTAAAAACAAGCTTTCCCCATCAGAACAAGTATACTTTACCACCAAAAATGAATCCCAGAACTTAAAATCCTTCCGTGTAGCCTGCATGTCTCGGAAATTACTACTAACCTTGTCCTTTCGCTTTCTGAGGCCTGTCACTCTTAAAAGAATGAGACATTCTCCTCTTGTACATTCCCTACAATGTCAAATCTCTACAACAGATACCTAAGTATAAATTGAATCTAAAAAGCGAATGCCTGACTAGAACCCTAGATAAAGGGTTATCCACCACATTACGATTTATGAAAGGACATTTGATCCCCATTCTCATCTCAGTGTGAACCATGAGTTCTACACAAGAAGTCCATATTCTAAGAGTGAACTGCTGTGTTTGTTTGGGATGTGAAGTCACACGATCCAGTGGGGATGTTTGCAATCGCTGCATTTGAGCCCTAGCACAGGACTCTGAGATAATTCTTTAAATAGTTCATTCCCATCTAGTTTCCAAACACACCAGTAAAACCCTTGTGGAGAACAACTGAACATTCTCTAGGTCAGACATTGAGACCGTAAGTAAAGAGAAGATGATAAACACAGACAAATTCAAGTAAACAAGAAAAAATTGTTTAGAGCTTTAATTTTAATAGGGCCCATACTACACTGAAATCAAGAGACAGAAGCCAGGAGAGATAGCCTTTCACAAGTAAATAACATGGCCAGAGAAGGATGAAGATGGTTTAATTTAAGATGAAAAATCAATTTTTTTAGTGTTTACTTTTGAGAGAGACAGACTGAGCATGAGCAGGGGAGGGGCAGAGAGAAGGAGACACAGACTCTGAAGCAGGCCCCAGCCTGTGTGTCAGCACAGAGCCCGATGCGGGGCTCAAACCCACGAACCACGAGATCATGACCTGAGCTGAAATCAGACACTATATGACTAAGCCATCCAGAAGATGTTTTATAATAACACAGAACAGAAAAAAAAAATCTCAAGTTTCTCCTCTTTATAGTAGATTATCATCATGGAGAGGTTACCGAAGGCAAAGGTTCTTTTCAGGGCATATTTTCGCTCACCACTCTACTGCATTTCACATTGTGGATCCTCTCCTTTCAAACCTTGCCCCTTCTTGACTTCCTGTATTTACTCGTTCATTTGACAAGTCCCGCAGTGTCCACTATGCACTAAGCCCCTGAGTGACATCACACACGAATGTCCCTGTCCTCATGGAGATGTTCAAGGAAGCTAACCAAGACTTTAAAAGGGCTATGCTGCAAATGGATCCAACGGGTGGGCAAAAACGGGGCACACATTTTTGTCTGCTCCCATCCACTGTCATCCCCGTTCCTCAGGCTGGCCAGGCAGCTCCTGCCCTGGGCCCTTCCTATCTGATGGCCAACTCCACACCCCTTGCCCGTCTTTGCTCCCACATCACCTCCTCAGTGAGGCCCACAGTTACCACCCGATGCAACCCACAGCCTTCCCCTCCTCCTAAGCTCTGTGTTTTTTCATAACAGTGATCAGTTTCTACCATACAATGTAAGTGACTTTCAATGGTTATACTTTATTGACTGTCTCCTTCCTCCCTAGCAGCCCCTTCGGAGTCTTCTCCGGCATCTCGTGTCCTACCCATACCACACATGCTCCCTTGGGTGTCAGACTCGTCTTTTCCACAATGGTTTCGTGCCTGTGACATGTTAGATATGTGGGCATCGAGGACACAACGACCAAAGCAGCCTTGGCCCCTGTCTTCAAGGAGCTTATAACGTCCTTGAGGCAGGCGTGTAAACGCTTTCACTACACAGCGTTGTGCTGAAGATACACACAATTTTATCTGAACTCCTGGGGGATCACAGGCAAACCGCTCAGCCCTGGTTCTGGGTTAAGGGATGTCTTCAGGCTGGATCATGAGTTCAAGGATTCACTGGCCTCAAAGGAGATGTGAAGGGTGAGTAGAAGTAGCCAGGAAGGATGACAAGGGGGGAGTAAGGACAAGGGTTCCACTGGCAGAGCCAATGAACTTCCCCAATTCCAGGCACGCCTCAGGTCCCCAGCACACACCATCCTTGGAGGGCTGCGTTTTCCGAGGACCACCCAGCACCCTGGAGCAAGCCAAGCGCCTAACCAAGGCACGAACTTGCCCATCTGCCCTCCTCTCCCTCCTATGCTGCTCTCAAATGGGGTCAAGGGATTTTATCAGGAGTCCTCTTCTTAGGAAGTCAACATTGAAATAGAAAACCATGAACCTAGTACTTTTAATGAATGAATGCTCTCTTAGGGGGAAAAAAAGCAAAAACATAAAAAACAGTGACAGGAAGTAAAACAATGGGATGCAGGAAATACAGGTACTTTCAGGGCATTCTCACCCACACCTTGCCCTTTCCTCTCAAAGTCTGGGGAAGGAGCTACATTTAACTGATATTAGACACTCCATAAATGTAGGTGCCCTCTCCTTCTTGTATGCTCATGGTTCACAAAACTTCCAGATACAGACCTTGGTTCTGAGCTCCAGACTCTTTTTTTTAATGTGTTATTTATTTTTTGAGAGTGAGCGATTGCAAATGGGGGAGGGGCAGAGAGACTGGGGGACAGAGGATCTGAAGCAGGCTCCGCACTGACAGCAGCAAGGGTGATGTGAGGCTCGACTCACAAACCCCAAGATCATGGCCCAAGCTGAAGTCACTCAACTGATTGAGCCACCCAGACACCCCCTTGTGCTCCAGACTCTTAAATCCAACTTCCTACTAACAATCTCTGCCCGTGTTTCCCACCGTGCCTTACATTCTTCACATGAAAAGCAGAACCCATGTTCTTCACCATATACACCTGCTCTTTACAACTTTCTCAGCTTGGTCAATGAAACTACCATCCTCATCAAGAAGCCAAGAGACATCAGAAATCCCTCCTTCTCTACCTTGCACACTGAATTGGCCACCACGACTTTTCCATTTTTACTCCTACAATTCTCTCCATTCCTTCCCCTAGTCAACATCCTGGCAATTGATATTTTGCGTTGGTCCTCCATCATCTTCTCCTAAACAACAAAGAAGCAAGAAGTTTCTTCTTTGACACTTTCCATCCAGACTGGGTGCCCCTCTTTCTTTCCCCAAGCAGAGTTTGATTACAACCCGTGAGTAGGTCCTATGGACTTTGGAAGAGCTCAAGGCAAACAGGAATAAGAGAGTTGGGAGAAGGTGGAAGAAAATGTTCTTCTCTACCTGGTGAATTTTCACTTATCATCTACAACTCAACCCAACTACCATTTCTCCTCTAGAATCTTCCTGACCCCTATCATGTACTCCCAGCTTGGCCCACAAAGAAGGACCTAAAGCTCCCTCTCCTTTGCTCCTATAATAAATAGTTACAAGGCACTGTTACAGGGGGAGTAATGCACACACTCTGTATTATCTGCCCTGCCCCCACCCCACTGCCATGAGAGACCCTTGAGGGCAAGGAACTACTACGTCTTCTTTAATTTTGTACTTTGTGCCTTGAAGAGTGTTGGACCCATAGGTCATTCACTAAATGTTTCTTGAATAACCACACAGATTTGTCACTTACAGTGAATCAGCCACTTTGCTAACTACTTAATGCAAGTGTCACTTAAATGCATGGAGGAATCATGAGCTGGCCCAGATAAAGTACGCTGAAGCCCTGCTATCGTGCGGTCAGGGAAGGATGACACACACCCATATAACCAGCTAAAGGTTCCTTCCCTCAACTGCCTGCACACGCTGCACACACAGCAGCCTTTTCTCTTTTCCTCTTACATTTGGCCCTTTAAACTATTGCCCCGGGAGAGCAACTGCTGTAAATATTACCGGTCCCGAACCCCCAGAAACCGGAAAACGGACACTACCCAGGAGACTTCAGAGACAGCATGGGGACAGGGCAAAGGGAGACAACGGTGACACAGAACAAGAAACTGGATGAAAACATTCGGTGGGAAAAGCCAGGGAAGATGGGGCCCAACCCAAGATCTCCACACAGAGGCGACACTTGGTAGCAGCTGCACAGGAAGGAGGCACATTAAACATTTATTAATATTGCCCATTTTCAGAAACCATTTGGCCACGAGCCACCTGGCCGGGGGCCTTGAGCTGTGGCCCCTGCCTAGCATCCTAGGAAGCTGGCTCCTAAGCGGCATCTCCGCCGAAGGGCACGGCGCTCCCAACAGCGTTAGATGCATCCCTGCTAGGATCCCATGTTCTTACTATCTAGTATCAGCAGACACATTTAAAAATCCTAACTCACTTCCAAGCTCTAAAAGATACTAAAATATTTAGATGAAAGACTTGCCTGGAGTTATGAGGAGGGAAGAGAGAGTTCATTAGAGGAGGGAGAGCAATCTTAGCAAACTGGAAGAATAATAGACTCTTTGAACATTCAAAGCATCATTTTTGGTATGTATCAATATTTTAACATAGTTCTGTTTAGTTCCCCTTCTTTTAACTCTATCTGAAATTAGGGAGAAAAAAACCTTAAAAATTCTGGGCCTGTAAAATAAATAAATAAGTTCTGGGCCCATGTCGCCATCTCTGCAGCAAATCTGTAAACGCCTTCCTGCCCAACAGCAGGTGCCTGACAGCGTGCTCACCTGTTGTGGCTAAGACCAGGAAGATGCTCCTTGCCATCGAAAGGCTAATAGCCTAGGACCAAAGTCCCCTATGAGACATTTCCTCCTTCCATGCATGTTCCATAGGGTGCGTTCATTTGGGTTTTTTAAGTCGGTGATCTTTAATATACTTTAATTCTTTTCATAGAAAAGTTATATAGATAAGAAATATTTTTCTCCCAATTATAAGTGTAGTCTGTAGTTACGGTCTCTACTTACTCACCCCCCATAAAGCTGGCTGAAATCTGATTTCTGCCTCTACAATCTAATATCGAAGCTGCTCTTGCCAAATGACAAGAAAATAGACAATATTTACTCTTTAAATTAAATGACCTTTATGACATGTGACACAAAAAATAACTTTCTCAGACTCTTCCTCCCTGGAGCCTATCTGTCTCTCTGGTTTTCTGTGCTCTCTTTGTCTTGCTATTTTTTTCTTTAGCTTTTCTTCTTTTCCCTACTTCTCAAGGTCTCAATCTCTGATCTCTTATCTTATCCTAAGATCTCCTGATAAAATTTATGCACATCCACATCTTAATCTTCCACCAGAAACTGGAGGCTTCCAGACTTCCCTCTTATAACTGAGGTCTCTGCTCTGAATACCTTATTCATAAAATATCTTCACTTGGATGGTCTGCAGACATCTTCCATGTGATATAACTAAACCCCATGTCCCTTATTCTCCCTTTCTCCTCCCCCCCTCCTCCCCATCTAGGGGAATGGCAGTCCCATATTTAACACATTTACTCTAAGGAGAAATCTGGAAGCCATCACTGACTTGTGCCTATGCACATACTCAGGTTGTCAGCAATGTACTGGTCAGCAGGCTGGTCTAGTCTAGCTCTCTCCCTATTCAGCTCCCACCTTATCCTTTATCAAAGTCTTTTTTTTTTTTTTTTCCCAGAGAGTGGAGAGAGAGCAGCCGTGGCAGAGAGGGAGGCAGAGAGAATCTTAGGCAGGCTGCACGCCCAGTGCAGAGCCCGATGTGGGGCTCTATCTCACAACCCTGAGATCAGGAGCTGAGCTGAAATCAAGAGTCCGATGCTTAACCTCCGGAGCCATGCAGGTGCCCTTCCTTCATCAGTGTCTTACTTCAGGCCTCCACAACTTCTCTCTTGGGTATCTCAGCAGCCTCCTTTAGACCCCCCACTGGTCCAGAGCAATCCTTTCAAAATACAGATTTGACCTTCTGTCACTTTTGCTTAAAATCAAAACTTCACACTGTCTTTCCACCTTCTTTGAATTAACATCCAATCTCAACGCTTACTACTCTCTGGTCATACTTTTCCTTATGATTGTATTCTGAACTATTCAGCGCTCCCTACAAAAGCCGTGTTTTCCCATAGGGCTGTGCTTTTGTTCTAGTGGACAATATTCTCCTTTTCTTCACCTGGCCAAAGCCTGCACATCCATCCCAAACCTACTCATTCATGCAAACAGTTCAAAATGAAGCCTTTGATGGCCCCTTCCCAAGTGGGGGCAGGATTTCTGTATGCTATGATCATAATAACTCACAGAAGCAGCAAATATAATAACACAGCAACTAATATTTACTGAGGGCTAAACAGTCACAGTGGGTCTCAAATCTAAATGTGTATAAGAATCACCTGGGAATGTTAAAATGCTTTCCAAATGTTAAAATGATATCCAGTGATCTCCAAAGCCCATTCCAATATTCAGATGCATCAGATTTGGGACGGAGATCAGGAAACTACATGTTGAACAAAATATCCAAACTGATTCTGACACAGTTAATCTAGGAACCATATTTTGAAAACCACTGAACATCTAACTGGCTTCCTGCCAATCAACTCAATACATTGCTGCCAAATTAATATTCATAAAATACCTCTTATAATTTTAAAACATCAAATACTTGGCACCAAACACAATTATGAGTTTCACACCTGTCAATTATCTTAAGCCCACTGAGATAGTATTACCTAAGAGAAACAGAAGGTTATGGAGATTAACTTGATCAAATTCAAAGACAGGAATGATAGGATTTAAATTTCGGCCTCTTTCCAGGATACTGTATCTTGAACCATTCACTGCCATATAAAAACAATAACCAAAAGTTTCAGTGGTGTCCCCGTGACAATCAACTGAATGAAATCTTTGGCCTGGATTTAAAGGCTCTTAAGAATCCTGCCCCGTGATGGTTAATTTTATGTGCCAACTTGACTGGGCTGAGAGACGCCCGGATAGTGGATAAAACATTATTTCTGAGTATGCCTGTGAGGGTATTTACAGAAAACATGAGCATCTCATTTGGTGGACCAAATAAAGCAGGTTTTCTTCCCCTTTGTGGGGGGGTATCACCCAGTCCATTGAAGGTCCGAACAGAACAAAAAGGCAGCGTGAATTTACTCTCCCTTCCTGACTGGAGACACACATCTCATCCTGCTCTTGGTCATCAGCGTGAGCTTTCACACTGAGTCTGGAACTTACACCATCAGCCTCCCTCTCCCCCTTTCTCATGTCTTCAGACTCAGAATGAATTACAGCACCAGCTTTCCTGTTATATGTATCTACCCACACCCACACGCACAAACCTATAGGCACACCTCAGAGATACTACAGGTTCAGTTCCAGACCACTGCAATAAAGTGAGCATCACAATGCAAGTCAAATGAATTTCTTAGTTTCTCAATGCATATAAAAGTTATGTTTACACTATACCATGGCCTTTTATTTTTATTTTTTAAAAAATTTTTAGAGACAGAAAGAGAGAGAGAGAACAGGGGACAGGGGCAGAGGGAGAGAGAGAAAATCTTAAGCAGGCTCCACATTCAGCATGGGGCCTGATGTGGGACTCAATCCCATGATCCTGGAATCATGACCTGAGCCAAAGTCAGGAGTCGGACACTCGACTGAATGAGCTACTCAGGTGCCCCATATATCTTTTAAATGTACAAGAGCATTGTCTCTTAAAAAACAATATAAGTGCATTAATTTAAAAATATTTCATTGCCAAAAAATATTAAGCATCATCTGAGCAAACTGTAGTCTTTTTGCTGGGAGAGGGTCCTGCCTCAAAGTCAATGGCTGCTGACTGACCAGGGTCGTGGGTGCTGAAGGCTGGGGTGGTTGCAACAATTTCTTAAAATAAGACAACAATAGCAGCAGCTGGGGGGCTCAGTCGGCTGGGTGTCTGACTCTTGGTTTTGGTTCAGGTCATGATCTCACAGATTGTGAGTTTGAGCCCCACATCAGGCTTTGAGCTATGAGTCCAGAGCCTGCTTAGGATTCTTCCCCCCCCCCCCCCCCCCCTCTCTCTCTCTCTCTCTCTGTCCTTCCTCCAGTCTCTCTCAAAATTAAGCTTTTTTTTTTTAAAGGCAACAATAGAGTTTGCTGCATCAAACAACTCTTCCTTTCGTGAATGATTTCTCTATAGCATGCGATGCTGTGTGAGAGCATTTCACCCACGGAATTTTCCTCAAAACTAGAACCAGTCTTTTCAAACCCTGCCGTTGCTTTAACTACTAAGTTGGTATAACATTACAAATCCTTTGTCGTCATTTCAGCAATCTTCACAGCATCTTCCCCAGGAGCGGATTCTGTCTCGAGAAACCACCTTCTTGGCTCAGCCGTGAGACGCAGTCCTCACCCCATCCCGGTCCATCACGAGATCACGGCAATGGCGTCCGCCTTCAGGCCCCACTTCCGGTTCTGGTTCTCTCGCTGTTTCCACCACATCCGCCGTGACTGCCTCCACGGACGTCCTCAGCACCCCCAAAGTCATCCCCGGGGTGGGAATCAACTTCTGCCAAACACCTGCAAATGTTGAAATTTTGACCTCTTCCCATTGTTCTTACTGGCTTCCCATTTCCAGGAGGGATTTAATTGACTTTGCCCAGATCCATCAGAGGAATCACTGTCTATGGCAGCTAGAGTCTCATGAAATGTATTTCTTAAAAAATAAGACATGAAAGTCAAATGACTCCTTGATTCATAGGCTGTGGCATGGAGGTGGTGTCAGCAAGGTGAAAAGAATGTTCACCTCCTTGTGCGTTTCCTTCAGAGCTCCTGAGCCGGGGGCATTGTCGAGGAGCAGCCATATTTTTAAAGGCATCTTTTCTTTGTTCTGAGCAGCAAGTCTCAACAGTGGGCTTCAAACATTCTTCACTAAACCTTGTTGTAAACAGATGTGCTGTCATCCGAGCTTTGTTATTCCACGTAGAGCGCAGAGGCCAAACAGACTGAGCATAATTCTGAAGGGCCCTAGGGTTTTGGGAAGGGTACATGAGTTTGGCTTCAACTCCAAGGTGCCAGCTGTGTTAAGAGCTGTGAGGCAGTCAGCCTGTCCTTTGAAGTTTTTTTTCCCTGTTTTTTAAATTTATTTTTGAGAGACAGAGAGAAACAGTGCGAGCAGGGGAAAATCAGAGAGAGAGGGAGACACAGAATATGAAATAGGCTCCAGGCTCTGAGCTAGCTGTCAGCACAGAGCCCGACGAGGTGCTTGAACCCACGAACCATGGGATCATGACCTGAGCCGAAGTCAGACGCTTAACCAACTGAGCCACCCAGTCACTCCTTTGAAGTTTTGAATCCAGGCATTGATGTCTCCTGTCCAGCTCTGAAAGTCCTTGATAACATCATCCAACAGAAGGCTGTTTCATCTGATTGAAAACCTGTTGTGCAGTGTAGCCACCTTCACTGCTACCTTAGCCAGCCCTTCCGGGTAAGTTGCTGCCTCCCCTTACGATCTGATGTCATGGAGCTCGCGTCTTTCCCTAAACCTCAGGAACCCACCTCTGCCAGCTTCTTCCTTCTCCTCTGCAGCTTCCTCACCTCTCTCAGCCTTCACAGAATTGAAGAGAGGCAGGGCCTTGCTCTGGATTAGGCTTTGGCTTAAGAGAACGCTGTGGCTGTTTTGATCACTAAAACTTTCTCTATATCAGCCATAAAGTTGTTTGTTTCAGTTCCTTATTATTCAAGTGTTCCCTGGAAGAGTCCTTTTTTAATTTCCTTCCAGAACTTTTCCTTTGCATTCACAGCTTAGCTAATGCGTGGCACAAGAGGCCTCATCTTTCACCTGCTGTGGCTTTCGACTTGTCTTCCTCGTTGAGCTTAATAATTTCTAGCTTTTGATGAAAGTAAGAGATGTGTGACTCTTCCTTCTTAACACCTAGAGGCCACCGTAGGGTGACTCACTGGCCTAATTTCAGTATTGTTGTATCACAGAGAACAGGGAGGCCCAAGAAGAGGGAAAGAGATAGAGAAAGGGCCAGTCAGGGGAGCGGTCAGAATACACACAACACTTATGATTAGGTTTGCCATCTTATGCTGGTATGGTTCGTGGACCCCCCCTCCCCCAAACAAACTACAGTAGTAACATCGACAGTCATTAGTCACAGATCGCCATGACAAATATAATAATGAAAAAGTTTGAAACATTGCAAGAATTACCAAATGGCGACCCAGAGACACAAAGTGAGCAAATGTTGTTGGTGCCAACAGACTTGCTCCACATGGGGTTGCCACAAACCTTCAGTGTGTAAAACACACAGTGTCCGCAAATCAATAAAGCAACGTGCACTAAAACGAGGTATGCCTGTATGTGCTGGTTCTGGAGACCCCTTACACACATGGATTTGGGATCTAAAGAAACAGAATTTTAGGGATGAGTTTTCTGAATTGGCTCTTGGGTTTTCAGAATTGGCTACTAGGTTTAAAAATGTTAATGAGAGGTGCCTGGGTGGCTCAGTCAATAAGGGTCCAACTTTGGGTCAGGTCATGATCTCATAATTTGGTCTGTGAATTTGGGCCCCCATGTCAGGCTCTGTGCTGACAGCTCAGAGCCGGCAGCCTGCTTTGGATTTTGTCTCCCTCTTCCCCCTGCCCCCCATTTCCTCTCTCTGTCTCTTTCTCTCAAAATAAACATTAAAAAACTTTTTAATGCTAATAAATATATCTCCAGTAGTTAAGAGCACTGAGAGTCCGTGGTGTGAACTGTCTATAGAAAGATACAAACCATCTGAATTGGATACTCCTGATTAGCCCCTATAAGAAGCAAGGCACTTTTTGGAAAACTAAGGCATACAACAACATTGGTTGGTTGATCTTAGAACTCTCAGAAGACTGAGTAAGCCCTGTCCTTTGCATGACAGGTGAGGAGAGTGAGACTCTATGGGCAAGAGTCTTGCCTAGTGGGGGGACCACCATAGAGTTAGGCTGGGTCCTGCCTCTCCTGGTCCAGAGGTCAGCCCTCCTGCAGACAGTCCCGTCAATGTCTCCCTTCATTCATCAAGAAAATAAAAACACCTTGCTTTGGTAAGAAGGAACTTTGTGGAGTGATGAAGATATTCTTTATTTTTTTATATTTATTTATTATTGAGACAGAGAGAGACAGAGCATGAGCAGGGGAGGGGCAGAGAGAGAGGGAGACACAGAATCCGAAGCAGGCTTCAGGCTCTGAGCTGTCAGCACAGAGTCCAACATGGGGCTCAAACCCATGATCCGTGAGATCATGACCTGAGCCAAAGTCAGACACTTAACTGACTGAGCCACGCAGGAGATGAAGATATTCCAAAACCAGGTTGAGGTAAGCGTTGCACAACTACATAAATGTATTAAAAATCATTGAATGGCATACTTCAAAAGGTTGAATTTTAGAGTATGTAAATCATACCTCAATAAAACTGCTAAGTAATGAAACCCTGCCCTTAGGGGATGGAATTCGGTCACAAGCAGGCTCAAGTACACAACAGACAGCGGTAAATTGAAAATATTGCCTATTACTGCTTCCTCCTCTGGCTGAAGTCCCTGTCTCTCCTTTAGTATCATCCTCCCTAATTGCTGCTACTGAAAGGTAAGCTTCCCAAGGGCAGGGACTTTTTATACCTTGTCCCCTTTTAGATCCCCATCTCCTAGAACAATCCTAGAGTAGGCCTGGTACATGGTAGGCCTGTCAAATATTTGGTGCATGGATGAATGAATGAAAAACATGTGTACCCCTATTTTCTTACTATGTTCTCTACTGCATAGAAGTTGGCTTCCTTCTCCAGGGAGGGGGTTTACAACAGCCCCAAAGTCCACACATACTTGAGGGCTTGGGTGCAGAGCTGGGGTCAGCAAGCCTCCAGTTTATGCTCTGAATCACTGCTCTATACATAAGCATTGAATAGTTATTAGCTGCTGTTGTCACCAAATCTGCAAACAGCTAGTTTCCCTACATCCCAAGAGATAGCTATATTGGCTCATATCATTTCCTCATTGAAGACAGCGATGTGTAAATTTTTTTCTAAAGAAGAAGAAGGGTTTTGGAACCATAGAAGGAGTGTGAATTTTGGAATCAGAAAGGTAAAGTATGAGTCCAAGTTGCTAGCTGTCAGAATAGGCAAGTCACCTGACTCCTCCCAGTTGGTGCCTTCACAAAATGAGGAAAATGCCACTTTCCATGCAGGGTTACTGGGAACTTTCATGAAACGATGTCTGTGATGTACCCAGCATCCTACCTGGCAGGCACTAGACACTCAGCTAATGCCAAATGCCCGAGAGAAAAAGAATGGGGGAAAGCACTTGAAGTGGGAAAAGCATCAAAGGAAAGGATAGTGAGAAGATCGCACAAGTGAGACCAAGATAGGAGCGACAGAGGGAATCACTCAACACATTCACATAAATGTAAAACACGCACACCCACATACACACATTAAATACTCCAAATGGATGTTTTGGGGGCAACTGAGTGGTTCAGTTGGCTAAGCATCTGATTTCAGCTCAGGTCACGCTCTCATGGTTTATGGGTTTGAGCCCTGCTTTGGGCTTTGGGCTGACAGCTTAGAGCTGGAGACTGTTTTGGATTCTGTATCTCCCTCTCTCTCTGACCCTCCCCTGCTTATGCTCTGCCTCTCTCTCAAAAATAAATAAGCATTTAAAAATATAAAAAAATAAATGTACGTGTAGGGGAGTGGAATACAAGTGAGGTGAAAAGGAAGCAGATCAAGGGAGGGACATGTGTGAGCTGTCGCTACTGCTACCATATCCCTAGAATCCAGATGCCCGGGGTCCCCCAGACTGCACTCTTGTGTGCACACACCTCCCTCATACTCACACATGGGCAAGACAAGAGCCAAGAAAGGCTGGCTTCTCTGCCCACTCAACTTTTGTTCCCAATCTCCCTGATGTTTGTTCCCCTATCTGCCAACTGCTCAAACAATCTACCCCCCGCTGGATCCAGTGAGCCTAAAATCTTCAACCAATTCCCTTAGGCCCTCACCTGCCACAACTATTTAGCCACCAGTCCCACTTAACCCTCCGCCAATGCCAACGCCACATGCCAAGGACTTGTTTCTTGACAATCTGTCCAATGTTGGCCATTTCTAAGGAATACATGGTTAGATAAATTAGAGACCTCAGGGTTTATACCTTCCTGCAGGGACTATCTTGAAGAAGAACATACAGTTGGATCTGTTAAGAAAAGAGGGTTGAAAAGCTAACAAATTCATCTGTCAAGGTCTGGAAAATCAAACTGATAAACAGATCTGGACAAGTGAGATCCCACTGTCTAGATTTTTGCTGTCCAATATGGTAGGCACATAGGGCTACGGAGCATGTAAAGTGTGGCAAGTTCAAGCTGATATGTGCCGTAAAGGTAAAATTTATCAAATTTAGAAGACTTAATACAAAAAAGGTGTTAAATATCACATCCAGAATTTTTGTGCCAGTTACTTGTTAAAATGATAGTATTTTAGATGTATTGGGTTAAATAAAAGGTATCATTAAAATTAATTTCATCTGTTTCTTTTTACTTTTTTAAATGTGGTTCCCGGAAAAATTTTAAATTATGTATATGGCTCGCATTATATATTAGAGAAGAGTATTAATCTGGACTTTCCTCACAGGTGTTTCTCATTCTCTACTTCACCAAGGCACACCCTCTGATATTAACATCTGATGATCCAGTATCTTGAATAGGAGTTTCTCACTCAACCAATTTCACACTTGTGCCCTGTTAACTTGTCTCCAACTTCATTTCCTTTACGATATTCTGTGTTTGATTCAGATGGCTATGTGACTAGAATTTCTCATATATTTTACATGATCCTTTTAGTCATTTTATTATTTTAATATTCATATTTTTGGTCACCATATCAAAACAAAAATTTAAGATGAGTCAGGAGGATGATGGCTCAGTTAATGCAGCTAAGATTTGCTTTTCTCTCTTCTCCCTTGCTGAAGTGTCAGCTTTTCATGGTGGTCAGTGTTCCTCTAGTTTACCAACCTATACTATGCCAACACTGGAGAAAGCCAAAATCACCATAAGAAAAGAAAACTACAGGGGCACCTAGGTGGCTCAGTCAGTAAAGCATCTAACTTCAGTTCAGGTCATGGTCTTATGGTTTGTGAGTTCAAACCCCACATTGGGCTCAGTGCTGACAGGTTGGAGCCTGGAGCTGCTTCGGATTCTGTATCTCCCTCTCTCTCTGCCCCTCCCCTGCTCATGTTCTGTCTGTCTGTCTCTCTCTCTCTCTCTCTCTCAAAAATAAACGTTAAAAAAAGAACAGAAAAAAAAGAAAACTACAGAGCAAAAATGCCCTATGGACATCGATGAAAAAAATCCTCAACAAAATACTAGCAAACTGAGTTCAACAGCACATTAAAACAATTATAGACCATGATCAAGTGGGCCTATTCTTGGAATATTGTTATTCTTGGAATGCAACGATGGTTCAACATATAAAAATCAATCAAAAATCATTAACAGAAGGAAGAGAAAAAAACCAAGTGATTATCTCAATTGATGCAGAAAACTCATTTGACAAAATTCAATGTCCTTTCATAATAAAAACACTCAAACTAGGAATAGAAGGAAATTTCTTCAATATGGTAAAGGCCATATATGAAAAACTCATAGCTAATATCATACTCAGTGGTTAAAGACTGAAATCTTTTCCCCGAAGATCAAGAACAATACAAGAATTCCCATTTTGGAGGTGCCTGAATGGCTCAGTTGTTTGAGCATTCAACTCTTGATTTTGGCTCTGGTCATGAGCTGAGGGTTGTGGGATTGAGCCCTGGGCCAGGCTCTGAGCGGGGCATGGAGCCTGCTGAAGGTTCTATCTCTCTCTCCCTCTGTCCCTTTCCTCTGCTCATGCACTGTCTCTCTCTCTCTCTCCCGCTCTAAAATTTAAAAAAAAGTTTAATAAAAAAATATAAGTAATTTTTAAAAAGAATGCCTTTTTTCACCATTTCCATTCAACTTAGTACTGGAAGTCCTAGCTGGAACAAGAAGGCAAGAAAAAGAAACAAAAGGCATCCAAATTGGAAAAAAAGAAGTGAAATTATTTCTGTTCACAGATGACATGATCTTATACATGTAAAACCCTAAACTCTCCCCCTCCCACATGACACACAAAACTGTTAGAGCTAATAAATGAATGTAGCAAAGTTGCAGGATACAAAATCAACAGACATGAATGAGTGAGGGTTTTATATGCTATCACTGAACAATCAAAAAAGAAAATTTAAAAGATAATTCCATTTATAATAGCATTGAAAAGAACAAAATACTTCAGAATAAATTTAACAAGGAGGTACACTGAAAATTACAAAACATTGGTGAAAGAAATTAAAGGAAATTCAAATAAATGGAAAGACATCCTGTGTTCATGGATCAGAATACTTAATATAGTTAAGATGTCAATACTTTTCAAAGCAATCTAGAAGTTTAATAAAATGCCTATCAAAAATCCCACAGCATTTTTATAGAAATAGAAAAGCATATTCAAAAATTCACATGAGGGGCGCCCTGGGTGGCTCAGTTGGTTAAGCCTCCGACTTCGGCTCAGGTCAGATCTCACGTTCGTGGGTTCAAGCCCCGCATCAGGCTCTGTGCTGACAGCTAGCTCAGAGCCTGGAGCCTGCTTCTGGATCTGTGTCTCCTTTTCTCTCTGCCCTTCCCCCTCTCATGCTCTGTCTCTCTCTTTATCAAAAATAAATAAAACATTAAAAAAATTAAAAACAAAATTCACATGAATCTTAAGGAATCTTAATAACCAAAGCAAACTTGAAAAAAGAACCAAGTTAGAGGCCTCATGCTTTCTGATTTCAAAATGTACTTCAACATTACGATAATCAAAACAGTGCTGTCCTGGCATAAAGACAAATATGTAGATCACCAGGATCAAATATAGAGCCCAGAAACAAAAAAGTGAACCCTCACACACATGGTCACTAGATTTTCAATGTGCACATCCAGACCGTTTAATGGGGAAAGGGCAGTTTTTTTCAACAAACAATGCTAGGAAAACTAGGTATCCACATGCAAAACAATGAAGTTGGACCCTTATCTTACCATATACAAAATTCACTCAAAATGAATCAAAACAAAAAATACTATGCTAAATGAAATACACCCAACACAATAGGACATAAACTGCATAATTATACTTACATGAAGTAACTAGAAGAGTCAAATTTATACAGACAGAATGTACAAAGATGGCTGCCAAGGGCATTGGGGAGTTATTGTTTAATGGGCACAGAGTTTCTGTTTGGGATGATGAAAGAGTTCTGCAAATGGATGGGGGTGATGATTTCACAACATTGTAAATGTACTTAATGCCACTGAATTGTACATTTAAAAACAACTGAAGTGGGAAATTTGATGTTATGTATATTTTACCACAGTAATAACATATATAAAAAGAAGAGATGAGGGAGGGCATCTGGTCGCTCAGTTGGTTAAGTGTCGGACTCTTGATTTTGGCTCAGGTCATGATCTCAACAGTTCGTGAGACTGATGTGTGTGTCAGGCTCTGTGTTGATGGCACAGAGTCTGCTTGGGATTGTCTTTCTCCTTTCTCTCTGCTCCTTCCCTACTCGCTCACACACTCTAAAAATAAATAAACATAAGAAAAAGATTCTAAAAAGAAGAGATGGGGGACTTCTGGGTTCCCACAGGCTAATTGTAGTTTATCTCTCATAGTCTGAGTTCTACAGAGAACCAGAATCAAATGGCTATCCACAGAGAAGGAGATTTATTATGAGAAACTGGCTCACATGATTATGTGGGCTGAGAAGCCCCATGATCTACCATCTGCAAACTGGAGACCCAAGGAAAACCAGTAATACAATTCAGTCTATGTCTGAAGGCATGAGAATTGGGGGACCCAACAGTATAAACTCCAGTCCTAGGGCTACAGAAGACCAGCGTCCCAGCTAAATCATTCAGGCAGAAGGAGGAGGTAAATTCTTTCTCCATGTTTCATTCTAGTCAGGCCTTCAATGGATTGGACAATGCCCACCCACGCTGCTCTACTGAGTCCACCAATTCGAATGCTATCTCATCGACAAGCTGACACAAAATTAATCACCACAAGCCCACCCCTTGTCAACGTGGGCCCATACACATCTTGTTAAACCATACTTCTCTCCAAATAAAGACAATAACTGGATCCTAATTCTGCCTAACATGATAACAACTCTTCTGCATACAACTGAAAAATCACCATTCCCTTCCCCCAAAAAAGGAAATAAGATCCTTGAGTGATGCTTACTCTTCTCCTTGACGTCCTGTAATTTAAACACTAGGATATAAAATTAACAATACTTAGGTACTATGATATAGTGAATACATTATATGGTATATAATAAGGGAACAAGTCAGGAAAGAAAACAAGGATATTTGCTTCACATATATGCTCACACAAATGCATTCATAACAAAATAAGAAGTATCTACTCATAGCAACGATAGTCCTCAGTCTGAACTGGTCACTTGGTTATTTCTGGCATTCGTAAGTACCTTCTTCCACTACCCATTCTGTAGTCCTTTTGCCTTCAGCCAGCACCTTAGCTGGTCATGGTTCTTTAGCTGGTGGAGAGACCCAAACTTATATTCCTTTAAAAAAATTGTATTTATTTGCTTTGAGAGAGAAAAAGAGAGAGCAAGGTGGGGAGGGGCAGAGAGAGTGAGAGAGATCACAAGCAGGCTCTACACTGCCAGCATGGAGCTTGAACTCACGGATTGTGAGATCATGACGAGCTGAAATCTAGAGTTGGACACTTAACCAACTGGCTACCCAGGTGGCCCCACCCCCACCTATATTCCTGAAGGGTCTGCGCCACTAGTAATTCTGACTACATGGGGTTGTTGTCATTTTCCATTGAGCTTAATCACAGGCTATGGTAATATTAAGAGAAGCCCTCAAGGATATTGTGTACTCTAGACACACTCTTTCTTACCTCTGTTGTTTAACAGCAGTCCAATTTCCTCTTGGTAGTCAAGATCAATCACGCAGCCAACACAGTAACTCTTTACTATTCTTTCCTGTTAAGAGGCGTGAGGAGCCCAAAGAGGCCAGGTCTTAACGTCCAACTCAATGAAACCATTGGTGTGTCTGCTGAGGGAGGCATTCCTCCCTCTCAAACTAAGACTATGTAGGCCAGCAGAGCATGATATCATGGGGATAGAAACCAAAAACTTTGCGGGGCGCCTGGGTGGCTCAGTCGGTTAAGCCTCCGGCTTCGGCTCAGGTCAGATCTCACGTTTGTGGGTTTGAGCCCTGAATCAGGCTCTGTGCTGTCAGCTAGCTCAGAGCCTGGAGCCTGCTTCCGGTTCTGTGTTTCCTTCTCTCTCTCTGCCCCTCCCCCTCTCATGCTCTGTCTCTCTTTGTATCAAAATAAATAAAACATTAAAAAAAATAAGTTAAAAAAAAAAAAGAAACCAAAAACTTTGCTGGTGGGTCAGTAGGAGTAATAGTAGTAATTCTTGGAATCATGAATCCTGGCTATGGGAGAAAGAGCAACGTACATTGGACACTGGTTCAGAGCATACAGACCCTTCTGGAGACTTGTCCCAGCCCTGGCACTAAAACCACATCTTCAAAGGGCCATTCCATTGTCCTATCAAGCCAGCCGGTTAGACAACACAGTAAGACCAATGAATTCCATGAGCATAAACTTTTCTGCTTACACAGATCAAGTAAGAATTTAGTAGGTTTCCTATCTATTTCACTTATAGAATCACAATTATCAACTAGCCAATGCCATAGGTCTTTATGAGTCAGACTACTTTAATTGCTATTTTGACTCTGCTGTCCATTGCTGTAACCACACCCACCTTGCCTTTGGCCTTGAGTGCAACCACTTGATCCCTGCCACTCCTAGATCCTAGAAGGGAGGCAAGCCATAAGAGACTCTTAAATACAGAGAACAAACTGAGGGCTGATGGGGGGTGGGAGAGGGGAGGTGGGTGATGGGCATTGAGGAGGGCACTTGTTGGGATGAGCACTGGGTGTTGTATGGAAGCCAATTTGACAATAAGTTATACTAAAAAAAAAGAATAAAAGAATAAAAGAAAAATTATCCTCAAAAAAAGAGACAAATATATGATTTTTAGAGAAATATCATATGATTCGTATGTGTAATTTAAGAAACAAGGAGAAAAAAGGAGACAACCCCCCCGACCCCAAACCCTCTTGAATACTTAAACTGCTGGTTTCCAGAGGGAAAGTGGGTGGGGTGAGGAGTGAAATAAAGGACATCAAGAGTACACTTATCTTAATGAACACTGAGGAATGTACAGAATTGTTGAATCATTATCCTGTGCACCTAAAACTGTAGAGTGTCAGATAATAAATGGTTTAAGCTTCATGGGTTAAAAAATAAAAAAAGTCTAACTATAACTCAAAAAAAAAAAGCAACATAAGATTACTCCTCCTCCAAAATATAAAACTCTTTTGCATGGCAGAAAGCCAGAAGTAAATAACAAACAAGGAGAATATATCTGCACATTATGTCATAGAGAAAGAGTAAGTCTTATAAAAAGCTCTTAAGGAAAAGCAGAACTTGTTCAGGAAAAAATGGGGAAAAGACAGGAACAGACAATTCAGAGAAGTGCAAATGACCTTATATATATAAAAGAAAAAAATATATTGGTGCCTTATCCATTAACCTACAGTATCTTTACCACATCTTCTTAGCTAGCTAGCCACACACACACACACACACACACACACACACACACACACACACACACACATTTTGAACTACTTGGGCAAAATGGCATTTCTGAAATCTGTTTTAATATATGTCAACAACAAATATGGCAGTTAGCAAACTGCCATTAATAACTGACTCTAGATATAGATACACAAAGGCTCATCATACTACTCTTAGTTTTGAGCTTTTGAACATCTGCATAATAAAAAGTTAAAAAAATAGGAATGAGTTACATTCACTAGTTTAATAAAATCTATACAATAGAGCAAGTATTATGCAGCTCTGAACAAGGAATGATCAAGCTCTCTCTGTAATGAAGTAATCTGCAAGATTCAATTAAATTAAAAAATGCAAAATTTAGAACAATATATATCTTTTATTAAAGAAAAAAGGGAATAAATATGTATATGTATATGCATCATATACGCATGCACATTTATTTGCAAACAAATATTGAAAGGGTAATAGGAACTAATAAAAGTGGTTGCCTGTGGTGGGGAGGATGGAAGAGTAGTGGGAAATAGGGTGGAAGGGAAAGTAATGAAAGCAAGACTTGTGCATATCCCTTTCTATGGAAATTTGAATTAATTTTTCTCTCTTTAAAAATCCACTAAGCCAGAAAGAAAAGTAGCAAATCCTAAACTTGAAAACAAAATATCACAGTTATATTTCAAACTAGTACAGGTGTTCCTTGTTTTATTGCATTTTATAGATACTGCTTTTTTTTTTCTACAAATTGAAGGCTGTGGCAACCCTACATCGAGTAAGTTTATCAGCAGCATTTTTTCCATAGCACCTGTTCACCTCATATCTCTGTGTCGCAATTTGCTAATTCTTGCATGTTTTACACTTTACTATTATTATTATATTTGTTATGGTGAGCTGTGATTGGTGATTACGATTCACCAGAAGCTCACATGATAGTCAGCATTTTTTAGCAATAAAGTGTTATCAAGGTATATACGTTGTTTTTATAGGCACAATTCTATTGCACACTTAATAGATGATGCTATAGTGCAGAGTAGCACATATGCACTGGGAAACCAAAAAATTCACTTGACTCACTTTATTGTGATATTTAGTCTATTGCAGTGTTCTGGAATCAAATCCCAGTATCTGTGAGGTATGCCTGTAATGCGAACAGAGAAATTATTTCAAGCAACTTTGGAGCACAGTTCTCTGTATATCCTTGATAGGATATATACAAGGATAAAGAGAACTGCAAAGAAATCTTAAATTTTATTCAATATTTTTATCAGTTAACACTAATTGCAATTTTGAAACTATATTTTGTACATAGTATACTATATATACACATATACTATATATTATCCAATATGATATATTGTAGAATATTGTAGAATAAAGCAAAAACTATCAAGAGGTACCTGGGTGGCTCAGGTGGTTAAGCATCTGACACTTGATCTCAGCTCTGGTCTTGCTCTCAGGGTCGTGATTATTGAGCCTCGCAGTGGGCTCTGTGCTGGACTTGGAGCCAACTTAAAAAAAAAAAGGCCAATATACACAAGCTATTAGAAACCAGGATTTTTTGTATCAGGGAAAAAGAGATACACATCAAAGAAGAAAGCACTGTGGTAATAATAATTTAAATTAATATTGTTTAAACTTAACTATTTTTTAAAGTTTTGTTTGAGAGAGAAGAGTAGAGGAGGGGCAGAGAGGGATAGTGAGAGAATCCCAGTCTCTACACTGTCAGCACAGCGCCCAACATGGGATTTGAGTTCACCAACCATGAGATCATGACCTGAGCCAAAATCAACCAGATGCTTAACCAACTGAGCCACCCAGGCACCCCTAAACTTATTATTTTTAAAAATACATTTTCTAGTTCTGTCGACTAAAAGGGCCTGGGAGCAATGACGCTCCAGGAGCAATGAGCACATCTGATGTCCAGAGATTAGTTTTAAATGTCATTCCCTACTAACAGGAACAAAGGTCCCTGGAGAAATGGCCAATTCCAAACATGGAGCAAGGAAAGCACAAGGTGAGTCTGGGACACCTACTCATGTCAGAAACCAAAAATATGCTCAAAACTAGTTGGTACTTGAAAAGGATATGAAAGGAACTTGAAGGAGTTCTTCTGCACAGATTTAGAACCGTATGCAAAAAAAAAATTTACTGGAACTGATTATAAAAATACACATCCCTATAGAAAAAGAGAGAAAACTAACTTGGGGAGGTATTACAACTCCTTACTCTGAAAAGTAGCAATTAAAGGTAAAGAATTAAGCATTTATCATGCCCTATTCCAGAAGAATTTTCCCATTTGATGAGTGAAAGCACTTCTTTAAAGAATACCATCAAATAAATGTAAAATTGAAAAGACGAATTTGAAAATCAGCATTTTGAAACACCCAATGAAGTAACTGATTTGGGCAAACAGGACACATTGTTAAGGAATGGGTTATTCATTTTGATGTCAAAACATCACCGGGCAGAGCCTTGGGTAAGTGCAAAGTGGGGGAAATGTACCTTTAGAAGGAGAGGTCAACCAAGTGATCAAATTTATCACCACAACAGTGGAACAGGCTGATTATTCTACCCTCCTGAGTAAGGAAGTGCAGGAAGTACTAAGATACTCTACAGCTGGTCTGGTTCAAGATGTCAGTGCAAAGGAAGGTGAGGGGACTGTTCAAGATCAGAGACTAAAGAGCTACAACCAAGTGCAATGCATGAACCTTAACTGCAGATAGGAGTGCACAAATAAGTGAAAGGTCCTTAGGAGACAATGAAGGGCTGGAATCTAGATGAAATCAAAGGATTATTAACTTCTTAGGTGTGCGAATGGTTTCCTCATTCAGGATGAACTGCATTGTGCTACAGTAAGAGCCCAAACTCTCAGTGACCCAAAGCAAAGGTTTATTTCTCACCCATCTTGCATAGCAATGTTTTTTTAAGTATGATGCCTCCCAAACTACTACTCTTGATAAGAAAGTAATTCTGCATGTCCTTTAAGAACAGAAGAGATGCTTACGGAGCAGGGCAAGTGGCTTAGAGTGTCATTCTCCTACCATTCTGCCACAGAGGCTCCAAAATATTGTTAAATGCAAAGGCTTCTGAATGTTGCTTTGGTTACACATTCCACTCTTTTACAAAAGTCGCTGAGCAAAGGCGTATTTTACTTGCTTAGAAATAGAGGAGCACTAATGCTGTTTAGAAAAATGGCAAAAATTGGTTTTTTTCTGATATGACAAGCACAGTAGTATGTATCCTCTTCTAGAGATAGTCCATCATTTTAGGGTACAGACTGTCTTTTTCTAGATACAGGTTTCTGAAGCTTACAGTCATGTATTTTTAAAAATAGGTTCTATGCTATAATTAACCCAAACATGTTAATGCCAGCTGTACTCCTGCATGGAAAAGCCAACAAAATAGCTAAACCTTGGCCAATGAAAAGGATCGACGTCACTGATAAAAGTCTGCAACTGGTCCTTACATAGTTTTGTAAGTGATCAGAATTTGACCCAACTTAGAATGCCAACTGAAAAAACTTTCAGTACTCTAAAGTTGACATGGAAAAAAAAAAAAGAGGTCAAAAACGGCTGTTCAAATGGTCAAAATGCAGACCACTGACTACAGTGAACACTGGTGAGGATGCACAGCAACGGCAACTCACATTCACTGTGGCAGGAACGCAAATGGTGCAGCCACTTGGGAAATTCTGGCAGTTTCTTACAAATTAAACATGCGCTTACCACACAACCCATTAATTGCACTCATTGGTATTTACCCAAAGGAGTTGAAAACTTCTGTCCACACAAAATCCTGCACACGGAGGTTTATAGCCAACTGTATCAAAATTACCATGCCTTGGAAACACCCCAGGTGCTCTACACCAGGTGGATGAATAAACTGTGGGACATCCAGACAACGGAATGTTACTCAGTGACAGAAAAGACATGAGTGAGCTATCGAGACGTGAAAAAACCTAGAGGAACCAGAGATGCACTTATTAAGGGAAAGAAGCCAATCTGAAAGGCCACATACTGTATGACACCTACTACGTGACACTGAGTGACACTGGTGAAACTGTAGAGACAGTAAAAGACCAGTGGTAGCCAGGGGTGGGTGGGTAGGGAAGAGATGAAGGGGGGGCTGGGGGGCCGGCGGCGCAGTGAAAATACTCTGTAGCTCTGTAGGACACTCTAAAGGTCACTATACCTTTGTCCAAAGCCCACAGAAAACACAACACCAAGACTAAACCCTAAGGTAAATCGTGGACTTTGAGCGATAATGATGTGTTGATTGATGTAGGTTTCTCAATTGTAACAAAAATACCACTCTGGTGGGGGATGTGAGAATTTTTGGACCTTCCTCTCAATTTTGGTGTGAACCTAAACTTCTCTTTAAAAAAAAAGAAGTCTTTTAAAAAATGGGGTGGGGAGAAATTCCTGATAGTACCTACTCTACCCTGCTACTCCACTAAATAAATTAAAAAAAGACTTCCTTCGGTCAAGATTCCCTGAGCTACTCTGGCCTAGCCAACCTATTCAAACACCCCCATACAAACTCCTTCCAGCAAGTCATTTTCCTGCTCACGTTTGCCTCCAGATCTGCCTTTGGCAAGACATTTTACCTTGAATGGATACACTTACGGGACACTGTCTTCCACCAAAATTAACACTATCAACTATATCTGCTGAACCTTTTAGTCCCTGTGCCCATTTTAAATATTTTGGTAATTACTTTTATGTAAGTTATATTTCATCATCAACCTTTTGGAAAATGAACTGCTCAAACCTTCTACTGTTACGATTAGTATAATGTGCAGGTCCATTTGTCTAAGCAAGGAAAGAAAAAAAACAACCACAACTTGATGCCAATTTTTTTTTTACAAAAGAAAAATATTCAAAGTAAAATATGAACATTTAATTACCTTTAAATAATGTATGTAATAATTTACATGCTATACATTTGCAAACACACTGAACATAAATTCAATTTTAGAAGACACATACACAATCTGCTTTTTGCCAACACATACCCTGCAGGTCACTTCAGATCTAACTGATGTCTCAGTCTGTGTGTGAGCACATAAATACACAAACATATGCCTGAAGTTGAAGATAAACCAGGAACACCTGAATATGAGAAGTGTGTCACAGAAGATTCTCAAACCACAATCAGTAACCGGAACCAAGTAACAAGGCACAAAAGCTTCCCTTTGTAGTCACAAAGATTGTTTCCTGTCCCAGTGCTTACGGTGGAATAGGCTTGGCTAAATCACAAACTACATTTTATAGTGCATTTCTGTCACTGTTTAAAAAGGAGCATTTTTCTTTTCACATAACGCGTTACACAAAAGCACTGAAAAAATAAATGGGATTAGGTAAATTCTCATACAATAAAGCTTTTTTCCCATGTGAAAAAGATACTTGTTTATGCTCAAAACTAATACAATAGGTATAAGAACAGTAACGAGAAGCATTAGGGATTTTATGCAGGTTTCTTACTACCCCTGAATCATCTCTGACCAGCCGTGTTACTTGAACCTTCAATTTGAAAGCCAGCTGAGTGAGACTGTCAATTGCATGTGATTTTTTTTTTGTCATTTTAAGATATGTTACTAGCACACAGAACAGGTAACATAACATGGCAAGATGAAACTTTTCCTAGCATGTAAGTTATTTTGCTAAACATTAACTTTGTACTAGGCTATCCTTAATTTTCCTTTTTTTCCCTATGTTAACGGATAATAAAAAAATGTTCCACATAGAAATGGCTGCTTTAAAATTCATGCAACCAAGCAAAATCTAAACTATCTGTACTTCCCTTTTTTAACCCCCAAATTTGGGGGAAACTAAAAGTTTGTTTTAGGAAGAGCAGCTCATTGAAAGATAAAACAGTATTTACCTATATACTCTTCACTGTCTCTAAAACAGTTTGAGAGCCTTAGTTTTTTAAAGTTATACAGTTAAAGAAGAAATAAAGCCAACCGCAAAATATCAAAAGAATGCACTTATCCATACATAAAAGACAGTCAAATATGTTTACACAGATTCAAGAACTCGGTAATCTAAGTTGTAAATAATGCCATCAAGTGTAGCATTGCACAAACTGTCATTAGAATTAAACCTTCGGTTTTATTAATTTTGAATGTGAAAGTGGGACCAGCTAACCAGGAACCTAACAGTGTGCTTGCACATCTGTTTATACAGGAGTACCACAGCATGCAACGGTAATGAAGAGTGCAATTCTTTATAGACAAAACAAGGCTGACTAAAAGGAAAAAACAAAAAACCCTGCTCTCGACTTTAAAACTTAAGAGTAAAGAATACATTGAGATTTTAAGGCTTTCTTAGAAATATTTTTCATGGCACTTCAACATTAAACATCACTAATAGGAAGAATATGTAAATACTTGTAGGTTAGATAATCAGAAGCCCATGCCATGTTAACTATTAAGTTAAGGGAGAGTTTGGTCACATTTTGTTTTCTGGCAATTAAATTAGAGTTAGAGAAGGTGATTTATGTTTGGCTGTAATTAACATAAAATCATACAGAGGTGTCAATTCACTAGTAGAGAGTACAAATTGTATTTTGACTAACTCTGCCGATACCACTCATTTCTTAACTGAAAAGTCATTCCTTGCTGGAAACGTAATTAAACAGCCTTATTTCTCTCACAAGAGCAGTTATTATCCTTCCTTCAACTATTCGACTCCAAGACCATTGCCAGACAAATTCCTCTTCGTCACGTGCACAGGTCATTCTCACAATCCGTTTCTTGCACTGCAGTAAGTCCAGAAAACACTCTACGAATCTAACAGGTCATTCTGGCCACACCATACTCCAAGCTGACCACGCCGGGTTCCGCTTTGGAAAACTCTTCAGCGTATTCCCTGTAACGGTTATCTGCTGGGTTGCTGCCCTCTATAGTTCGAAGAGCATGATTCACAGGTAACAGAGTTTGCTCCTTAAAACACAAGGAAGTTTTGAGGGTAGGAGATTCAGGATGAATTGAATTTATTAATTCCTTGGTGAGAATTCCATCTGTTGGCTTATTTTTACATTGCTTAATTTTCTAGAACAGATATGTAAACAAAAATTACTAGTAGCACATAACTACATGTTCAATACAGGTCAGATGAACGAAGAAACCATGCTTTTGCAAATGTTCTCATTATGAACAGTTCAAAGTTAAACCTCAAAAAATTAATAAAATCTAGTGCAGAAGAGTAAGACATCATTGAGAATCCTGTTCACACAGCTTTTATAGTGAAAAATGGTTATTACATTTGACTGCAAAAGATCCTAAGCCTTCATGTTTGAAAAGGATATACATTACCTGGAAAATACACAAAGTAAACATTTTATAATGAAAGAACCTTGTCTGAGACCTTCACCCTGAATCTCAACCGTATAATAAACACATACTTATTTGCCTAAAGGTTTTATTGCCTAAAGAACTTTCTTACCTGGTTTCCCTGTACTGGTTTGTTAGGTGAACACAACCAGCTCTAGGACACTTTTTTTTTCTACACAGAATACATGATTTTAAACGTATTCTTTGGCAGAGTATCATGCTCTCCAAATCCCTGGACTGATCTCCAGGCAATCTGCTGTGTCACCTACGTCGTGGGCCTGCTTCTCTTTTTACATGTCCTCCTACTGTTTCCTCAAGCGATTAGTTACCTCTTTTTCTGACAGATGACTAAGGAACAGTCCTGCCTGACTGGCAGACATGACCGTCTGAGTTACAACTGTCCAGGATTTTTAAAGTATGTACTGATCCTTTTTGCTTATGTATGATGACACAGAAAAGATTATAAGCAAGTCTTAGAGCGGAGAGACACTTCTTAAACAAGATACAAAGAAGGCATACAACATGACGACTGATCAATTTGCCTGTATATAAAACATACCATAAATAAAATGGAATAGACAAGAATGGACTAAATGAAGCCACTTCATATATCTTTATACATTTATCTCAAAGAATTAGTGTCTGGTATATAAAAAACTCTTACAAATCAATTAGGAAGAGGCAAATATGCTAGCAGAAAAATGAGTGGAGGTGGGAATAAGCCATTCACAGAAAAGGAAAAACCAGATGGCCAGCATATATATGAAAAGTCATTCAACCTCATTGTTACCATGGAAATCCCATTCTGCAGCTGCTGAATGGACAGACTATGATGTATGCATATAAGAAAATATTATACAGTAGTTATTAATAAAACACAAATTAAAGCTATATGTATCAACATGGATAAATTTCAAAACAACGTTGAGTAAAATGAAGCCTGACAATGTAACAACCTTGATGGAATTTTACACCATGCGGTCCCTCAAGCTGGTTGAAGGGTGCACGTGCATTCATGTTGTCTGCTGCTCTTTTATACCTTATTAAAAATATGTGCTTTTGTATTTTTTAACAAATATTAAAAATAATATTTTAAATCATACAAAACAATCTTGTAAGTTGTGGATAAAAAAACATATAGTAGAAGTATAAAAATATGCACAGGAATAATTCACACTAAATTCAGCCCAAAGTATGTGGGGATGGGCTGAGTAGGAGCATACAGGATCTTGAAATACGTCTATCATGTTTCATTTCTTAAAAAAAAAACACATACGCGAAAGTTCTGAGGTATGATAAATATTAAAATCTCAAAAAGCTAGGTGGTAGCTACCTGAATGTTTATGTTCAGATTTCTACTTTCCTGTTGACTCCTGAACAACACAGGGGTTGCAAGAACCAAATCTCCCTGCAACCAAAAATCCACATGTAACTTCTGACTCCCCAAAAACATAACTACTAATAGCCTGCTGTTGACTGGAATCCTTACCAATAGCATAGGCAGTCAACTGATACATATTTTGTATGTTATAATATATTATATGCTGTATTCTCACATAAAGTAAGCTAGAGAAAAGAAAATGTTATTTAGAAAAGCATAAGGAAGAGAAAGAACATTTACAGTCCTGTGCTATGTTTGTAACAAAAAATCCACTTGTAAATGGGCCTGTGCATTTCAAATCCATGTTGTTCAAGGGTTGGCTGTTCAACATTAGAATAAGCAGAACTTATGAGGTTTCTATATACCACAATTTACACTGACAACATAAGAAACTAATTTAATATTCCAAACGTATTATATGAAGATACTTCAGAATACTTACCGATTCTAAGTCTTCAATATCTTTTTCTAACTGCTTATTTTGCTCATTCATATTCATAATTATATTAAACACAGACTGTCTAGGATGCAATGTTCGGTCAAATTGGTGGTACATGTTTCTCCAAAACCTTTATGGCAGAAACAAAAAACAAAAAAACCCACAGCTCAATAAATCATGTTTGAGAAAAACCAAGTATAAATACCTCAATGATGCCAACTTACTTAAAGTTGAAAGACACTGTATTCGGCTCCAAAACTGTAAATTTCGGAGATGTGGAAATGTAGAGTGGATTTAGGTACTTCTTCTGGTCGTCCAGGAGAAATGGCCACAGGGAGTAAGTCTTCTCTTTCAACCTTAGTGTGACCAAAAGAACAAAGACCTTTCCCACAGAGGCTAAAAATCATTGTTATAAATCCAGCAATTGCTTCCCAAGTAGATTTGTTTTCATTTTTCCTTCTATTAACAGTCCAACCTCAACCTTACCTTGTCTCTGCATTCTGTATTCTCCCTTTTCTCCTTTTTCACTCATAATCATGAAGTAGATAAAACCATGTCTTTTGGAACATAACACAGATCTACCACTTCTCTCACCACCACACACGGTAAGGGATTCCTTTCAACTGCCACAGCCTTGTAAACACGGTCTCTGTGATACCTGTCTCCAGTCCCCCTAAACATGTACACAGAGTAAGATGCTTGTAGCATTCTTTGCCTCGTTCTCTTACCTCTATTGGGGCTGTGGTACGAGTAATTCCAGAGCAGGGATGCATGTTAAGTGTGAACGAGCACAAGCAAAGGAAATTAGGAAAAATCAGGTCATTATTCAATAGTAAAAAGATGCCAATTATATGGCAATTTTAACAATAAGTTAGGTGAAGTAAGTGGATAAAGGGTAGAATGGTTTCGACAGTATATTTACTAAATAAACGTAGAAGAGACAGGGAGAAAAGCTTGTTCATTTTTCTCTGATCCCTGAGAAAGGGAAGTTCTTAGGGAAAGACTCATAGGAAGTATGTGCTTCTATTACCATCTTCTTTTTTGAGAGGATGTTCGGCACTAACTGAAATGATAGTTTTTCCTAAAATATCTCTGTACTCAGAGTCACCTGCTCCAAATTATGATAAACTGTAAATGACTACAGCACAGAGCTAAAGTCCCAGTGCTCTGTGATTTGTTCATCTCTGTCACACTGTATTTCGGCTGTAATTCCCTTTACACATCTTTAGAATCTTCCATGTGCTCTCAGTTCTGCTTTCGACTCAGTTGAGAGTGAGAGTCGGTGGCTGTCTTCAAATTACTACCAGACTTAGCTTCTCTAACATGTCTCTTGGATATGCAAGAACCTACAACTGCTCTCTACTGACATATAAGACATCTAAACTCAGAAACTCAACCTCAAAAACTAATAAGAACATCTCACGGCCTTGTCCCACATCTCTGAATCAAGATCCAGCAAGAAACCACTATTACCAAAGACTGGTTAGGAAAGAACAGATAGGAGACCCAGTTCAGATGCACTATAGCCAACATATCTTCCCCTGACAACTCTCTGCTTAGAAATGTGACAACTGTGGCACTGGGGGACTCAGTCAGCTGAGTGTCCAGTTCTTGAGGTCAGTTCAGGTCACGATCTCACAGTTCGTGGGATAGAGCCCCGTGTCGGGCTCTGCAATGACAGCATAGAGCCTGCTTGGTATTCTCTCTCTCTCTGCCCCTTCCCATGAGTGAACATGGGCTCTTTTTTTCTCTCTCTCTAAATAAATTAACTTTCAAAATAATTTTTTTTTAATTATTTTTTTAACATTTATTTTTGAGAAAGAGAGAGACAGAGCATGAGTGGAGGAGGGACAGAGACAGAGGGAGACACAGAATCTGAGGCAGGCTCCAGGCTCTGAGCTGTCAGCACAGAGCCCAACACGCAGCTTGAACCCATGAGACCCAAGATCATGACCTGAGCCGAAGTCAGGAACTTAACTGACTGAGTCACCCAAGCCCCCCCACCCAATAAAATTATTAAAAAAAAAATTTAAGAACTATAAGGTCTCATCTTACCTTAAAACCAAGAGTTTAAAAATTCTTTACCAAACTTTAAAACTTGGTGATGAATATTTTGTAGTAAATGAAATAGCATAAGGCTTTTCTGTTCTAAATACATATTGATACTAGAAAGGCACATGAAGGGGGTCTTATTTCTTGTTCTGGGCGCAGGTCACATAGATGGAGAAGTTTTACACTTGTTGAGCTTCATACTTACACTACATGTACTTTTCTATAGGTATGCCAGCTTTCAAAACAAATTTTTAAAATGTGATTTTACTATTAACCTGAGGAAGTTAAGGATCTTCAGAAGGTACTTAGCTTCAGGAATACAGACAATAAAATTCAATTCTAGTACAAACTGTCTAGATATCTTATTATGTTCAACTATGATCTGCATTAGACCTCAGCTCAAGAGGATTAAAAAAAGGCCACTTGAAGCAAACCATCTTACTTGAGTTCTTCTCTTTCCTTCTGACAATTTCCAAGGAAGTTTCCAAATTGGCATGAATGAATATGCTCATGGATCTGAAGAAGAAACGCTTCATTGAACTCAAAGGCTTGTGGAAACTGTTCGGTCAGATGCCACACACATTCCAAGAACTGAGTGAACACTGGTGAGACTTCCTTTGGGTCACCGTCCAAATGGCCACACCTGACCCCCCCCAGAAAGCACAAGCTTTAAAAATGCCTCTGAGCGAAGACAAGTGTTCAGGTATTATTAAATTTTAACACACACACGAACCTAAAACACTGTTATATTGGCACTAAAAAAGCATATTTTTATTAAAGCAATTTAAACCTATGAGTTTTTCAACCACACCTTTAAAGGGTATGTTACTTTCTAAGTACCACAATCCAGACAAGAAGGAAGGTAATAAATTGCCATAAAAGTTAACAAAAGCATGAGAATTGAAAGAAAGAACAGAAAAAATTAAATCAGTTTTCACACACACACAAAAAACAATAGCGCTCTCACCTCCCATTGGACATGTGAGTTCTTGGAGAACAGAAATATTCCAGCACTCTAGGATAGTTTTATTAATTTTACAAAATATATAAATGTAAAACTATGACTCACCTCTCTGAAAACTTATGTCCAAAAGAGATCCAATCCTTTTCTATTAAAACCTTTACGAAAAAAAGTAAAGTGTAATTTATAACTGCTGTCAATTTCTTCTGTTTAAAATGGATTAAATCCTATTATTTTAACCATAGCATTTACCCTTTTAACTTACGGCTGCAAACAAAACAAAACCAATTTTTGTTTAATTATAGGCAAAAGGCAGAAAGAACCTGGGTTAGGGGGTGGTTTAGGAAAGAGTAAAAGTGATGCGTAAAAGAATTAGGGTAGTCCTGTGAGCGAATCACTCCAGTTGTATTTACTACACTGTAAATGAAAAGTACATGTGATAAAGCACTAGTACATTTAGATTTTATATCTGCATAGTAAAAACACTAAGAAAATATAAATCAAAACGTTAACAGTGGTTAACTGTGCGTGGTAGACTGGGATGCGTTTTAAACCGTCTGGCTTACTTGTACATTACTTACACAGGGCTTAACCGAAGGGGGAAAAAAGATAAAGAGACCAATGACATATTCAAATTCAAATGTTGATATCTAACCTCTTGAATGAACTGTCTTTATCTGTTTTCTCTGTCATAACTCTACTGAAGGAACAGGATTCTAATCTTTTTCAGTCTCATTTACGTAATGTATATTCTGAGTATTTACTATGCCACGTAATTTCATAATATGACCACCAAATACATTTCCGGTACCAAAGCTGCCACAGGTAGCTTCTCTGTTTCGCTGTGAATCTCCCCAGAAGGCCATGTCCCGTGACGGGGAAGGACGCAGAGTCTGCAGCCTGGTGGCATGGGTCCAGATCCAAGCTCTGCACTCCTGCTCTTGGGTGACGTCAGGTAAGTCTTCAGGCTGGAGCCCCAGGTGCTGCCGCAGGCCCCATCTGCGAGTCCTGTGCACATCCACGTCCAGAACTTTACTCCGTATCTTCCTCACAAAACTTAGCTGTCTGCTTCTTTCAGCAGAGAGTGAGAGAGCAGCATTGTCCATCCTGCCAACTGAGTCCAGATCCGGGAAATCTTCCTGGAAGGGGCCTCCTGTCCTCCACCACACGGTTATCTGGGGATGGTTCTCACTGACTCTGCTTTCTCAGCATTCCTGGAGGCTGAACCCTGCCCTCTGGTACCGTGTGGGACTGTCTCACTCCGGGCCCTCTTTCTATCTTGAGCTGTCCTACCAGATTCTGCCGTGGCCTCCCAGCCTCCATCACCCACTCATTTCCGCCTTGAAGACACCGAGCCATCTTTTTACAAGGAAGATCCGAGCAAGTACCGGTTCCTCTACTTAAAGCCCGCTAGTGGCTCTCACTACCCAAAGAAGGCGAATGCCAAATTCTGATCTTCTCTTCCTGAGGCCTTCCTCCCACCATGCCCTTCTGCCCCCGGCAGCCCGCTCGGGCAGCCTGAGCGCCAGCAGGAAGCTAAGAACCATGACTTCATTAGCGTGTCTTGCAAAGGATCAAAGCGGAGATGGCAGAGAAAATGGTCCTCGCCTTGCACTCCCAAGGCAAGCTGCACACCATTTTCTTAGGAGCAACTCCATTCAGCTATCCCAAGATTCAGGACGTCCATGTCACCAAACAAGGCAACTGAATGGGATCTGGGGATGTTAAACTGTCCACTGCTTTAACGGTGGCCCTGCAGTTCATCATTCTAACTAGTAAACACTTCCTACCCCTTCCTTCGATTCACTGACTTCACTACCATGAGTTAAGATGCAAATTTTGAAAGTGTAAGTTAATCTAATCCTATGTTAAAGGACAAAGAGCAGGAGCCAGGGCTTTAGCTTCACAAAGTAGAAAATCCAGGGGTGCCCAGGGGACTCAGTTGGGTAAGAGTCACACTCAGGCTCAGGTCATGATCTCATAGTCAGTGGGTTCGAGTCCCACGTCAGGCTCTGTGCTGATAGCTCGGAGCCTGGAGCCTGCTTTTCAGATTCTGTCTCTCCCTCTCTCTCTGCCCCTCCCCTAATTGTGCTCTGTCTGTCTCTCTCACTTTCTTTCTCTCAAAAATAAGTAAACGTTTTTGAAAAATTAAAAACAAAGTAGAAAATTTATCCAACTAGAAATCTAATCTTCAGATATAAAACATGCTTCCTAATGTGTAATTACAATGAACAAATAAAAGAGTCTTAAATAGAAAGTTTTTCTAGAATATAATATTTTTAAATGTTTTTATTATTTATTTTTGAGTGAGAGAGAGAGAGACAGAGTGCCAGCAGGGGTGGGCCAGAGAAAAAGAGAGACACAGAATCCGAAGCAGGCTCCAGGCTCCGAGGTGTCAGTATAGAGCACAATGTGGGGTTCTGAACCCATGAACCGCGAGATCATGACTTGAGCTGAAGTCAGACGCTCAACTGACTGAGCCACCCAGGTGCCCCTGAAATATAATTTTTAAGTACTCTTATTTGTGCCTTGTTTTACTCTATCATTCATATTTGTTGGATAAAAATGAGGGAGAAAATACTGAAAATTTCTACTATAACATTTTAGAGAAGAACTATTAATTGGGTCATCAGGGTGGCTCAGTCAGGTGAGTGTCTGACTTTGGCTCAGGTAATGATCTTGTGCTTCCTGAGTTCAAGCCCCGCATTGGGCTTGCTATCAGCCTGTCAGCACAGAGCCCACATCAAATCCTCTGTCCCCTTCTCTCTGCCCCGCCCCCTGCTCAACCTCTCCCTGTCTCAAAAAATTAAAATAAACACATGAATAAATGAATTAGAAACCTGTTTTCAAAGAGCTGGCACAAAGTGAAATCATTGTGACTCAAGGGACCTCAGCACTACGCACATTTTGGGCCCCGAAATTCTCTGCTTCAGGGGCGATCCTACATGGTACGGAGTATTAGCAGCGTCCTATGCCTCTTAAATGTCAGTTAAATCCTTTTCTTTGTAACAATCAAAACTGTCTCCTAACACTGCCAAATGTGTCCTGGGAGGACGGAGTCACTCCTAATTGAGAACCACTGGTCTGGCCACATCACTCCTTACCACAAATCCTTTGATTGTCCTGTAGTAGGGGTCCAGCAGGAGAGAGCCAAGGGCACAGACCTGAGACGTCCTGTCCCAGCCATCAGAACAATGCACCAGCACACTGGCACTTTCAACCATTACTGCCTGCAGAGAAAAACCATGTACTTAGATTGTAGCAGAATACACTTGAGTTACTTAAAAATGACACTATCAAGTACTGTGTCACACAGAAGGGCAAGGACTGCAATAATAATGTTGTCATCGTAATTTCCAAAAAACAAACAAACAGCAACAAAAAGAGACAAAACACAATAAAAACACAAAACAAACAGACAAAAAACAAAACCAAAATTGCTGTTTCAAAGTATTTAGGGATTTTTTTTTAAGTCTCTACATGAAATGCTACATTATCTTTTAAAGCTCAAATTAAAGCAAGTCTCATTAAGGAGGTAACACATAATAGAACTTATGTGACTGGAAAGGATGCCAGCTTCCAACAGAATAAATGTACCTTCCCAACCGGTATAAACCCCCAAACCAAATATGAGCGAAGAAGAGTTACTTTGGCTAAGAAGATGGCTGCGTCCAGAACAGCTTTGATGTGGCGAAGCCATCCTGAGCTCTCCAAACCAGAGTAGAAATCACTGACAGAAAGCCCTTTGGTACCATTGACTAAAACAGAGGAAAAAAAACTTCAATTAGAATAAGGCCACAGCTTCCACTTGTCCTATTCAAGCTCTGAGTTCAATAAGAAAAAGAAGAGAACAAAATAAAAAGCAAGACTGTGTACGTGAAAAAATGCTATTAGAAGCTCAATAATGGACTTTTAGGTATATTTTTGTCATTCTTTAAAAAAAGCTCCAATCTCTTTAAAAAAAAAATCTTATGTGCAAAGTGTTTAAAAAGTCTGGCTCTTTTCAATTAAAGGATTTTAAGTTTACTTTTGAGACAGTGAGCAAGTGAGCATGAGCAGGGAAGGGGCAGGGAAAGAGGAAGAGAGAGAATCCCAAGCAGGCTACGCACTGCCAGTGTGGAGCCCAAAACTGGGGTTTGAACTCATGAAACATGAGATCATGACTTGAGCCTAAATTAAGGGCACTTAACTGACAGAGCCACCCAAGGCATCCCCCAAAATCTGGTATTTTACTTTTGTTTAACATTTGTAATTTTTTAATTTAAAAAAATTTTTTTAAGTTTATTTATTTATTTTGAGAGAGGGGTTAGGGGAGAGTGAAGGAGAATCCCAAGCAGGCTCTGCACTGTCAGCACAGAGTCCAATGTGGGGCTCAACCTCCTGAACCATGAGATCACGGCCTGGAGTTGAAATCAAGAGTTGGACACTTAACCAACTGAGCCACCCATGTGCTCCTGATATTTTAATTTAAAATAAAAATGTTTAATGTTTATTTATTTTTGAGAAACAGAGAGCACAAGTGGGGAAAGGGCAGAGAGAGAGACACAGAATCCAAAGCAGGCTCCAGGCTCCAAGATGTCAGCACAGAGCCCGATACAGGGCTCAAACCCATGAACTGTGAGATCATGACCTGAGCTGAAGCCAGATGCTTAACCGACTGAGCCACCCAGGCGCCCCTGATATTTTAATTTTTAAAATTCCACACCATGATGGAAAGATACCTTAATACTTAAACAGACTATCACTATCATCAAGTAATCTTCACTGCACAGACTAAGAAAGAATATCTATCTAGCAATAGCAATTTCTTGCAAGACCATTAGAACTGTGCTGTCCAATACAATAGCTACTCCCTGGACACGGCTACTGACGTATGGGCAGTCCAAACTGAGATGTGTTGTAAGAGTGTAAAATACACTCTAGTCAATTTTGAAGACTTAAAGAAAAGAACCCTAAAATGTGTCATTACTAAATTTATACTGATTACAAAATTTTAGAAATTTTGAGACAAACTGCTTTAATCTTTTTAGTTCACCAAAACATCATGAAAAACATGTTAACACAATGTTTTTAATATATTAGGTTAAATAAGTACATTATTAAAATTAATTTCAATTTTTTTTTACTTTTTTGACTGTGACTATAGGAAAATTTCAAATTAATTTAAAATTTTATAATCGGCCTAGCATTATATTTCTATTAGACAAAGTTGCCTCAAAGGTGAGCAATAATTCATACCTTCCAATAACTTCTGAAGGCTGGACCGCATGACATGAATATTTTCAATTCCAACAAATTGAAATCTAATATTAGAATAGTTGTCTTCATTTTCATAACCTTTTCCAGCTGCTCTGTTGGCCATTGCATTCAGCTAAAATTCAAAGTTTTAGAAATTTTGAGACAAACTGCTTTAATCTTTTTAGTTCACCAAAACATCATGAAAACACTGAATAAACCATATTTTAGCAGAGAGTTTAAAGAACTCTTCAAAATTGAATATGCTATCATTTTTTAATAAATAAAAGTGCCACATATGTTATTAACAGTAAAGAAGGACACTATAAGGTAACAACATGATTGCTATATGGTGGAAAGTTCAGACAAGAAGTTCCCTATAAATAATTTACAAAACTAATTCACTTATGTTTTTAGTCAGTTTTCCATGTTTGCAGTATTTCCAAAAAAAAAAAAAAAAAGTATCTCTTATCTGAATCCTAAATGATTCAGAGAGGAGAAGAGTTGGGAAGTTTTTCTGTTACAGAATGAATGAGATTCACCTCAGAGTGAGCCTGTGGAGCAGCTGATCAACATAGAGCCACACAGGCCTGAAGAAGCCAATCTGAGATACAAGTCAGAGGATCTGAGGTCCTCCATGTTAGAGATCACCGGAGGCCCACTTGGTATATACCATGGCATGTAATTCTCTAGCCTGACAGATGTCCAAGAACTGGGCCCAAATAAACTAACTAACTGGTCCCTAAGGAGAAAACAGACTGCCAGTAGGCCCAATGTATTTGGTCACTAGATCAAATGCAAAATTTCATTTAAGACTTGGCATGTTTCAATTTTTTCAGACTAGGATTTCATATTGTACATTATTATAGTTTACTAAGTATTCTTATCAACTTGGATGAAAGAAAACCTAAACTGGAAGAAAAAGTCACTTTTCATTCAGTGAATGGGGGGCCCAGTTTGATAACAAGAACAGTTCCATTCTAGCTGCTAGCTCACTGATTATTAAGCACGTAAGGTGAGAATTAGAGATTAAAACGCTTCCACATTATTACTACATAAATTTGAGCCTAACTACTGTAACAAAACAATCAGAGGCCCGTTTTGTGTGTAGAGGTCAATTACACAAATAAGAGGTACTAGGTCCTGAGAAACAGATCGCCCTCAGGCTTCGGATTCAGAAAGTCTCATGTTACAATTTTTTATATCTAACTTCATCTAAAAGTAGTTCTGACCTATAAACCCACCCAGATGAGACAAGGGAGTAAAATAAAATTTGTCTTACAAGAGATATCACCAACATTCTAGACTTCTAAGAACCTCTTTTCTTGTTAACAAGATGAAAGATTATCAAATTATCAACTTCTAATTTTTAATACTTCTTAATTTACTCAAATTAATCTTATCTTCTGTTTCATCCATTATCTTTTGTGAGACTGCACAATGATGTTTTAGAATGACTTCTAAAACAACTACCATTCCTTTCAACAAAACTGCCTAAAATCGTGTTCTATATCGCTCACTCGCTTTTTCTCATCGCTTTCTCTTATTTTCTCATCATTCCAGATTTTTGAAGAAATCCTCACTATAATTCTGCCAATGTCCTTTTGTGTAGCCCACCAGCTCTGCATGCGATGCTATAATAAAAATTAAAAGTCATGTTAGCTTTACCATTGAAGGTTTTAATTACTTTAGTTTCAGGGTCCTATATGCATTAGTTGTCTAACTGTGTTTATAAAAAGAAAAAGGGATTCTGACATTTGGCCCAATGATAAAAATTTGACCTAACATTATAGATGCCTAACAGAACAACCATTTCCTGTTTACTACTTATAATTCTCTAGTTCAATGTTTCCTAAGTTAACTCACTATTTTCCTTATTTTCTTGAGTATTTCAAATTAAGGGTCATTATTTTAATGAAAAGTATTTTGACAATTAAAAATTCTACCAAAAAATTAGTAAGATTTTCTAATTTTTCACCACACACACTCTATTAAATATTTCTTCACAGTAATGTGAGACTTAACACCTCATCAAGAGTTCTCCTTATAAAGTCGAGCTTTCCTAAATTGACATATAAATCAGGAAACATATGAAATCACACATCTGGGAAATGAGTCCTCTAAGTTGGTGTCCTTTAAAAGACTGCTTTCCTCAGTACATTAGCCTCAGTTAACTTAAAACTAGGATTCAGACAGGTTGATTATGGGCAGTTAGATCAAACTTCATTACTGAAAGTCACAAAGAGAATTCAACAAACAGACTGTACTGTATCCAAGACACATACTTTGGGCCTGGTGTCCATGACATACATGCAGTGGTTGACTGGGTTGGCTTTGCTGATGGCCTGCAGCAGGTGCTCATCCTCCAGGCACCTGGCACTGAACCCGGACAGTGGCTGACTGCATCGACAAATGGCAGCCTATGTTTAAAAGGACAGAAAACAGATTATCCAAAGATGTCTCAAACATGTCTAAAAAATGCTTAAGAGAAAAACAAATGTTAAAGTCAAACACGTAACCTTTTTAAAAGCTGGCAAGACTATTAGAAGACGCTAACTCTGAAATACTATTAGAATTAAAACACTATTTGAATATGTTGATGTTATGTAAGTTTTCCCAATATTCTCTTCTACTAAGAAACTGAAATGTCTCCTGACCTAGTATGATGAAAAATTCTTCAATTCTAAGAAGCAACACTTGGTCAATTCTTGATCATGTAACGTACTGAGATACGTGCATTCTGTGCTCTCGATTATAAGATACTCTCCACTCAAGTTCAAGTAAGGGATAAGTCAATAAAGGCAGAACAAAATTTTTTTAAAATAGCACCATTTGAGCTTTTACTTTCCAGCTTTCAGATCTCCACTCAGAAATCAGCAATCTTAATATAAAATGAGACATAAAGTGAGAAAAATGAGCTTCAGTTCAAATTTGAGTTAAAATATAGTCAATCTAAGAGGTCAAAAATATCTGTAAGAAGTAGTGAGTGTTGGGTTAGACATTCACTATTGTTTAATGTCTTAATGAAAGGTTGAAAGATTTAGACCCATGTACTTGTTTTCTCCAATCTCATCCATACCAATTCCAACTTAACTCTATCCAAGATTACAACCATAGTATTTAACATTAAGGAAAAAAAGTATACATATATTAAGACATTCACATATTTTAAATTCACACACAAAATAAAACTATGATTATCTAATAAAATAGAAGAAAATGAGGATTGCTTTACAACATTCTTTTCAGACATACTTTCTTGATTTATTAAATTGGGCACTGAATATCTATTTTCAGCCAAGCTTTCCAATAAATACTGTATGCAAACGTGGGTGTGCCAAATAGAGGCCATACTCAGTCATCATTCCCGATGACTTTGTTATGAAGAGTAGATTAGGAATTTCTGTTTAAAGTTTTACTTTTTACCTCTGGCTCCCTTTGAAAACTGAACTAAAGTTCTAATAAAGACATCTAAAATGTAGAAAATCAAAAGATCAAAGAGAATGGAAAAGGAAAGGAAAACAGAGTAGAGATGTTAATAAAATTTCAGGAAATGAAAGCAGATTGACAAGTAATAACCAATTTACCAGAACAAAGAAAGCTGCCAAGTTGTTATAAGTCAACAAGAACCAAGTATTCTGAGCAGCAAAATCCTGGAAAGGGATTTACCTCTGAAAGCCTGAGCCAGAATATAACTGAAAATAGAACTGGTTGAATATCTGTATGGGAACTACTTAAGGCTCCCAGACCCTGAAGACAAAGTTTATTCTATGAAAAGGATTAACCTGAAGACTCTGGACAACAGACACAGCCGTGGGCATAACCTGCACAAAACAAGAGGATGGGATGGGGGACACCTGGGTGGCTCCGTCCAGCATCCAACTTCAGCTCAGGTCCTGATGTCACAGTTCCTGAGTTTGAGCCCGGCATCAGGCTTGCTGCTGACAGCTCAGAACCTGGAGCCTGCTTTGGATTCTGTTTCTCCCCTTCTCTCTCTGCCCCTCCTCTGTTCACACTCTGTTTCTGTCGTCTCTCTCTCTCTCTCTCTCTCTCTCAAAAATAAATAAACATCAGAAAATAATTTAAAAAGGGGCACCTGGGTGGCTCAGGCAGTTAAGCATCCGACTTCAGCTCAGGTCATGTTCTCACGGTTCATGGGCTTGAGCCCTGCGTCAGACTCTGTGGTGACAGCTCAGAGCTGGAGCCTGCTTCTGATTCTGTGTCTCCCTCTCTCTCTCTGACCCTCCCCTGCTCATACTGTCTCTCTCTCTCTCAAAAAAAAAAAAAAAAGAAAGAAAGAAAGAAAAAAAAATAGAAAAAGAATCCAAAGCTAGAGATCATACATGCACACAAACTTCTAAACAGCTCTGTAGCACCTTGCTTTTAAATATAAGAGGGCAGCTAAGGATCAGACATTTTGAAAGGCACAAAAAACAAACAAAAAAATAAACAGAAAAAAGGGAACTCTGAGCAACAGACAAGTAATGTGGGGTGCAAAAGAATTCTTTTAAAAAAAATCTTTATCATCTTCAGAGAACCCAGCCAGCACAGCTAAGAAAAGTGTCTAAAAAGTTCAGAAAATAGGAAAGAGTTCTTAGATTTTAAATATGGTATAGCAAAAATAAAGAAGTGGACTAGAAACAAAGTTGAGAAAGTCTAAAAAATAGAAAGAGATGGAAAATAGAGAAAATTAAGAAAAACGGAAGTTTACAGAAGCACCCTTGGCAACTAACAAGCACGCACACGCGCGCGCACACACACACAAAGTACAAAGAAAAGTAACAGAAGACAGGAAGTTACCAAAGAAACAGAGAAGTAATTTCCCAAAAGTGAGCTCCCAGACACAATTTTTAAAAACATGCCAAGGCACTTCCCTCAGAAATTTCAGAACACGAGCGGGGAAAAGCAGATCCTAAAAGCTTCCTGAGGAGAAACAATCAGGTCACAAAGGACCAGGAGTCAGAAGTGGCAGGGAACCACCCAACTTCCCAGCGGTTACATACAGGACAAGCGCTTCCTCTCTCTGAACTGCAGGTTCCCCATGTGAGAGTTACAGGGAGTTAGCAGAGGCTGCCTTAAAAGATCCTTGTGGGGGG
>NC_043703.1:73777012-73820045 GCF_006229205.1 Suricata suricatta | reverse complement strand
AAAAAAAAAAAAAAAAAAAAAAAAAAAAAAAGAGATCCTCGTGGGGATTTCAGGCATAGGAAGCCCCTGACTATGGCGCCTCGCGGCCTACCACTACGAGCTGCAGGGAGTTCTGCTGTAACGGGCAGTCCCCGGCACAGCATCTCAGCCTCCTCTGCCTCTTCACACTGAAAAGTCCTTCGGATTTGAAGAGCTTGCTATAAAAACTGAGAGCCGGAAATACCCTTGGTTCTCTTCCTTTCCTTAGTTGGCTTGTCCAGACTATCTGGTTTCCCCCAGTACAAGCGGAGCGAAAGAGAATCACAGGGAAGCAGCAGCACCTATCTGCGCGTTACTCCTATGGCTTCCAGGTCACTGAAGGAGGGCGGGAGAGGACAGAAAGATGACAAGTAGGAAAGTTTCTATATTTCTGGGTACTTCTGTTTTAAAATTTCAAAAACGAAATCAAGGGAAAAGCCAGCACTTCTCTATCGACATTGTAATAATGACCTCTTAATGTAACAGCGAGCCTCTTTAGGAGGCTTAAACCTGAACCGGGATTACACCTCATTTGTAAACTAGAAGAAGAAAACAGAAACTCTTGTTTTCTCACCTCTTTATGTCCATGGTAGTAGGAAAGCACCGGGAACCTTCCCTTGCTCCGGAACTTGGAACTACCCACGATTATTGGCTTACTCGCTATGCGGGGAACATAAAGTTCTCTGGGGTAAGTTTCACAAATCTGTAAAAATCAAATACAACATCACCAGGCTTTTCACAGTTCAAACACCATGAGGTTAAAAACTACCTTTAATAACCTTGCAAACGTATCAAATGCAAGTGCAGCACACATCCGGACAGACAACTTGCTGCCGTGACAGTCTCTGGTCCTAACATCTCCTCAACTTTTCCCCAGAAGGTTGCTAAGTCGAAATAAATCTGAGAAAGACAAATACCATAGGATTTCACTCATACATGGAATTTAAGAAATGAAACAAATGAGCAAAGGGGGAAAAGAGAGAGACTGAGAGACAAGCCAGGAAACAGACTCTTAACTACAGAGAACAAACCGACTGTAACTGGAGGGGCCGCGGGGGGGGGGGTCACGCAGGAGACGGGGATTAAGGCACTTGGATGAGGACCCTGTTCACCTGAAACTATTACCCTGTACGCTGACTCACTGGAGTTTAAACAAAAACAACAAAAAAGGTCGCTCTCTAAGTTACCTTATATTCTCGGTTGGCATCAGACAGCTGCCAGTTTGAATTTGGCACTCCCATCCTCGCATACTCCTGGGCAAGGTCAATGCGCTGCCAGCCCTGCAGCCGTTCTGCATCGTTTTGTTTGGGATTGTAGGAGAACGCGTAGAGATCTTCGTATTTGGCTAGAGTGTACAAAATACAGGACTGTTAAGATGCTACTGTTGTAGAGCTTATAGTTAAAATTTCAGTTTTACACCTTCATTTTTTCTTTAAAATTTTCAAAGAGATAACGAATACTTGAAAATATTTGAACTTAATAGTTTCCCAGTTCTTTAATTCACATGATTATATCTAAAGGGATATGTATCAGAGATTTAATTTATTTCATCAGCAAAAGCTAATAAACACTATTTTTATATTAAAATAGCCTAGTGTAATATTTTTTTCTTAAAAGTAGAATTTTAATGATGCAGACACTTCTCACCCACCATTCTTCCCAAATGAGAAGTGAAATGAAAACACTCATGCTATGATAACAGACGAGAGGAGGCACACGGAACATGAAACTGCACATCTGCTCCTAGCTGACGGTCCTGACAACAGTGGCGGTGGCTGTACAGAGCTGCAGAGAGCCCTTATTCCTGACCAACGGTAAGTCCCTAAAGTGACAGAACACCTTTACTGTAAGATTTGGCTTGAGACAACGGGATAAATGCTACAGGCTTCGTGTTAGGAGAGAAGGGTGTACACACACCTGCTCCTAGACCACTGCAGTCAGGTGTGCAACACAAACGTACATTTAGGAACCAGTGTGCCTGGTCTCCCCGGGGAGATCTATCTCATTCAAGTCATGCTGGGGGAAGGAAGCCTCCAGATCCTGAAGGGTAAACAGTGATAGGATTCCTCCTTCAGGCCTATATGCCTCTCACTCCTACCTCTGCTAAAGTTCAATTCACCCTCTTTCTCCTTTGGTGATCTCCCTTATGTTCCACTCTGGTCAATTAAATGTATTAGTCCCACTGCTACCCAAGGAGCCCAATCTACCTTAACTTCTCATTTAGCAACCAATTTCCAAGTCATTCCCCTTGGTTGTGGGATACCCACTTGAAAACAACAACAACAACAAAAACCTGTCGTTTTGGCTACCAATAAACTTTAAAAACAGTAACATAAATCTATGCTTTTTAAAATCTGTGCTCTGAATGCTTCACTTTTTCTTGACTCTTACCCCTTCTTTGGAAACCATTCTTAAAAGTTAGATAAGAAGCAGCTAATTATTTCTAAGCCATATTGTTTGGAATAGAATGCACAATAACTTAAGAGTCACTTAAAGTATATACCCAAGGGATACAAAAATACAGATTTGAAGGGGTACATGTTTATAGCATTACTGACAATAGCCAAATTATGGAAAGAGCCCAAATGTCCATCCACTGATGAATGGATTGTGTATACACACACACACACACACACACAGACACAATGTAGTATTACTCAGCCATCAAAAAGAATGAAATCTTACTATTTGCAACAATGTGAATGGAGCTAGAATGTATTATGCTAAGCAAAATAAGTCATTTTGAGAAAGACAAATATATGATTTCACTTGTACGTGGAATTTAAGAAACAGAACAGATGAATATATGGGAAAGGGGGGGAAGAGCTGAGAGAGAAGCTCTTAAGAGATTCTTAAAGACAAAGAATAAACTGTGGGTTGACGGAGGGAGGTGGGTTAGATGGGTGGTGGGCACTAAAAAGGCACTTGTGATGAGCACTGGGTGTTAAGTGATGGATCACTGAATTCTACTCCTGAAACCAATATTGCACTGTATGTGAACTAACTAGAATTTAAAGTCACACACACACACACACGCGCGCGAGTAACATAAAGCATAAAGTAACAATGAGATATTAAGTGTCTTAGATAATACATCACAAAATTAAGTAAGCTTTGGTTTCTAATAACAGTACCTTGTTTTGACAGTTGTAGCAAAGAATTGTAAATATCATGGCAATCTCTTTCTCTGGGAACAATAAAATGCACAATCCTGAAGTTCTTGCACTGAATCACAAGTGGGCATCCAGAAGTAGTCAAAGCTAGTTTCTCTACTAAGGCAATATGGTGATGCAATATCTACAGCATGAAAAAAACATTGGATCAGCATCATAAAAAAAAAGTACTAAATATCATATTCCCTCCCAGAGTGCATAAATGTTAGAAATGCCCTCTTCAAATAAAGTATTCAAAATCTGTGACTGAATGCCTGAGCCAGAACTATGCTTCGATACTTCCTCCATCACTCCACATACTCGATACATCATCTGCCCCCAAGAACTGCATCTCCCACATATCTCTGTAGCCTACACCTCTCCATGTCCACAGTCACTCCTCTCGCTGCAATGGTCCCATTGTTTCTCACCTGAATAACTGTAAATAGCCTCCTACATGCTCTCTCTCTACTCTTGACAGCCGCAACTCCATTTTCTACAGGGCAGGTGATGACCATTAAAACATAATTTAAAAAACAGCAATCTAGGGGTGCCTGGGTGGCTCAGTAAGTTAAGCGTCTGACTTTGGCTCAGGTCATGATCTCATGGTTCGTGGGTTCGAGCCCCACGTCAGGCTCTGTGCTGACAGCTAGCTCAGAGCCTGGAGCCTGTCTTCAGATTCTGCGTCTCCCTCTCTCTCTGACCCTCCCCTGCACACACTGTCTCTCTCTGTCTCTCAAAAAAAAAAAAAATTAAAAGAAAACATTAAAAAAATTAAAAAAATATCAGCAATCTAGTCATGTCATTTTCCAGACTCTAGGTTCTAGACTCATTTCAAGTCCTTCCCCACAACAAGTTCAAGTGACAAGAGCCCTCTTTTGGCTCCTCAAATGTATCAGCCTCCTTTATACACACTCAGTTGTTCTTACTAACTGGCAAACTGTAGCCCTGCCTCTTCCCCTAAGAACTTCGAGTACTCTTTCTGGCCTTTGCTTAAACCTCACCACCAAGAAAACAGCCTGACAACCCCATGGCCTTTCCCAAGTAAGTTAGGTCCTCTCCATTTTCTTATCCCTTATCGGCCTATACTTTTCAGTCACAGCACTTAGAACACGAGTAATTCCTTCCATAGTAAATGTCTATTTCTCCAGTGTGGTGCTGGAAACTTCAAAGGAACAACACTACAGCTAAGTTGAGAACCACTCTATCTCTAGCACCTAACACAGTATTGGGAGCATTACAGCGACCCTCCTCAAATAAAATAAAGTTTCAAATGTTTTATCTCATACATCCAAACTTAAAATCTTACGAAACCAGCAATACAGGTGTCCCTGCTTATACCTGTATCACAATGCAGGTTTCCTGGCTGAATAAACAGAAAGTCCTACTATAAACTCAATACTTGTTGGCATTTTAAACATACAATTATCATTCATATGAGTTCTAATATTCTGTTTGCTACTAAAAAAAGTTTTCTTTTTCTCAATACCATCCCTATTAATTTAAAGGAGTTTTTTAAATGTTTATTTAAAAGAGCAAGCAGGGGAGGGGGAGAGAGAGGAGTCAGAGAATCTCAAGCAGGCTCTGCACTCAGTGAAAAGCCCAACGCAGGGCTCAAACTCATGAACTGTGTGTGAGATGATGATCTAAACCAAAATCAAGAGTCCAACATTTAACTGACTCAGCCACCTGGGCACCCCTAATTTAAAATATTTATAGAAAAGTTTTCTGGAAAATAAAAGATCTTAAGAATCAGAGCAGGTTCCTGAATGATAAAATTCAATCATGACAAGAAATAAATTCATCCCAAATTAATCTAAAACTTTAATGTAATTCCAGTACAAAATTCCAAACTGCTTTTTGCCTCTTTTTGTGGCAAGGTAAGAGACAGCTGATTACCTATATATCATACACACATATTATAGAATTATAATATTAAATGCTGATATTATTAATCATTAATTATACATATTTTCTTAAGTTCACATGCAAGATTAAACTGATAATATAATCAGGAAAAGCTTAAAAAAGACTTAATGAGTAAAGACTTTGTTCTATAGACATTAAAAGTATACACAACACATATTTAACACACGCTACACATGTATAGCTCAAACTTATAGCTAACATTTAGCACTATTAACATTTATATTAGCAGGCCTGTGCCAAGTTACTCAAAGTGATCTAATAGTAACATCTAAATAGAGAATAAGAGACAATAAGCTGAGGCCCAAAATTATTTGCAAGAAGAAAGCACTGAAGAGACCTGGCTCTGCTGCTAATTAGTTACATGATTTTGAAAGAAAAATCATCTGTAAAATGAGAAAAAAGATTAAAAAGTTGGTACCTCTCTTTCTAGACCTAAAATGCCTTACTGATCGGAAGGCGTTTTAAAGACAATAATGGGAGAGAACAACACAGATGTTCTTCGCTGCCCCTAAAATTATGTCCCCAACATTGGCAAGAGGAGGTCTATGGGAAACCTCCAGGTGTGTTGCTAGGAGATGGGTAACATACTGAGAAGGTAGTAGGACAGATGGACAAAGCAGGGGTAGACAGAGCGGATGATAGCATGACTAGCGATTTCACATGGCCCTGCTAGGGGAGCCTTCCTGGCAGCTCCCGGGCCAGCACTGCCTGGGGAAGAGGGCAGGGCCTCTGGGGACCTGTAGGGACCACAACGAGGGAGTACAACTTCTCCTAGATCAACATCTCAGGGAAGGATCTTGACTTACTTATTGCAATCACATATCAACTGGGTGGCCGTCCTGGGAAAATCAAGAGTACAATAAAAGAGAGATTACATTAAAAAGCTAGAGTGAACAAAGGAATGTGCTAGTGGTGCAGTGTAAGCAATCAAAGTAATCAAAGTAAGTAATCAAAACAGACTAGAGAGCTTAAAAGCAGGCCCTTGCTTTATTCATCAGAGTTGACACTACACAGTAATGCAGTGAACCACCAATAAATGGTGCCAGTGTCTGTACGAGAAGAAAATAAAAATGAATCCCTAAGTCATATCATCCACCAAAATATTTCCCGGATGTATTAACAACTTATACTTGAAATACAAAATGTAAGCTTTTAGAAAAAAAAAATTGGGGACTCTTTATGACTTTAAGAATTCCTTAAGTCACAAAACAGCATAAACCATAAAAGAAAAAATGAAAACCTTAATTCATTAAAACTTTAAACTTTAGTTCAGGGGCGCCTGGGTGGCTCAGTCGGTTAGGCATCCGGCTTCAGCTCAGGTCAGATCCCACGGTTCGTGGGTTTGAGCCCCACGTCGGGCTCTGTGCTGACAGCTAGCTCAGAGCCTGGAGCCTGTTTCGGATTCTGTGTCTCCCTCTCTCTCTGACCCTCCCCTGCTCCAGCTGTCTCTCTCTGTCTCTCAAAAATAAAATAAAAAGCAATAAAAAAAAAATTTTTTTTAATAAAAAAATAAAAAAATAAACTTTAGTTCAAAGATGCATACACACAAGGCAATCCACATACTCAGAGAAGTTGTCTACAACACGCATACCTGACAAAACATTCAAAACCAGAATTCTTATAAAGCCTGTAAAAGGATAAACAGCCCAACAGAAAAAGAAAAGGAAACCTAAAGGCCAAAATATCTGAAAGGACAACTTCCTCATCATCAGTAAATTAAAATCACAATTGCACATCCACCAGAGAGGCCAACATTTTAAAGCTGACAATGTCAATGTCACTGATGATGGTGGACGAGTCACACTCCAGTGAGAATATTTTGAAACAATTTTGGAGAGGCGCCACTCTTTGTGAAGGAAAATATGCACTTATCTAAGCCCCATTAATTTTACTCTTGGCCAGATGCCTCCGAGAGACTCTGGTACAGATATAGGAAGAAACAGATACAGGATACCCATTACTATACTGCTTGATGTACAATCACTCACTTCAAAAAATACTGTAATTGCAATTTGGTATAAAGATACCATGGAATATGCCATTCGGTCTATTAAACATTAAACATGTGCATAAATTATTTACATTTTTAAAATTTAAAAGGAACAAGTAGGCATTTTATAACTATTTATGCAGATAAAAAGAGTCTTGCTATATCCTATAAAAGAGGCTCACATTCCATTTGGTATCTTTGTTTTATTGGGAGGGAGGGTAGCAGTGATCAGGTGACTTTGAAAAATATCTTGTTGAAAACAGGTAACCAATGATTAAATTACTTGTACATGACCAAAATAAAACAGCACAGCTACAGGCAAAGTCCATCAGTATAAGAATTCTTATAAAGCCTGTAAAAGGTAAGCAGGACAGCAGACTTCTTCTTACCCAGGTTTCTTTCTGATGAGAGTCTATAAATAATAGATGTGTGGCTGTGAGATAGAGTGTTCCTGTTAGTGACTTGTTGCTGGTACTGAATCGGTCAAGTAATTTCACTTGCTCAACCTAAAAAAAAAAAAGAAAAGATGTTATTTCTCATTTCAAAAGTAATACAAATTCTTTGTTATCCCAGGATTTAAATGATCGTTTTCAAGTGTTTTTCCTCTTTGTATTCAAAAACATGAGTTTATTTAATGTTGCACGTTAAATGTCATGTTTCTTGAGGAATATGTACACTGTAGGTAACCTGGGTACTATTTTGAATTAAAATTATAAGCGATACAGGAACTCTGTAAAAAAAATATTATGTGGAACAGAAAAGGAAGCACATGGTATAAATAAACAGAAACAGTTTTTGTATCCAAGAGTTCAGAAATTTTAAGTTGGCAGGTTAAGTGATAAATATATAAGATTATTAACTAGGGTCATGGAGGTAAATTACCAGAAAAATTAAATGAGGAAACAGTTAACGGTTGCAAACTCCAACTTACTTTCTCTATTCTCCTCACCACTCCACCCAAGACAATGTTTTGTGGCCAGCTCTGTGCTTTTACTCAGACCGGTCTCCCTTCTGCTTGGCTAAGGGCTAAGCACTCTACAAGGCTCCATGATGCCCGGCCTCCTGACTGGAATACTTCTCCAAAAATTAACTGATTAATGTCTCAGCTTCGTAGTTCCTCCTGGCTCCGAATTCCCCGTCACAGATTATGTCATATGCTGCTTCTGTGTTCTCTGGTGGCTGAGCAGTGAGGTACGTAGTATTTAACAGTAAACACCCACACATGCCGTGTGCCCCCCACCCCCACCCCCCCCACACACAGAGGGTTGCCACCGGGGAGTGAGGTTAGAGTTGGCCAGGAATGTGCAGAATAATACTGTTTCGAAAACACAGTATTTATTGCTGTCCACACTCATGGGGAGGGAAAAAAAAGTAAAACGACCATTACCAATTTAATATTTTAATCCACAGCTCTAACAGTAGGCTGTAGATAATTCTTTAACCTGTGTGTCTTCAAAACCAAATGACTAACAATTATCTCATTAATTCTATACTTTTCCCACACATATTTTTTTCCTTACCAAAACTGAAGAATAAATGCCCCCATTATGAAATTAGGAATCTCCAATATAATAACTACCATGTAAAACCCTAACTAGCTTCTCACAAAGAAATTTAATTCCAGGGATTTTTACCTATAACAGCTGCTGTCCAAATAAGTTAAAACTTTAAGTGTAAAAATAAAGTGCCTGTTTTTGATAGAAATTTGTATTTGCATGATTAAGGCAATGAATTGAGTTTTAACACTTTCTTCTGGAAACTTAAGAGAGATGATCTAATTTATGTAGCTCAGGCCTGACAGTTGATTTGACAGACCAAAACTGTCAGAGCATCATACTCTTTGTCCTCCTTGTCCTTTATAAAAGACCACAGGAAAGCTTCCTTCTTATAAACCTGTATGAAGATTTTTCTTGGAGATCAGCATTTATGTCATTGTTTAGGACCCTTTCGTCCTTAGTCCTTAGAGAAAATTTGAACTTCATTATACAACAAGCTTTGAATCAAAACAAATTTAAACACTTTCAGAACAATGGGATCAGCTCCCATTCAGCGCCCTTCCATTGTGCTAGCCTTGGCTGCCAACCAGCTGCAGTTTCCACACTATAAAATCTCACCTTCGTCTCTCTGAAGCTTTGAGAGCAAAGTGCTAATGGCACCGAAGAGAAGAGGATCAATGAATATACATGGAAATAACGGTTACTATACGGTGTCAACTACTCAAGCATTTGTGCCACTTTACACACTACTCTAAAAAAGGATATTGACAAGTAGTTTAAAGGGAGTAGGGGCTGATGTCATTACCACTTATTTAATTGAACAGTAAGCTGTTCTTAAGTCCATATGAAGTTTTTTAATCTGTGGGTGTTTAACAGGTCATAAATATTTCTTGTTCTGCTCCAATCATAAACTGTAAACGATAACCTCTTGACCAGGCACGAATCATCTACACACAATTATCCACATGCAAAACAATCACCACTTTTTATCTGGATGTTCGCCCTCATCGAGCCATCTCCTATTTGTCACTATTCTTCTGCAGCTCTTATCCACGGTCATTATTTTAGCTGTACATTACTGACTCCCCATACTAAATGCCTAACTCTGAGCTCTCTTGATTTACACTGTTGTATATATAATAACAGTAATAGTTCCTGACATAGTATTGAGGTCTTATTATGTGGCCAGTAGTATGATAAGCGCTTAACATAACATTATTTCTCTACTTTTCACAATTCCTATGTGGTACTAGTCTTCATATAAAAAATGAGACTTAGAGAAGTTAAACGTCCCAACACCACACAGCCAGTAACAGCCTATAAGTGGAAGAGCACTGAATAGGAATAGTCTGATTCCTGAGCACCCTCCCACCATGCTCTTCTGCTCTACTTGAATGTCTAAAGAGTTATGTGAAGCATTCCAAAGAAGAAACTGATTTTCCCTCACCCCTCACAAATGGGTTCCTAATCCTGTATTTCTGATCTGAGTTAGTATTACGCCATCCTCATCTAGTCACCCACATTAGAAATCTGGGACTCATCCTATGACCCCCAATGTTCAACTAATCACCAATTCCTACCAATTTAATGGCCTACAAAATCTAAAAATCTGCACCTTCCATTACTATTAGAGTAGTTACTATGATATAATAAAAGCTGTTGTTCATGTATCCATCTCTCCCACTCAAGTTTTAACATATCCCAGGGCAAGAACTGCCTCTTTTTTTTTTTTTTAAATAAAGTGGGGTTTTTTAAATGTTTATTTTGAGAGAGAAAGGGAGAAAGAGAGAAAGAGAGATCAAGGATCAAGCGCAAGGAGGGGAGGGGTAGAGAAAGAGAGGGACAGAGGATCCACAGCAGGCTCTGTGCTGACAGCAGACAGCCAGATGCGGGGCTTGAACTCATGGACCAGGAGATTATAACCTGAGCCAAAGTCAGAAGCTTAACTGATTAGGCCACCCAGGCACCCCAAGAACTGCCTCCTATTTATGGCTGACTACCTAATGACTAGTAGAGCATCTGACACAATAAATGTTTGTTAAACGAAAGTAAACAGCCACAGAGAAATTTCTCAAAGGAGGACATAGAAGGTGCTCACAATTTACCAGTGGTCTCTTTTGCTGAAATCATGTTAAGGGATTTATTATGTAAAATTCAGTAATTTACGCCTAAATGAACAACCTTAAAATAAATGGAAAACTTTCTGAGAGAGTTCAGCTTTTTGTGCTGGTAAATACATGTGTGGACTCTCAGTCTGCTATGCCCCCCACATCACCCAGTTAGGACAAAGGCACTCTTCCTCTAGAGCTGTGTAACACTACACTGTTCTTTCAGGGTGGTCTATCGAGATTGGAAATTTAGGTTAAAAATACGCTTCCTGGGGCACCTGAGTGGCTCAGTCAGTTAAGTGTCTGACTCTTGATCTCAACTTAGATCTCGATCTCAGGGTCACATGTTCAGGCCCCATGTTGGGCTCCATGTTGAATGTGGATCCTACTTAAAAAAACAAACTCTTCCTAACATTCCAAGTCTATTTCTTGATTCCCTGTTATTTCTATATCCAAAATTATCTGCAATTCCACTTATTAGACCTCTAATTCTGGCTACCTACACACAAGTCCCAAAGCCTACCAATTCATCTGAATCCTCTCCAAAATTCTACCTAAATATAAATCCTAAGCCCCACTCAACTACATTCAGTCACCTCAGAAGATGGAGACCAAGAATATAAATATACATGTGTGTGTGAGTGTGTGTGTGTGTATTATTTTTTCTAAAAATCTGTATTTTTAAGAAGCTCACCAGGTCATTTTTATGTAACATTTTTATGTATTTCTTCTAACTTTAACTCCAAATTAATCCTTCTTGCTCTGAACTCACATTAGACTAGGTTCCTTTTTTATCTTTATGCTCTTTTCTCAAATATTTAAGGCTCCAGCTTGTGTAGTCCCCGTACTTTTTAAAAGAGCTTATTACAACTGTGGTCCCTTAAAATACATAACTGCATTATGGATATATACATACACTCCCCCATCCTCCCTCCATGCATACACACACATCTTTGAAGAACACAGAAAAAGGGGCATCTGGGGGGCTCAGTCGGTTAAGCATGTAACTTTGGCTCGGGTCATGATCTCATGGTTCATGAGTTCGAGCCCCATGTGAGGCTCTGTGCTGACAGCTCAGAGTCTGAAGCCTGCTTCAGGTTCTATGTCTCCCTCTCTCTGTACCTCCCCCGACTCTCTCTCAAAATAAATAAACACTAAAAAAAATTATGAAGAACATAGGAAGAACATACATATAAATATATATTATAAAGAAAGAGTGTTTACTAACTGACTCAACAAAAATTTACTGGCTATCAACTAAAGTCAACTTGTCTGGGTCTCACTTTCTTTATCTGTAAAATAAGGACAAATAATCACTCCCTTGAGGGCTGCAGTAAGGTTGGATGATAAACATAGCTACTTTATCCCAAGGATGCTTAAAAAACAGTAAGCAATAAAATGCTCAAATGTTTGCAAAAATTACTACTGTTATTAAGTTAGCAAGCTGATAACGTCTGACAGTCCTCTATATTAAACTAAAGTCAAGTGCAAACGGAGAAAGGAAGGAGGAGACACATGGACTTTAAAAGCAAATTCAATATTCTAATGCGTGCTACAGTTGGGAAAAAGTTATGTTTTCCTAATATTGAAAGCAAGGCTCAACACAATTTCCTTAACTAAGACACAGAAAATACAGAATTCTTAATAGAGGAGCCAGAACACAAAAGGGGAGGGGCATAACACTCATTTGATGAAAAAGCAACGCCTGTTAAGGTAGAGCATCTGTGATACTGTAGCTAAAAGGAAACAAAGGGAGGATTTTAAGTACAGTAGCCCATGATCCAATACAGTTTTTAAGATCTTTCCAATGGTAACGTGGAGAAAATATTGAGTAGAGACGAGACGAGACGGGAGGAGGGTAACTGGATAAGAGGCTAATGAAGTGATCCAAGGGTGCCTGGGAGAGATGTGATAAAGTCCTGGATTAAGCCACACTACACAGGATAAAGAGGAAGCCTGTCGTGAGATAACAAAACCGAGGTGAGAAGGAAGGAGAAATAGAGAAATAGAGGCTTCTTGGTGATGTTAATCTTATCAGACTGGTTGCCATCCACTAAGATAAGGTATAAAAAGAAATGTTCATCGGAAAGAAGAGACTACATATGACTTTAATAAACTGAGGATTATTTACCTTAGTAAATTCAAAATTACATTCAAACCAGAAAATATAATAGAAAAATCATTACGTGACTGCCTTAATATGGCGATCGCTATATGGATGTGACAGATAATAAAATTAATCTGAACATTGGTCCAAAACATTTATTTAGTACTTTAGGTTCTGGAGAAACGTCAGGTTCTGAGAAAATTTACTGATTATTCTGTTCTTTGCTGCAAATCCTAAGATGAATGTAAAAAACAAAGGAAATCAGGACTTTTTCTTTGGTAAAATTATCAGCATACAAATTTCAAACCCGGAGACTCAGCCAATTTCTGAACACCAACTGCTGCCTCACATTTCCCTTTTTCACCAAGGAACTAAAAGTACTTCACAGATGTTGCCACAGATGGTCCCCAGTGTTTTCCTGGAAATGTTTTCAGTCGGGGATTGAGGGAGCAACCACAACTCTCCCAGGTCACTCACACTGAGGCCCTACAGAAATAGCCCTAGGATTCTTTAATTATAGTATTGCCATGGGCAAAGAGAGTGGGGAAGAAGAAAAAGGTTTTGGGAAAGGAAAATAAACAAAAAGAAACAGAGCAGAGAGAACAGAACTGGAAGGTAGGGTCGTTATGGTAAGGACCGAGATGCCAACACATTACTCTGAGGGCCAGTGAGCTGAACTGTTGCCAGCTTTGGGCCTGCACCTAAAGGTCCCCTCATGGTCTCAACAGGAAGTTCACATTTCAGCTGATTACAAAGCTAGAAAGGATAAACACAGGGAATCACACATACTCAGAATCTCATGCAGAGAATGCTGACACCAACTGGCCTCTGGGACAGGAAAGGACCAACGGCCGTCCTCAAAGTCTGGCATCAAACAGCTGTACTTTACAACTACCTGACAAGGTTACTGAAGTGGCAAACGCACTGTCAGGGCTCCCTGACTTGTCGTGAGCCGCCCTGTGGCCAGGTGCCCATCTGGGACCCTCAATAGCCACACTCCATCGCACTGGCATCTTTCAAAAAGAAAGAGCAACAAGTTGCCTTTGTGAAGTAGAAGATAAACCTCGAAAGGACAGAGGCTGTCCATCTTCCTTGGTTCGTGTACCCCCAGCGCCTACAATTGCGTCTAGCTGAATAAATCACCAAATGACACAGATAATAAATTCAAGGACACTTTTCAATCCTATCTTACTTTGCTTTTCCGCAGCATTGGACACAAGCTGACTTTTCACAAATGGCTTCCTGTCTCGCTCAGTAAAAGCAAAGATTTCACACTGGCCTTCATGGTGTGCCCCTGTTCCCAACTTTTACTCACTACCAATGCTCTCTCCTTCACTGCCTCCCATCAGGCCACACGGGGCCTCTTGCTGGTTCTGACGAACCAGGCATGCCCAGCAGAGGGTTCGTGCCCTTGATGTTCCCTCCGCTGGGACTCTCCCAGCCACCCCTTCCCAACCCCTGTCCTTGTGAAGATGGCTGGCTCCCTCATCACTTTCAGGTCTCTACTCAAGGGCGCTCTCTCTGTGCATTTACTATCATCTACCATATTACACATTTGACTCACTGTTTACTGTTATGTCTTCCCCAACTAGAAGACAGGTTTTGTAACGGCAGGGACTTCTGTCTGATTTACTGACCACCGTTTGCCCAGTACCTAAAATAGGACCAAGACCAAAGAAAAGGAGAGAGCAGAGGAAGAGGGAGCGAAGAAGGAAATAAGGATAGGGAAGACTGTCCCTTCTGTGACTGTCTCTTCCCATTTTATCCCTAATACTCATTCTCTGGCTCCTCTTCCTCTGCTTGCCCCTTTGTAAGGGTCTCCAGGGCTCTAACCTTCCTCTTCTCCACAGAGCCTCTACGTGGACTCCTTGCATAAACTCACCCACAAAAGAAAACATCAGTGATTGCCTAAACGCTGACAACTCCCACATCTACTCTTCCGGACCACACGTTTTCCCTGACCCTAGGCCCTCATAATCGGCCACCTACTAGACAAAAGCCCACCACCTAAGTTCCTCTCCTCCATCCCCTTTCCTTCCATTTCTACTCACACTGACCTACCTCACTATTGGAATCTCCTGATTAGACAATTACTCTGTGGGGCAGAGGAGTGTTATGGTTAAGAGAACAGAACTGGGATCAGAAAGATCTGGATTCACGTTTCCAGCGCCACCTCTTCCTCAAGAGAGCTAGCTGAGTCAGGACAAGTGATTGAATCCTCTGCAGGTTGCAGCTTTCTCACCTGTCTAATGGGATAATATTAGTGAGTCAAAATGGCCTTTTATGTGGGCAAAATGTTGCTCCCCACAGTCTATTGGCTCTTATTCTTAGCCATTCTTAGTTCTGTATATCTTTCCCTCTTTGTAACCGGTAACAAATATTTGAATACATATGTGTATGATCTTAAATTCTAATGACAAAAATGGGTAGAAAGCTAAGAACAAACTAGGCATTACTTTTGGAATAATTCACTTGAACCCTCGTCGGGTCAGATTTCATAGGACATTCTTTGTTAAACTTTAGAAAGCGGTCTTCCATATATAGCTTAGGAAAACATTCTTCCACTACGTTCTGTAAAGTTCCATTCACAAACAGCATACTGTCATTCGACATCAACAGATGATGTCAGCCAAAGCGCTGGAGCCTGGCAGGGAAAGGAGAAAGACTGTTTAAAGAACTGTCTCTGCATCCTTCCCATTGTTTCTTGGCAAGATTACCTCATTATGGTAAAATTAGAGCTCAAAGTGGTAGGAACAGCTTTGAAATGGTCTTTCCGAAATGCAAATTCACACCTTTATCTTTATTTTTAGTGATACAGTTAGTGAACCAAATGTGACCAAAATAGGATGATATTCCTAAATTTTATAGCTATAAACCCATTTAATCAGTACTCAGTCTCTGGTTTAATTAAGCAATAATTGTTTAAAAACTCACAATGACCATAAACTATACAATAAAATTGCCACATATTATTTACTTATGTCAAAAAGAGATTTGGGGAAGAAAAAGCTCTTAGGATTACTATTAGATTCATTTTTTATTTAGTATAAATGTTTTTTAGCAATTAGATTAAAGCCAGAGAAGAAAAAACCATTATGTAGTCTTTGGAGTTAGGCAAACCTTGGTTTCCATCTTAACTCCATCCCTCATGACATTATTCAACTCTTGAGTTTATTCAATCTTGCAGATTACTTCAACTCTACACGCCTATCCCCTCATCTGTAAAGGCTGATAATGTACCCAAATGGCAAAGTTATTCAAAAAATCAGTGGAAATTTTGTATAAAAGAATATATTTGTGAAATTGTAAATACTGTAAAGTAATACTGCTGCACAGGTGGCTCGGCAGACACAGAGTTGCTCAAGACATGGTCATTATGACTTTTCAAATACAGCTGTCTCAACACAGAACAAGACAATAGTTACATCCAATACAGTCAATTCTCGATCATAGTGATCAAGTCCAAAACTGCTAAGTAAACTTAAAGCCATCCACTTTTAGTTCTGAAATACAATCATTTTTGCAGTAAATTAACCATGTCCAAGTGAAGGCTATGCATTCTGGTGTAATAATGCAATTGGCTATGTTCATATCAATCTTTCAAGAATAAGCCATGACTTAAGAAAATATTACAGCAAACACAAACGCAATCATCAGAATGTAGAATGAGCTCCAAATCTATTTGGAGTGCCTGTGCCTGGGACATAACTGGGACCTGGTAACTATTTGTTTAGTTGCAGTCTACTTACAGCTGCTTAAGAGGATTCCAGAGTATTGGTGGTCCAATGCCAGAAAAACAATTCAAGTAATAAAAGAACACCAACTTGAGAAGTAATTTTAGTAGAAAATTAAATTTTGCTTCCTAAAAAGTCGTAAAAGGACCTCACTAAACCATCAGCATAGGCCCCCTGTGAAAAGCTACGGTATAATACTATACTGTCCAAACCCTGTAACCAGTACAAGAACCTGATTTGACCCATACTCTAGTCCTTTTTTCCGCCTCTGCATTTTCTACTAGTTTGGTTATTTAATTAGCCTTCTAATTTTCAAACTTCAAGTGTCACAACTTGAAAGATTATGAAGTTACTTTATCCATTCTTAAAAAAAAAAAAAAAGAAAAAGGAAAAAAAGAGGGGCGCCTGGGGGCGACCAACTTCAGCTCAGGTCATGATCTCACCGCTGGTGGGTTCCAGCCCCGAGAGTGGCTCTGTACTGACAGCTCAGCCTGGAGCCTGCTTCCGATTCTGTGTCTCCCCCTCTCTCTGCCCCTCCCTGGCTCATGCTGGGTCTTTCTGTTTCTCAGTAATAAATAAACGTTAAAAAAAATTTTTTTAAGATTTTTTTGTAAGGTATTAGTTTTTAGCATCTTCAATTTTACTATAGTATGTGCAATGTTAAAAACAAGCCCCAACAAAAATCTGTGACACTACACAAAAGTTTGTAAACATTTTAACGGCAGAGACCTCAAATTATCCTTAGAACAAATGAACATCACGGACGCCTGTTTTTCTAAATGAATGTAACTTTAGGATGCGCGGCAATTGAACAATGATTTCAGCAAAACACGAAGAGTCAGAATTCACGGTGGGTCCTCCTGATTTCGTTAGGCTCCCAGAGATCTTAAAATCACGTTACCCAGTCCTTGTCTCGGTTTGTTTTCTCCCTCCCCAAGTTGAAGCGGAACTTAACTGCTGGTAACGTAATGTGGTATTATTCTGATACCATATCCTTCGGTTTTAACCCGTGTAATGGAATTATAAGAATAAGAATACGAGTGTGTTCTTCAAAAGAAATGCCTTTCGCACCCAAATATTAAGCACAGGATTTAATCAGCTCAACTGAAAAAGAGTTTCATCTGACACTTTAAAATACGGGGATACCATTTCTCCCCCTTCTTAACTCCTCTGTTAAACTGTTCACACTAGTGACAAGTTTCGAAGCTCAGGGACGGAACACCAAATTCAAACGACTGGAGACCGGAGGCAAGAAAGTGGGGTGGAGCAGAGCGCTGATTGCAGCGTCTCCCAAACTTGCATCAAGAATCTGACACGGGACGACTCAACGTGAACAAGTGAAAGCGTGCACGGCCCCGGAATGCTGATTTGACCACCCACCCGTTTTCCGGCCCAGGGGGCGGCGAATGGATGAGAGCAGCTGAAGCTAAAACAGCTCCAGTTTTGGCCCCCCGAAAAGTGTAGCGCTGAGAGGGCGGCGACCGATCTCATGGGACTTAACCCTCAGCAGCCCAAACCAACCACACCGCAGCACCAAGGACTGGAAGCGAGACTGCCATTCCCGGGGGTGTGGAGGCCTCTGCACCCACCCCCAGCCCAACTGCCCCTACCCTCCCAGCCTAGGCCCGGGCAGGCCCGCGCGCGCGGCCGGTCCTTAGCCCCGAGCGGCCCAGCCGAGCCACCGTCGCCTCGCCCCTCTGCCGACTCAGACTACGGCCAGTGGCGACCAGCTCTCTGCGTCCGACTACCTTGGTCGTACGAATGTGCTCCATTTCGAGGCGACGCCCGCCGGCAGCCTGCTTCACAGGCGTACCATGGAGCGACAGAAGCCCGGGCGGTCACCACCACCCAGGTCCAGCAGGAACTACCAGCGGGCCAGCGCCACGGCCCTTCAGCCCGCCCCCTGGCAGCGTCAACCGCGCAGGCGCAGCTGGCGTGCGCCGTCTCCTAGAAACACTTCCCCAAACCGGCGGCCGTGAAGGGGGGGGGGGGGCGGGGACCGGCGGGGCAGAGCGTCCTCTTGGCGGAGAGAGGAGTCTCGTTCTTCCCGGGCCACCGTAGCTTCTACACCGCCCTCTGCTTGTGGAGGCTCACCATCACCTAACAGAAGGCGTCCCTCTTCTGGGCAGTGGGCAGAAGGCCAGAAATGGAGGAGAGCAGACAGCCAGAAATGGAGGAGAGCACCGCGGTCCATACTTTTCTCTGTTCAAGAATGGACCCTGTGGACATCTTTGTGTAAAGAGAATTTAGTGGGTGAGGGTGAGACAAGAAGTCACTGAAGCCCATCACCCTGCCAGTGGACAGCACCAAATTTCAACACTTTCTCTTTAGATGCAGATGTACTCAAAAGAATCTCTTCTAAGGAAATCATCAAATATATTTAGTGTAGCCTTATTTGAAACGATCAAAATTCCCCATACTGCAGAATTAGCTGGTGTCTATACACACTAGCATCCATTTAAAAATTAGACAGTAGATCCTAATACGTAAAAGCTGAGCAAATTGGAAAATCATCCACTTTTCCTAGACCTGCAAGAGAATTGAGGTTACAGGGAATATCGCTGCTCCAGAATTATAGAGGGGCAGGCAAGTACAGAGAATCACAACTAAAGTAGAAACAGAAACCCACAAGCTGCAACCTTCCTGGGCACCAATGCTGGGCAGTTTCTTTTACCTAGTAAATCATGCCCAAATATCCAGAAAAACTTAAAAGACATACTAAAGGGCAGAAAGTGTGAAGACAGATCAAGCATCAAAACCAGACTTGGATATGACAGCGATATTGGAATTACCAGACTGAAAATTTAAAAAAAAACAATTAGGATTAATATGGTAAAGGGTCTAATTTATCTGAATAAAGGAGACAACATGCAAGAACAGATGGGCAATGGAAACATAGAGATGAGAATCCTAAGGGGAAAAAAAGACAACAAAAAGAAATGCTAGAGATAAAGAATACTGCAACAGAAATGAAGAATGCCTTTGATGGACTTCTTAGTAGTCTGGACATGGCTGAGGAAAGAGAGAGCTTGAGAATACTTTAACAGAAACTTCCAAAACTAAAACACAAAGAAAACAAAGACTGGGGAAAAAAAAAAAAAGAGAACAGAATACCCAAGAACTGCAGGACATCTACAAAAGATGTAATATACAGGTAATGAACATCTGGAAAGGAAAGAAAGAAACAGAAGCAAGTATTTGAAACAATAATGTCTGAAAATTTCCCCGGAATTAATGTATGTCAAACCTCAGACCCAGTAAGCTCAGAAAACACTAAGCAGGATAGATGTCAGAAAAACTACAGATCATTCTCAAACTATAGAAAATCAAGGATAGAGAAAAAAATCCTGAAGAACCCGGAGGAAAAAAAACAGTTTACCTATACAGAAGCAAAGATAAGTATCACATATGACTTCTGATGTGAAGAGACCACACAAGCAATAAGACATTAAAGTGAAAGACTTTCTTAGATAAATAAAAATTGAGCAAGTTTGTTGCCAATAGAACTGCCTTGGGGAAAAAAATGTTAAAAGAAATTCCTTAGAGAGAAGGAAAATGATACAGGTCAGAAATTTGGATTTACATAAAGAAAGGAAGACCATTAGAGAAGGAATAAATAGAAGTAAAATAAAAACATTTCCTTATTCTTTAGTGGCGCGCACGTACTTATGTAGAAGTGAAATGAAGGACAGCAATGACACAGGAATGGGAGGGAGGAAAGAGGAATTAGGATTATTTTGTTATAAAGTACTCACACTACCAAAAAAGTATTATGCTGTAGAGGAATATTACATATCAAAAATGTTGATGCTGTATTACTGAGTGGAAAATAAACTGGCTCTAAAATAATAAGATCAATGTGACTGTGTTTTATAATTTTTATTTATATAAACAAAAAGTGTACATATCTAGATGGGAGGATTGCAGGTGAGTTTTGTAATTCCTCTTTTACAGTGTTTCTCAGCCTGGAGGGATTTTGCCCTCAGAGGATATTTGGTAATACCTAGAGATATTTTTGGTTGTCACAACTGGGTGCATGGGTGGAGAGTGCTACTGACATCTAGTGGGTAGAGGCTAGGTTTGGTGCTGACCATCCTACAATGCATACCTACAGACACACACTTAACAAAAGAATTCTCCAGAAACATGTCAATAGTGAAGAGACGGAGAAAACCTGCTTTATATTTTCCAGATGTTCTTTACTAAGCAGTTTCGATGACATTTGAAAGTTGTAGGTTTTAAGAGCGAATGGCCAAGAAAAAATTCTTGACATGTTTTTGGTGCAAAATGGTGATTTTTAATATATCACAGGGATATAGGACGTATGGGCATGTACAGGAGCTGTACTGGGATTGTGAAGAGTAACTGACTATATGCTTTTTAATTATTGGGGGTTAGCGATAGCATAAGTCTCCAAGGAATGGGAAAGCAAGGTTTCAGGACCTTGAGGGGGTAGCTGCTGTTAAGATAAGGATACTTTTAGTCTTTTAATATAACAGAAACACTAAGGCACTAAGGCAGCCATGAGTTCCTTAAGAAACCTAATGGTTAACTCTGACAGATAATCTCAGTTCCACTGTTTTTCCTTGAGACATCTTTCTAGAGATCCCTAGATATCTCTAAGAGCCTCTTTCCTTCTTGTTCCAGGCTGTTCTAGTTGTTTTCTGGGCCTACTGAGTGGATATATCTTGGGACTCCCTTTCATCATCAGTGAGGGAAATGTCTTGATTAGTCCTTTGTGTTGAATTCCTAGCTCTTATGTTGTATTCTTCTTGATTTGTTTATTTCATTCTGTTCTGTTGGATTATATTCTTTTTTTTAAATTTTTTAATGTTTATTTAATTTTGAGAGAGACAGAGACAGCGTGAACAGAAGAGGGGCAGAGAGAGAGACACACAGAATCCGAAGCAGGCTCCAGACTCTGAGCTGTCAGCACAGAGCCTGAGGCGAGGCTTGAACTCACAGACTTTGAGATCTTGACCTGTGCCAAAGTCGGACGCTTGACTGACTGAGCCACCTAGGCGCCCGGATTATATTCTTTAATGACGTCCTGAAATAAGGCAAAAGACAAATACTTGATGGATAATTTGGCTGGGTCCAGAATCCTGTGCTGGGAAAAAGTTTTTTCTCTTAGAATTTTGAGAGCTCCCAGAAACACATCCTAACTTCCAACGTACATATCAGAAATCTGATGACTTTCTGTTTCCCTTTGGGGGTCCCTACTTTATTTTCTCAGGAAGCTTTTTGGATCTTTTTGCCCCCATGATCAGAAATTTTAAAATAAGAAAACTTGTTTTCTCTTTTATTTCCATCCACTGTTTTGAGAACATGATGAACTCTTTTAATATTTTTTTTAATTATTTATTTTTGAGTGACAGAGAGAGACAGTGTGAGCAGGGGAGGGTCAGAGAGAGACGGAGACACAGAATCTGAAGCAGGCTCCAGGCTCTGAGCTGTTAGCACAGAGCCTGACGCAGGGCTCGAACCCACCAACCGTGAGATCATGACCTGAGCCGAAGCCGGCGCTTAACCAACTGAGCCATCCAGGCGCCCCTCTTTTAATTTTTTTTAATGCTTTTATTTATTTTTGAGAGAGGAAAGAGATAGGGCATGAGAAGGGGTGGGACAGAGAGAGATTGAGACACAGAATCTGAAGCAGCCTCTAGGCTCTGAGCTGTCAGCACAGAGCCTGAAGCAGGGCTCTAACTCACAAATTGCAAGATCATGACCTGAGTCAAAGTTGGATGCTTAACAGACTGAGCCACCCAGGTGCCCCTGTTTCTAATATTTTTTAATTGCTCCAGTTATGTTTTTAATTTCCAAGAGTTCTTTTTAAATTTTAAGTAAACCTTATTTTTAGAACAGTCTTAGATTTACAGAATAATTGAAAATACAGTTCCCACATACCCCATATCTTCTTTTATTAATATCTTACATTAGTATGGTATATTTGTTACAGTTAATGGACCTATATAGATATGTTTTCATTAGCTAAAGTTCATATTTTATTCATGTTTATTTAGTTTTTCTCTAACATCTTTTTTCTGTACCAGAATTCCATCCACGATACCACATTACTTTTAGGGGCCATGTCTTCTCTTGACAATTTCTGAAAATCTTTGTCTTTTTATAACCTTGACAGTTTTGCAGAGTACTGGTCAGACATTTTGTAGCATGCCTTTGCATTGGAATTTGCCTAATGTTTTTCTCATAGATAAACTAGGATTAAGGATTTGAGGGAGGAAGATCACAGAGAAAAAATGTCATTTTTATCACATTATATCAAGGGTACATAACCCCCAACATGATTTGTCACTCTTGATATTCACCTTGGTCACCTGAGGTTATGTTTGTTAAGTTTCTCCTCCATAAAGGTGCTATTTCCCTTATTTCTATACTGTCCTTTTTTTTGAAAGAGATCACTCTTCACAGTCCACACTTATGGAGTAGGGAGTTGTTCTATCCCCTCTTGTAAGGACAGTGTTTCTATATAAATGATTTGGAATTCTTCTGAACAAGATACTTTTTCTATTCTTCCCAATTTATTTATTTATTTATTTATTTAATATATTTATTCATTCATTCATTCATTCATTCATTGGTTTATATCAGTATGGACTCATGGATGTTCATTTTATACTTTTGGTTATAATCTGAGAGTTCCTTAAGTTTCTTGCTTGAATTGCTCCAGTTTGGGCCATGAGGAAATCTTTCACTTGGCCCCCAAGTCCTTTGATATGTCTCATCCACACATGTGGGGTGTTTTTTGAGCACTTCCTTGCTTTCTGGTAAGTACCAGGCTCATCTTGCATCTTTTCCACCCAAGCTCTTAGAATTAATAATTTCTCAAGGAGCTCCAATCCCTTTAGCTGGAGCATGATATTAGACTCCAAGAGCTGAGCACTAGTTGTGCCTACTGCTACTGGAATGCTGTTCCTTCCAGGCTAAGAGTTCTTTTGGTTACATACATTTCCCTTTTTCCTTTCTCCAAAAATTTTTTTGAAGCACTCTGTTCTGATTTTGTGGATCTCGTTTCTCTAGGAATGAGCAGAACAAAAATAAAGTTATTTATGTGTTTATTTTTGCTTCCCAAATTATCTCTATTCCTTCTGGGTTTGTTTTGGTTTCTGACTTTTCCGTCTGACCGGTTCTCTAATATCTGATGATCCTTGACCATCCTTTCTAATGGTAATTAGAAACAATCTTTGTGCGAGACTTTGAAAGGACATAAGCAATAGTTGAGAGTCAACAACCATAAAGCACAGATTAACTCAACACACCTCCTAACACACAACTAAAAAAGATACTATTCGGCTGGTCTCTTTAACGCTAGGCTCCAACCCCTAAGGGAGCCGGCGGCGCACCCCCCCCCCCCTCCCACTCCATCCCAGGGTGCCTTGCGCGGCGCGCCGACCCGCCCCCATCCCAGAGCGCCTTGCGCGGCGGCCTCGCTCCCAGTGGGCTCCGTGCGCGCGCGGGCGCCGGAACGTGCTCCCGCGTGGTTGCCCCACCCACTTCGGCCTTGTCTTTGCCGCCGCTGGGAGTTGAAGTTCCCGCCGGGTCGCGACTGGGTGAGAGCGATGCTGCCCGGCCCGCCTCGGCTCTGAGGAGAGAGGAGCAGCCCAGGCCCCTCGCAGCTTGCTGACGGCGCCGCGCCCCGCCAGCCATGTCCACGGGGTTCTCCTTCGGGACCAGCACGCTGGGCTCCACCACCGTAGCCGCCGGCGGGACCGGCGCAGGCGGCGGTTTCTCCTTCGGGACTGGGGCGTCTAGGTAACCGCCCGTCCTCGCCTTCCCGGCCCAGGGCCTCCCCTCGTCGCTCCAGTGGATGGACCTGTCCCTCCCCCTTCCCTCCCTGTCCCCTGGCTTCCTTCCTGGGAGGCCTGGAAGAGCAATACATGCCCAGGGCCGGCTTCGAAGTCCTGCCTTTCAGAGCCCTGACGGCCCCCCCCCCTCCCCGGCGGCCCGGTCGGCAGGAGGGCAGGTGGGCTTGGGGTTGTGAGGTCCCCAGAGTTCACGGTGGTTCACGTTCGCGCCTTGTTCCTACTGGCGTGAGGGCGGGGGAAGGGTCTGGCTGCGTGGAAGGGCCTGGGATGTCACGCCGAGCCCTAGCAGTGTGGCAGCCCGAGGCACAGGGAAAGGGAAAGGGATGGACGACATTGGGGCTTTCTCTGGGGTTTTAGAAAAAAATACAGCTAATAGAAAATTTTAAGGACAGTTAAAAGTGTCTCCCCGAGAATTCAGATTCCGTTGCAGGATATACGGTTTGGGACGTTCCAGTGCTTACTGATTTCGTGGTATTTTAAGGGCGCTCAGGTCTTTGTAACCTCATGGGACCCTCGTCTTTGTTATTGTCGTTTCTTGCTTTAAACCCCTTTTTTACAGCATTTATGGGCGATGAGTTTGAACATGGTGTGCAGATTAGTGGACGCGAGTGAGCGTGTGTTGTCGTGCCTCACATTGTCTTCTACTCACATGGAGAAGTGTCGTGTGTTTCTCGTGTTCGTGGCACCTGCTAAACCACCAGTTCAGATGGAGGCGAAATACAGCTAGCAGAGGGCCAGAGACCATTAAAATGGTTAGAGGGGCGCCTGGGTGGCTCAGTCGGTTAAGCGTCCGGCTTCGGCTCAGGTCATGATCTCACGGTTGGTGGGTTCGAGCCCCGTGTCGGGCTCTGTGCTAACAGTTAGCTCAGAGCCTGGAACCTGCTTCAGATTCTGTGTCTCCCTCTCTCTCTGCCCCTCCCCTACTCGCGCTGTCTGTCTGTCTCTCTCTCAAAAATAAAAAAACAAAAAATGGTTAGAGATCGTTGTCGTGATGAGAGATGTAATCTTGAGAACTCAGTCTTTTTAAGGTAAACGTGAAGGAGTTGGTTAAATCGAGAAGAAGGCCTAGAAAGCGCTACAAGGTGTTTTGAGAAGTTTGAGGAATGCAGTTGTAGATTAAAAGGGCAAACGTAACCTCCCTTGTGTTAAAAAACAAGGGGCTAGGTGGGATGGAGGGTGGGCACAGACTACAGAGTCAAGTATAAAATCTGGGAGTCTTCTTTCCTTGAATACCTCCTTTTCTCTCACTCTTTGCACACTTAATCAGCAAGGCCTGATAATGTTAATTATTCTGTTTCCATTTGCTTCATGTCCAGTTGCTGCCAGCCTGTTGCAGGCACTGGTCATTCAGGGAACATGTGTTTATTGAACACACTCCGATAGAGGAGGCTCTGTTTTAGGGGGGCAGATAAATAAGAGTTCTGCTCTCCTAAAATCCTTGTGGTTTCTTCCAGCTTTGCCACCCACGACCCTTCTCAGGAGTGATGAAAACTATACTGTCCTTTCCTACTTAGATTGGTTCAATGGGATCCCAGTTGATGTCTCAAAAATCTACTTTGATGTCCATCTTTGTTTTTTACATTAAAGCCAGATGATTTTTTAAAATTCCAATTGCCTCCCTTTAATGATTTTTTATTATCCTTGGAATGAAGTAAAAATAAATCTAAACCCTAATCCGCAAGACCCAGATAATCTGGAATCTATTCAGACTCATCCTGAGCCCATATTCTCCTCTTTTCAGCTTGCCTCTATCCAGTGATGCAGATCTATTAAAAAATTGTTTTCTATCACCGGCCAGTACAGGCATACAAGTAACTGAAGCTAAATTTCAAAGAAAGATACTTAACCCTTACCTAACCTGATGCACTTTGATATTTTCTGTTCTGTTCCATTTCATTATTTTTTAAATTAAAAATAAAATTTTAATGTTTATTTATGAGAAAGAGGAGAGAGAGAGTGAGAGAGTGGAGGAGGGACAGAGAGAGGGAGACACAGAATACAAAGCAGGCAGGAGGCTCCAAGCTGTCAGCACAGAGCCTGACACGGCTTCAACTCAGTGGACCATGAGATCATGACCTGAGTTGAAGTCTGACAGTTAACTGACAGAGCCACCCAGGCCCCTCCATTTCAATTTTTAAAATGCTGGTTGTGATCTACTACTAAATTGATGTTCTACTTCAATGGGTCCTAATCTTAGTTTGAAAACACTGCTGTAGCCACCTGGGCGTTTTCTTAGTTCCTCAGGTGGGTGTGGCCAAACTCCTTCCCACTTGGGTCAGTTCCCACTGCTTGGAATTGCCCAACCACCTCCTACCTTGGGTGCCAGGCTAGTGTCTACCTTTGGGTCTCAAATGTTTACCTATCCAGAGAGGGCTCTTTAGACCTGCAAGCATAGAGGATGTTTCCATCCTGACAGTACCCTGTAATACAGGTTGTAATCAGTTCATTACATGTTTTGTTGACTTATTTATTTTCTTAAAAATTTTTTAAAATATTTTTTATTTATTTTTGAGAGACAACGCGAGCAGGGGAGGGTCAGAGAGAGAGAGGGAGACACAATCCGAAGCAGGCTCCAGGCTCTGAGCTGTCAGCACAGAGCCCCACATGGGGCTTGAACCCATGAGCCGTGAGAACATGACCTGAGCCAAAGCCAGACGCTCAACCGACTGAGCCACCCAGGCACCCCATTATTTTCTGATTCCAGCAATAGAATGGAAGCCCCATGAGGGCGAAGACCATTTCATACTGTTTTTTTCAGTAGATACTTGGAGCTCAGTACATATTTTATGAGTGAATGAATGATTGATTCATTTTCTCACTGGAAACTTCCTGAAGCCAGGATCTGAGTCTTATTTACCACTCTGTCTTCAGACCCTGTGACAGCTCCTGGCACATGAAAAGGATTTTCGTAAATCCTTGTTGAATGACTAAGGAAAGGAATGGTTGTAGTGAACTGGAAACATGTGCACGGTCTTGAGAAGGGCTTAGATAAATGAACAGAGAGACAGTGACTTCTGTTTGGTAGGGTACCGGTTTGAAGGCCTGACCCCCCCTAGTGCCATCTAGTGATTTGGTCTCTTTAGGTGAATCATTTTAGCGAAGTTACTGTCCAAACCTCAGTTCCCACATCTGGAAAAGGGGTATAGTATATTTACCTCACAGAGTTGTTGAATCAGATAAAGCATGTAAATTATTTAGCATCATATCTGGCACTTGGGAATGCTCAGTAAATGTTACCTCCTAAGTCCACATTAGGGCATGCTGGAGAAGTGAAAAGAATGTTCCTGACCTGCTGGCATCAACTTGGCTTTTCTTGAACACATTTTAAAGAGTCACTGGCAGATAATACTAGGTTGAGGCAAAAATTTGTCGTGTCTGGGGTGGCTTTTGTTTTTCATCAAGTAAATTTCTCTGCCACAGGGAACTTTGTCTTTTGCTTTTCTGAGTAAGAAGATACCACTTTGATGTATTTCTCTGGTAATGTTTTCAAATTTAGTTAAGAAACACTTCATTGTTTCTTCAGTTACCCAGAAATTTTATGTATTTTAATTATCTAAAAATACATACTTTCACTGTACATCTTTTGTATAATTATGGAATGGCAGTAAAACCAAATGGGATCACTGACTTATTTGGGAGACAGGGGAGTATAACAACCATTTTCTTAATTTGATGTTTTGCAAAATTTGTCAATAGTGCTTATTTAAATACCATTTTAAAAAGTGTTTATTTTGCAAAGAGAACAAGTGCATGCACCGGGGTGGGGGGTGGCAGGGAGAGAGAGGGAGAGAGAATCCCAAGCAGGCCCCAAGGGAGCCTGACACCTGGCTTGAACTCCCAAGCCACAAGATCGTGACTGGAGCTGAAATCAAAGAGTCGGACACTTAAGTGAGCCACCCAGGGCTCCCTAGAATACCTTCTTAATTCAGTTGATTAAATGTTTAAGACTTGTGCTTTGTTGGTGAAACCTTGCAGCCTTGTTCTGTCAGCCTTCTGTACTTTATACCTGGGACACACGCACACCTGTGCTCATAGAAATTATTTTAAAATCAGTGATAAATTAAGAAAGAGGTTATAGTCTTTTCTTCCTACTCAGTGTTGATGACTGATTTCAAGTTCTTCTTCCTTAGTAAGCTCTTCTCTATTCCCCTCACAGTGATTAACTGGCATAATACCTTGTACATAATGTGTTTAGTTGAATTTATAAGTGTTTCTTATGATGACAGTAGTAACATTTATTGAGTGAAGTTAATTTGCCAATCTCTTAGTCTTTGCAAAAAAATCTGCTAAGTGGGCACTGATATTCCCATTTTGCAGATGAGGAAATAGAGAATCATAAAAGCTAACTAATGTCACACAGGTATGGGGACTCTGGGGTGCTGGGACTGGAACCCAGCCTTAATGCTACCGCCTTCTTAAATTGAAACGTCCCATATTTTTAAACGTTTTAAAACTGACCTTGGCTTCTCTTATGGTGATTATATGTCTGTATGGAAGGTGAGGGAGAAGTAATAAAGGTATGTATATAGGATGAATGGAGCTCCCATTGTTACATTAGATATTCTCTCCTAATTCTCCTACACAAATTTTGATGTGGCTGATTGTCAAGATTTTATGTTTATTTTCATAATTTGCTCTCCCATCCCTAGATAGCAAATTTGAGCCCCTGAGTTTTGATAAGAACAGTTGAAGGTTGTGAACTCTGTTCACATCGCTTGTTATTATCGGCTATTCTTTTTAAGCTTCAAAAACTCTGAAGAGGATTTCTGCTGATGAACACAATCTGGATAGAGGGTATACTTGCTTTCCGTTTTACTCTTGTCGGGTTACCTTTGGTCCTTTTCCTCTTCTCACCCTCCCATCCCCAGCTCTTACTGCTGTCTTGGTGGCAAGATAACGGACTCCTCGCTCCCCTCACCCCAACTCCATGAACAGGGTAATACAGCAATAGAGCGGTAGTGAAGACCACTTAGAGTAACTTTTCTGTATCTGGGAACGTTATTTTCCTTTGTTATTAGTAGTTGGGGAAGAACAAATGCATTTAGAAATGTGAACTGTCCATGAGTCACTGAAGAAAATGATCCACATTCATAAGATTTCCCTATGGCTATTTAAAAGTATGCTGGCCCTTTTTTTTTTTTTTTTTTGATAGATTGAGAAAGACAGTGTGAGCAAGGGAGGGGCAGAGCGAGAGGGAGACACCGAACTCGAAGCCGGGCTCCAGGCTCTGCAGGCTCAGAGCTGTCAGCACAGAGCCCAGTGTGGGACTCAAACTCAAATCGTGAGATCGTGTCCCTAGCCAAAGTTGGACCCGTAACCAACTGAGCCACCCAGGCACCCCCAAAATATGCTAGCTTTCAATAAAACTTCTTTCTGAAAGCAGAATATGTGTGATACTGTTTATGACTACTTGGAATCGGAAATGCTAATTGCTGTGGATTATGCTTTTTTTTTTGAAGACCAGTATTGTATCTTAATAGAATAGAAAATATGCTACATTTAAAAATAAGAGAGAGAGAGAGAGAATTTAAAATTGAGAGAGAGAAGGAAGAGGGTAGAGGTAAAGAGAGACACAGAATCCAAAGCAGGCTCTGCACTGTCAGCACAGAGCCTGTTGTGGGGTTCAAACTCATAAACTATGAGATCATGACCTGAGCTGAAGTCACACGCTTAACTGACCAAGTCCCCTGGGGTACCTTCCCCTGTTATGTTTAAGGCTACTTTTAGATGTGACTTATTTTTTTTAATTTTTTTTTAATGTTTTTATTTATTTTTGATACAGAGAGGGACAGAGCATGAGAGGGGGAGGGGCAGAGAGAGAAGGAGACACAGAACCAGAAGCAGGCTCCAAGCTCTGAGCTAGCTGTCAGCACAGAGCCCTACGCGGGGCTTCGAACCCACGAACATGAGATCTGACCTGAACCGAAGTCAGTGGCTTAACCGACTGAGTCACCCAGGCACCCAGATGTTTTTTTTTTAATGTTTTATTTATTTTTGATACAGAGAGAGACAGGCATGAGAGGGGGAGGGGCAGAGAGAAGGAGACACAGAACCGGAAGCAGGCTCCAGGCTCTGAGCTAGCTGTCAGCACAGAGCCTGACGCGGGGCTCGAACCCACGAACGTGAGATCTGACCTGAGCTGAAGCCGGAGGTTCAACCTACTGAGCCACCCAGACGCCCCAAGATGTGACTTATTTTTAAAGAGAACAGGAAAATAAATTTGAGTTTGGTGGGCTAAAATAGTTCCTTTTCTATTCTATGGAGGCATGCTGCATATGTTAAATGAAAGAAGGTAATAAACCTTGAACTTTTATTTTTCTTAAAGAAATACTGGCTCTAGTAGACTTTTGTTTTTTGTTTTTTGTAACAAGTAACCCTTCGGTGGGGCTCAATTTTGGAACTCTTGGAAGCACCGCCACTCCTGCAACCACATCTGCTTCCTCGGGTGGTTTTGGAACCGGGCTCTTTGGACCGAAATCTACTACTGGCTTCACTCTGGGAGGAACAAATGCAGGTAAGCAGGATTGTCACGGTTGCAGGGAGTGGGTGTGGGCTGTTTGTTTTCAAGTTCTGTTCTCTGTCTCTTCCCTTTACAAGGATTGTCATTGGTGACCGAGCTACAAAATGGTAAATACTAACATGAAAAAACATATCAGGACGTGGAATTAAGGACCAGTGATAGGCCCCGCTTGGTTATAATCTATTTTTGTATAAAGAAAGAAAACCTACACATTTAAAGGATTAAATAAGATCTCTTTTAAGAAAATTATTTTTTAGTAAGAGGGTATAGCTCTTTAAATATAGTGAACTAAAGTAACTTAATTTTTATATTAGATTATGTAATGCAGCATTTTACCTTAGTCAAGATAACTTTACCTATTTCGACTTAATTGAGCATATGTGGGACAGTTAGCATCTATCTTACTATAATATTATAATTTACCTTCCTAAGAGATGTTTTACGTTTTTGTATTATTAAACAATTGTTTCACTCAGAAAAGGGCAAGAGTTCAAGGTTTCTGGTAGGCATTTCAATAATAAAAAGTTGTTTGTTTTTTAATACTCATGGGTATTTATTTTATTGAGTTAAAAATAGGTTTCACTGGTACTACCATTTAAAAAGTTTACTTCCTTATTGACTTTTTATTCTCTACCCTCAGGGCCTCTTGGTCTCTGTTTCCACCTTTTGCTTTGACCTCCCAGCTTTGATTGCAGCTTTTCACAGCCCTACGTAGAACATGTAAGAACTGCAGGAGTACATGGGAGACCAGCCAGTGAGCGTCCTGAGATCGCTTGGTGGCCAGTGTTTTGCTTGGCGTTGCTTTTTTTTCCTCCTTGCCTAATTTTGGTATAAGCAGTAGTTGTTTGCATTTTATAAATTTTATTCCCTAATAATCAAAATTATATACAGTTTATAATATGAAAACCAGTGCTGTAGGAAGAATGCTTGTGTTAGTGGTTATGGTGGAAGATACTGGTCATCTGAGTAGTGTTATTACACCCTAAAGATGGATCCCAGTCTGCCCTTGTGATATACCCCAAATTGCCATCTTCCACTGACGAATTAAATTTTATTTCTCTTTTTGTCCACAGGAATAGCAACAACTATAACTACAGGATTAACTCTGGGTAAGAAGTTTTGAGGGAAGATGCCGGGTCTGTGGTTTTCTACCCTTCTCAGTGTCTCACAGAGCTCAGGCAGAGAAGGAAGCATGGGAGAAACCTGACACGGATCCCAGTTACCGACTCATCACAGGACCTTTCAGTATTGGAGGGTTTTAAAAAGTCAGTTACTGTTAAATCAGAACAGAAGCTTTAAATACAGAAATGGTTTTTCTGTGGAAATTTCACATTACAGTTTGCAGTTATTTGAATCCTTGTAATGAAAAAAGCACCACACTATAGGTCAGAAGTCTTGGAATTAAACCCTGCTTGCACCTCCAAATCCTTGTGAGGGCTTAGGTAGTCATGTAGTATCTGGCGGCTTTTAGTTATTTCTAAAGGGAAGGTATCGGACTAAAAAGGTTTTGGCTTCCCTTTCGACTCAACAAATATGCTAGTTCTCTGTAGTGAAACACCAGACAGAACGTGAGTAACTAGGATGGCAGTTAATAATGTCAAAGGAAGTGAATGAGTTGAAAGGATAGTGAGGAGCCTCAATTAACATTAAATCTATTAATTAAAGTTAAACAAAAAAGTTGAAATAAATTAAAGATTGGTGGACTTTCCTCATTTGGATGCTACTCACCTGGTATCAATAGAAAGCATAAGATGTCTGTTTACTACCAGAGGTTTGGGCAGGATTGGCTTCACAGGCAAGCAGTTGGGTTCTTCTGTTTTCTGAGACTGTAGAACCCACACAGGATTTCAAAGCACTGGACTCTGGCAGGAGCTTCTGATTGTGGTAAGGATAGTCCAGAGGCTTCATTTCTGGCTTCTTTGTGCTCTCGGGAAGCCAAGATGCACGTGGTTCTACACTTCTCCATTTAATATTTTTAAGCAGTTTCTACTTCCTAACTGGGGGTCCTTAGATATACACGATGCTTTGAACATGTAGGATCAGCTGTTGGTGTGGTGATGGCCCTGGTGGTGAGCATGTGCTGGTGGCCTCAAGAACTACAGAGCGCATGAGCAAGGCATTCAGTGTGTTCCCAGGGGAAGGTGACAGGCGGGTGTAGTGGTATGTTCTTGTGCGATCTGATAAATGCTTTAACAGATGCATGAAAGGCACAGAGGAAGGAAGAGGAAGGAAAGAGTAGAAGTTTATTTGGGGGACAGGAAACATTCCTGATGGAGGAATGGGAAGTGCAAAGGCCCAATTATAAAGGGATCCAGGGAAATGAGAAAAATACTTGGTTCTTAGAGTTTAGGATACAGAGGGGGAATGGTACGGAGAAGGGGTCTGAGGAGCGGGTTGGGACAAGAAACGAAAGGTGGTATGTGTCAACCCTTTCAACTCTAGTGTAGAGATAGTAGAGAGCTAACGGGAGCCTTCAGTCAGGGAGAATCAGCAGGGCATTATTTTTGTTGGTATTCTCTCTTGTTTTTAAATTAACTGAATAATTCAGAGAATAGATAGAGGTTAGAAGGCCTGATGGCAAAGAGACAAATTAAGAGGTTATAATAGTTCTTGATGGGGGAGATGGCCTGAGCTAAGGTTTTTGAGGATGCTTATGATCCAGGGATATTTCTGTGGTAGAATTGGCAGGATTTGGGGCTAGTAGAATGCAGGAGAGACAAGAGACGATTGTGGTTTCTGGCACCACGAGCAACTGAGTGGACCGTGGCAGGGGATTTAGGAGTGTTGTCTAGGGAGGTGCGGAGGTACAGAGGTGCAGAAGGACAGCTAGGTAGAGTGAGGCAGGGGGGACTCCGGTAGGTGTAAATTTAGACCAGGTCTCTGTGGTTGAAATTCTGCAATTGTGAAGTAAGGAAGCAGGCCAGCGGCCATGGGCAGCATCATCTAAGAAGTGAACAGAGGAAGGAGATGGACAGAAGGAAACATGAATAGCGGGAGCGGACAGAAACACAGAAGAGGAAGCAGTAGAGAATGGTGGTTTAAATGCCCTTAGAGGGGAGGGATGTTTTCCTGCTGAGTATAAAGGAAGGGTAAATGCAATTTTAGGTAAATTTGGGCGTGGAGCTGAAATTGGATTTCAACATTATCACAGTGATTGGACTTTTTTGTTGTTGTTGCTTTGCTTAAATCACAGGACTGTCATTTAAGTATTCATTCTGATTTGGTCCTAACTTTTATATTTTACTCTTTCATGCATATACAAGAACATGTATCCTTGTTCTATCTGCAAAGCAGATAGACTCTCTTTTAGGGATCCTGATTGAAACTGGCGTAACACATACAGGGTGATGGTAAAATAGGATCTGTTTCCTTGTTTGACACAGGAGCACCAGCCACGACATCTGCATCTACAACAGGTTTCAGTCTGGGATTCAGTAAACCCGCCGCGTCTGCCACACCATTTGCTCTACCTATTACTTCTACCTCAGCCAGTGGGCTTACCCTTTCGTCTGCTCTGACGTCAACCCCTGCAGGTGAGGCAGAAGGGAAGAAGCCATTTGATGGTTGAATTCTCCTTTGTTTTGTGGTTAGTGAACATAGGTATCCACCTTTATTAAAGATAACTGCTGTTTTGGAATGTTTTTATTTCACAAACATTCGACAGTTTTGACCTAGTAAACTACTGATTTGTGAAGGTCATCATTGGTCCTTTGCAACAGGCCCCTCCATCTTGGAGGTTAGTGTCTATTTACAGAGCAAAGCAGGGACAGGGTGAGAGGCCAAATGTAAAATTATTAATATCCACTTTGTTTTCAAGGAGCATTTTGGTGACAGGGATGGATAAATAGTTTGCATAAACATTGCCTGGCTCAGGATTCATTCCATTTCAAAGGCGAAGTTGGTGTTCTGGATTAAAAAACTCCTTATTACTGTCTGGAATCAGTCACCTGATACCATTGTAGTATTGCCCAAAACTCATATTTCTGTCACTTGTTTTTGCTCTGAAAGTATTATTTCTCTTTATTCTTAGGTGTGTGTGTATGTATATATGTATAATTTCATCTTTAATGAGTAGTTTTTCCTAAGTGAATTTTATCATGGACATGAAGTGTTTTTGTTTTGCTTTGTTTTGTTTTTAGGAAGTGTTTATTTTCTCTGGTGTTCTTAGAAATGAAGCTTTACAATTTCAATTTTTATAGCATCTACAGGATTTACGCTAAACAACTTGGGCGGAACAACGGCCACAACCACTACTGCGTCGACCAGCCTATCTTTGGGGGGAGCCTTAGCTGGTTTGGGAGGCTCGCTTTTCCAGAGTTCGAATACAGCAACAGCAGGTGATTGGTGGTCTTTACTTTCAGAAATAGTAGATATATTGAAATTTACTTTATCTGTATTTCAGCCTTTTTTGAACAGATCATTTTATCTCTTTAACCTATAGATTTTTTGTTTAGTATGATACTGAATTAAAAAATAAAATGTTTCTTATACATAATTAGACATCTTAGCCATGTAGAAATACATTTTTCTGCTCCTTAATATTTTTATGTATTTATTTATTTAGGGCACATGAGCGGAAGAGGGGCAGAGAGAGAGAATCCCACTCCGTACTCAGCACAGAGCCTGACATGGGCCTTAATCTCATGACTGCAATATCATGACCTGAGCTGATCTCAAGATTTGGACACATCACCGTTTGAGCCACCCAGAGCCCCTCAATATTGACTAACTAGATAAGGAAGCAAAGAGGGACCTGTTTAAGGAGGAGTAAACTATTCTAGAGAAACTAGTCTTTTTAATGAAAGGCAGTTGCTTAATCTTGAATCATTTAGTATCTAAATTCACTGTAAGACAACTTAACCTTTTAAGCTCTGGCTGTAAGAAAGGCTTTCCATTAAACACATCAGGAAATGGTATTAGAATGTTTTGAAAGCAAAGTTTTAAAACACAAGTATTAAATTTATTAGTCAGATAAAATATTAAAGTAACAATTCACTTAACAGAAAGACTTCATGTTTTCTATCTTGGATTGATTTTTCATTCATGCTTATTTTGAAATTAGCCTTATATTAAGGATTCTACAAATGTTTCGAATATTAGGAGTATATAATAGAGGAAACTGTATATAATGCAATACAGTCATATACAGGAAAGCCAGTGGGGCTACGTGGAAGTTAGAAAAGCTCTCCTCTGACTTGAAGACCTTGTATAATTATCTCAGCAAAATTCAGAATCAGGAGTTTCTGTTTGGGGCGCCTAGGTGGTTCATTTGGTTAAGCGTCTGACTCTTGATGTCGGCTCAGGTTTTGATCTCCCAGTTGAGGGATCAAGCCCCATGTCCGGCTCTGTGCCAAGCATGGAAGTTATTTGGGATTCTTACCCTGCCCCTCCCCTGCTTGCGTTCTCTCTCTCTCTCTCTTAAAAAAGATTCTCTGTTTCCTGGGGTGCCTGGGTGGCTCAGTTGGTTGAGCGTCCGATTTCACCTCAGGTCATGATTTCATGATTTCTGTGCTGACAGCTCAGAGCCTGGAGCCTGCTTCGGATTCTGTGTCTCTCTGCCCCTCCCCCACTTATGTTCTGTCTCTTTCTCAAAAATAAATGAACATTAAAAAAATTAATAAAAAAGTCTCTGCTTCCTAACCTAATTTATGAGTTAGGGAAAATTGATAACATGTTGAAATCACAGAATTTCCAGTAATACATACATTCATTTATAATTATTTAATTTTCAGAAGTTTTGCTGAACACCTAACGTGTCTAGTAATCGGTGTGTGGGAGAGAGGAAGAAGTATGATCTGATGTTTGCTGTTAAAGTTATGGTTTTTTTTATGTCCTCTATTCAGAGACTAAATTTAATGAAGAAACTCTGGGTTAGTGGAAAAGAGAAAAGGAGGCCATCAAGATAACCTATAGAATTTATAGTGTTCAAGTTAGCTTTGATCTGTCAAATACTTATCCGTGTCACTATTGTCTACGCTTGTGGGTATTCAGAATGTCTTCTAAGAACCAAAGTCACTGGATGACTATAACATACACTTCCTTGCAGAATAAATATTTAAACATCTTTCCCAAAGATTCCTTGGAGAGAAAATACAAAAATAGTAGGGAAGGTAGAGCATTGTTTTTGTGTCTGCTAATGAGTTTTTAGGTCTGTTCTAATTTTTCTTACGCTCTAGACACACAACAGTGCTTAATTTATGGTTACCCTAACCTATAAAATTGTCATTCATTTAAAAAAAAGTAACATATACTTAGCTGTGTTTTTTCTCACACATTGCCAATATTTGAATCCAACTTTCAGTCTTCCTGTGCTCATACATCCTACTGTTTCCTGTTTTTAAAGTAAATAGCATTTTGTCCAAAAAGAACCACAGTTGTGTCAGCTTGGGAGTGCATGGACTTCTATGATTTACCAGTGCAGGTCTTTAAAATTTTGCTACTTGATTCACAAGCATACATTAATGATTTAACTAACTAAGTCTAGCCCCTTTAGTTCCTTTTGTCAGTGAGGTAGGATTTAAATAAGTGAATTCTTTTTTTTTTTTAAGTTTTATGAAAAGAACTTAGGAGTATGAAATTTTGATGATGTTTGAACTATAAGGCTTCCAACTATCAGTTCTTTAAATTTCATCAATGGTAAAATTATTTGCTTTAAATTAATACTGAAACCTCACAGATCATTACTGTTTTATTTATCTGTCCATCCCTAGCTTTACTGAGGTGTAGCTGAGAAATAAAATTGTAAGATATTTAAAGTGTAGAGCATGATGATTTGATATACACATATACGTTGTAAAAGGATTCAGCTATCAAGTTAATTCACACATCCAATACTAGGTAAATTTAAAAGTATACGATTTCAAAGCCTGATTGGAAGACATGAAGTATTCACCTGAAATTATGCTGGCTAAAACAGCTTTTGTAGAGAGGGTTTAAAAAACAACAAATAGAATGGGTTGCTCACATGTGTTGATTAGCATATACTCTCTGATCCCTCTGATAAAGAAAAATTGATACAGATCCATAAATACACAGAACAAAGTGATGGTGGTCAGAGTGGGTGGAGTAGGAGGATGGGCAAAATGGGCGAAGGGAAGTGGGAGGTACAGGCTTCCAGTTACGGACTGAATAAATCACAGGGATGAAAGGCACAGCATAGGGAATACAGTCAGTGGTACTGTAATAAGGTTGTATGTAGCTACACTTGTGGTGAATATAGCATAATGCGTAGGCTTGTCCTGTTACTACTGTACACCTGGTGCTGATGTGAGAGCTGTGTGGCAGCTACACTTAAAAAAATTACCTAAAAAGTAAAGAAATTAAAATTCTATCATCTAAACTACATATACTTTTGGATCCCAGCAAGACTCTCAGTTTTTGTTTAGAGCATTATTTGCTTTAAATTAATACTGATATCTTACAAATCATTACTATTTTATTTATCTGTTCATCCTAGCTTTACTGAGGTGTAGCTGAAATATAGAATTGTAAGATATTTAAAGTGTAGAGCATGATGATTTGAGCATTCTCCAGACTTGTTTCTTTTAATTTGCTTAAATCAAGAATGAACAAAAACCAGGATCCAACTTAAAAGCATTTGAGTGCTTTGGTCATTAAGGTGAAATTATAAAGACTTCGGGTGAATTTATAAATAATGTTTGGCTTATTTGTAGGACTTGGACAGAATGCTTTAGGCTTGACTTTGGGAACCACGACAGCCACTTCGACTGCTGGCAACGAAGGCCTTGGTGGTATAGATTTTAGTAGCTCGTCAGATAAAAAGAGTAAGTAACATTACTGTAATTTTTTGTTCTTATAGGAACTGAAATTTCTGGGTCTGGAAGATTGTTAGGTACATATTGCGTAGTGAAGTTTTCACTTTTAAATTTGTTTGCATTTTATTTCCCAAATTGTTCACATGGTATGTGTTTAATATTTTATTTTTGTAGAAAACTGAGATGTGTGTGCAAATGCCTTACGTAGCCATCTTAATGTGTGTATTAATATATATTCTTAAGTAAGGATCACAAACACATAGTTGACACTTGAACAACACCCTTTTTCCAATAAGTAGCAGTACCGTAAATGTGTTTTCTCTTCCTTATAATTTTATTAATAGCATTTTCTTGTTTCTAGCTTATCTTATTGTAAGAATACGGTATATAATACACATAACATACAAGTGTGTGTTAATTGTTTATGTTATTGGTAAAGCTTTGGGTCAGAAGTAGATTATTAGTTAAGTTTTGGAGGAGTCCAAAGTTATATGTGGATTTTCAGTTGCCTGTGAGGTTGGCACCCCGTAACCCCTGTGTTGTTCAAAGGTCAGCTGTATTGCTTTGTAACCAGTTTTTGTCATGTGTTCTATCAGAAGTATTTGTCAGTTCAGTAATTCCTTAGAAATATTTTAATGCAGCTTAATATCAATTTTATGAATGGTATATCATTAGCCATCATTCTATTATTAATATTTGTGTTTAAGTCTTCTATAGGAAGTATCACTGTTATTGGCCATCTTTATAGGGAGACGCAACAGAGTATTGTACTTTAAAGATGTACACTTGGGGCGCTTGGGTGGCCCGACCTCAGCTCAGGTCATGATCTCACGGTTTGTGGGTTCGAGTCTTGTGTTGGGCTCTGTGCTGACAGCTTAGAGTCTGGAACCCACTTCAGGTTCTGTATCTGTCTGTCTGTCTCTCTCTCTCTCTCTCTGTCTCTCTCTCTCTCTGCCCTTTCCTCGCTTGCACTCTTGTCTCTCTTTTCTCTTAAAGATAAATAAACGTTATTTAAAAAAAGACGTACACTTGATAGGGAGCCTGGGTGGCTCAATTGGTTAAGCATCTGACTTTGGCTCAGTGATGATCTCACGGTTTGTGGGTTTGAGCCCTGTGTTGGGCTCTGTGCTGACAGTTCAGAACCTGTAGCCTGCTTCAGAGTCTGTGTCTCCCTCTCTTTCTGACCCTCCCCTACTCACACTATCTCTGTCTCTCAAAAATAAATTAAAAAATAAATAAATAAACATTAAAAAAAATAAAGGATGTATACTCAAGCTTAGATCACCTGGGTTCAAATCTGCTCAACTATTTACAAGCTCTGTGACCTTATTCCAGTTATTTATCCCTCTGGCTTTAGTTTCTTTATCTGTAAAATGGGGCCAAAATAACAGTACCTACTTCGTGGTGTTGGTCTGAGGATATTACTGTTTATAAAACTTCAGCAGAGCCAGGCACGTAGTGAATGCTGTCTAGGTGTTTGCTATTATTATAAATTTTCATTCATATTTTCAGTTAATTTTTTAGGACAAATACCTAGAAACAATCATTGGTTTAGAGAGAGAGACACTTTTAGAGACTTAGTATATATTGTGAAATTACTTTCCAGAAAGGTTTTCCAATTTATTTCCCACCAGCCAGTATGAAAATGCCCTTCTTGCCATGCTCTTCCATGCTGAATATTCTTTTTAAAAATTGTCAATCCAGATTCATTTTCAAAAATGTTTTAGTGTTGTTGGTTCCATGTGTGTGATTTTTTTGTTTTGTTTTGCAATGTCTCTTCTGCCTCTGATGAAACCATGCTTCCCCAGGGTATATGCATGCATATTGCATTGAAGAATTTAAAACGAGGTAATGGATGAAGGTATAATTTACACTGTGTCCAGATGTGAGAATTTTTTGTTTTGGACATGGTTTTTATTGTAAAGAGATACTATGGTAGGGTGAAGTACTATCTAAAAAGTTGGCAAAATCTTTTTTTTTTTTTTTAAGTTTATTTTATTTTGAGAGTGAGAGAGCCCCTATGCACAGAGCTGAGGCAGGGCAGAGGGGGAGAGGGAGAGAGAAGGAATCCCAAGCAGGCTTGCACTTGATCTCACTGATCAGTGAGATCATGACCTGAGTTGAAATTAAGAGCTGAATGCTTAACCATTTGAGCCAGGTGCCCCAGGCAAAATCCTTTTAACTTTAGGAAATTCAGAATTATTTTTGTTTGATTGAAAATTGACTAATTTTTAAACATAGAGGTGTATCTCTTGTTTTTACTTAGTTTTCTTTGTAGCAACTTGATACTTAGAAAAAACCTTAGATATTTTAGCAGCTTATTTTTGTTTTACTCAGAGCAGCTTGGTATCTGACTACTTTTATGCATGAAGCTGTTTCTCTATTGTACTTGCTATTGGGCTCCACGTGAAAGAGCTGAGTGAGGCAAAGGAGTAGGAGAAGTGTAAGGAGTTAATCTCCCATCTTTTCCAGTGCCCTGCCGCCATCCCATCCTCTTACTCTGACACCGTAGTGAGAGCTGAACCAAAGGAGTATGTAGAATAAGTGTCCGGGACTTCATGCACCACGTCCAGTTCCCTTCAATCTGCTGTTCTGTGTCAAGGGATTCTTTTTTAATCTAAAGAATTTCTCTGCCTTTCTAGTAGCTCTATCAGCTAGCCTGGACCTGCATTATTGGGTTGAATCAGATGAAGAGTGCTAGGAAGCAAAGTTCTGTGAGGAGGGGCAGCCTGGAGCTAGACCGAGAGGTGAGGATGATCTTAGCTCTTCTGAAGATCTGCTGGAAGACCAGTGTAGCTACACAATAGGAAGATCAGATTCCAGAGGTCTGTGTGCCACCTTAAAGAGTTTCGCATTACACTGAGGACAGTTGAGACCTCTAGGGCTTTGATGTGGATCATATGACCTGAGATCTATGTTTGAGGAGGAGCATCAGGACATCCCTGTGGGAGAGGAAGTGCGGTGGGGTGGGGGGTGCGAGGACAGACGTGGGGTGCTATTAGAAAGCTGTGCCAGCAGCCCACTGGGGTCAGAGGGGCAAAGCCGGACACCTCCTCAGGGCCCATAGTAAGCTAAAAACAGGCCTGGGTTTTATAGATACGGGTTTGTCTGTATACGGACTTCTGTATATATGATAAAAATGGAATGTCAAAATAATATATTAGTCCAAATAAATATTTGGAAACAAAATTAAACCCTACTTTATATTACCATGTCTCATTAAATCGGAGACCCCCATCTGGAGGACGTGGGCACCAGTTTCAGAGATGGTAAACAGTGAACGAGAAAAATCTTAGCATCAGTAAAATACAAAATATGGAAAAATAAATTATAGTTGGATTAAAGACGTAAATAAGAGAAACCCCATGGACAAAGGCAGAAAGTCAATGACAATTTGGGACTAAAATGCTTGATTTCTAGATGCTTATGTTTTCACATCTTAACATCTGAAATTGAGATGTATCTTAAAGTTAAGATCTAATTTTAGAAATAGATACATGAAATACAATAGACAAAGAATTAAATACTTAATGTTGAAATACCTTTAGAAGCAATAAGAAAAATACCACAGAGACACAAATAGCCTGAATAGACTGTTCACAAAAGGAGAAATATACTTCTCTAACATTTGAAATATATTACATAGTACTGTCTATGATATATGAATTTCGATTCTAGTGAAGTGGCATTTTCCATTTAAATACTGGCATTGATTTTTTTAAAAAACATGTTCATTGAGAGTGTGATGGGAAAGGTACTTTTTTAAAATTTATTTTTCCTTTATTTTGAAAGAGTGAGCATGAGCAGTCTAGGGGCAGAAGGAAAGAAAAAGAATTTCAAACAGGCTCTGCTCTGTCATTGTGGAGCCCGATGTGGAGCTCGATCACACAATCCATGAGATCATCACCTGAGTGAAAATCAAGAGTCAGAGTCTTAACTGACTGACCCACCCAGGCACCTTGGAAAAGTACTCTTATTCATAGTAATTGGGAGGATAAATTGGAACAATTGTGTTAAAGGATCAGTTTGATAATTGTCAGAGGCTTTCCCTGGAAGAATCTTTGACTTATAAATTTCTCTTTTTTGGAATACAAATGAAGTAGGGAACAAATATTTGTAGATAAATATTGACTGTGGCATCATTGCTTATGTAGTGAATGCTCATGTTAAGAAGAGGGTTGGGTATAAAGATTCTGATACAATGATATGTTCTGTGGTCGTTTAAAATCATATAAGTTAAGAAAAATTGATTCAGTATCTAATGGATAGTTGATACCTGTCACAACACAGCATTTTATATACTGTTAAGTGAAACTGCAATACAATCTAAGTTTATTTTGGGAGTGTTTGCTGTATCATTGGATTTAATGAAATGTTT
>NC_043703.1:73731343-73776912 GCF_006229205.1 Suricata suricatta | reverse complement strand
TAATTACATGAAATAGAAGTTGATGTTTTGATTTTTTACTTTGCTTTTCTGTTTGGAGTGTCATTGTAACTACTGTATTGTAAATAATGGAAAATAATTGCATATGTTAAAAAAATAAATTGTGTTATATTAAAAAAAATAAACATAAAAAAAGAACAAAAAAAATAAAATCATGTAAGTGTCGTGGAAAATACAACACGTTGAGAAAAGCCATTGACGTATTACTTCTAGTAATCCTGACTGGTTTTAAAAATGTGTAAGTGTAGAAAAAGACGGGAAGAGGAACAATTGCGGTTCTCTGGTGGGATCAACTGACGTGTGTTCCTGTATTTTTTTAAAATAAGTGGGTCTTTATAGTGAGAAATTTTGGAAAAGCAGAAGGTAAGTCACTGCATTTTGCTGAAGGAACATTTTTACTTTTCTACTTATATAGACATACGCTATTAATGATAACTACAAAGTAGGTGTCATTAGTGAGAAAGTTGTTGCTGTATTTGCACACATTAAAAACTTCATTTTTAAAAAACTTTGCTGCTTTTAGAGACATTCAGGTAATCTGACATTTTAATATTCTTATGTAAAAAAATGTCAAATAAAGCTTTCAGGAGTTAAACTGCTAGGCAGGAATATTTTTTATGGAAGACAGTTGAAAGAGGAAGATTCTTGCCCTTGAATGAGCTCGATACAAATCAACTATATAACTGTCTGTTTATATGGACACAAACGTGTCTCCGTAACATGCTGTGTTTCTGGTTTGTGACAAGGCATGGCCTCATAGGCTGTTTAAGAGGCAGTCTGAGAACAGTTTCTGTTTATACTTTAGTTTGCATTAAATTAAAACTTCTATTTGGAATACATTGTTAAATAACCTGTTTTTACATGAAGCTTCTTGAATTTTCTAGGTGATAAAACAGGAACAAGACCAGAGTAAGTTTATAATTTAACTTCTAAAATATTTTAATTAAGTTTTATTTATTAAATCATAGGCAAATGATATGGTTGGAAATAAATGAAACCATATAGACTTTTTTTTTTTTAATGTTTTTATTTTATTTTTGAGAGAGAGATCGTGAGTAGGAGAAGGGCAGAGAGGGAGACACAGAATCCAAAGCAGGCTCCAGGTTCTGAGCTGTCAGCACAGAACCCGATGTGGGGCTTGAACTCATGAACTATGAGATCATGACCTGAGCCGAAGTCGGACACTTAACTGATTGAGCCGCCCAGGCGCCCCAAACATAGAGCTTTTTAGAAGAAAAATTCTTTGAATCTGCTTTCGTCAAAAATAAAATAGTAAACCTATGCTCTGGAAAGTTTGCGGGACAGTCAAGTCTTAAATTTTTAATCATTTGGAAAATTGATAACCAATTCTTTCTGTAACACATTATGTCCAGTTTTATATATAAACACACCTTTTATATGGAAGTTACTCTACCAGTACCGTTTATTTTCTGATGAGGAAGAGAGGGAAGAACCTCCACTGTTTTTACTACTACTTGTATTTTCTCACCTAATTTGTACATTAAATAAAACATTTGTAACTAAATAGCTAAGTTCATGCCTCCAAAACATCTTGTGTATATATTAGCCCTGTTACATAAATGAGGAAGCTGAAAGAGACTGATTTCTACCTAGGGTTATAGCAAGGAATTAGTAGCAAATCTGTGACTGAAATTTCACTGATGGTTACATTGCGGCATGCCACATTTCACTTAATTTCTATCTTCATGAAATATTTGTGATTCCCTTAAGCTATTTCTAGGTCTTCTTAGTTGAGAAACAAATTGAAATTATAAAGTGAAATGTAGTGAGCATCTCACTATGAGAAGTTTTGTAGACTCTCTTTAAAGAATCCTTCAATATTTTTGAACTGAATGAAATGACAGTCATAGAATTTTTGAGCCAGGGGAACTTAGTTAAATATTTAATCTGTTATAGTTTCTAAATTTGTTTCTTAAACATTTAGTCAAATGCATTTATGTTGACTTATAATAGGTGCCAGTCTTTTTAGAAAAGATATCTCTACGTCAAGTGAGTTGTTAAAAGTTACTTTAAAGATCAGGAAATTTACAGTTCTTTATAAAGAGCTTTGAAATCATTCATGAAATATGTAAATGGGGAATATTTGCTGTATTTTCTTCTCTCAACATATACTCTAGTGGAGCTCAGCATTAGCTATTTATAACCTCAATGACTTTAACACATCTGTGGCATTTTTCTTAGGGATAGTAAAGCACTGAAGGATGAAAACCTACCTCCTGTCATCTGCCAGGATGTTGAAAATCTCCAGTAAGTGTGTCAAACATAATTAGACAAATCCAATTGAAGAATGCTAAAATGCATTTTAGGGGGAATGTCTCTTCCTCTTAAATGTTTTAATTTGGGTAAAAATTTTAATGTTTGTATAAACTAGAGAGAAAGCAGGAGTTAAATTTTTGTTATTGTCATTGTGAAGAAAGCATGTGAACCATAGTTGAATTTTTAATATTTCCTTCTTAAAACACTAGGACTCTGACCAACCTATTGTAAATGTACTTTTATTTTGTAGGAAACCAAAGGTGTATTTTTTTAAGTTCAGTCTTATGTATCTTTTTAGGAAATTTGTGAAGGAACAGAAACAGGTACAAGAAGAAATTAGTAGAATGTCTTCAAAAGCAATGCTTAAAGTACAAGAAGATATTAAAGCTCTGAAGCAGCTTCTATCCCTAGCTGCCAGTGGATTGCAGAGAAACACTCTCAATATTGACAAGTTGAAAATAGAAACTGCTCAGGTAAACTAACTTGCAGTCATTTTAGTGTGGAGTTTTGTTTTGCCATGTTTTTTTTTTTTCAAATGAAGTTGGTTTTATAAATTTTCAGACTTAGTACATATAGCTTGTACACTTGAAAGTTGCTATAGTAAAACAGCTACTAGTTTATATTGAGTGCTTACTATGTATGAGGCAGTATTGTTTTGTTTTGTTTTTTCTTTTTTAGTTTTTATTGAGAAAGAGACAGGGAGCACGAGGAGGGGAGGAGCAGAGAGAGGGAGAGAGAATCCCTAGCAGGCTCCACACAGCATGGAACCTGATGCAGGGCTTGAACCCACGAACCATGAGATCATGACCTGAGCCAAAATCAGACACTTAACCAACTGAGCCACCCAGGTGTTCCACATGAGGCAGTTATTTTAAGCAATTTATATTTATTAGTCCAGTTTAGTTTTCATGACAGCTTTATGTGGTAGGCACTCTTCATTACATAAATAAGACAACGGGCAGAGAGCTTTGTTAATAAATGGAAAAGCTTGGTTTCTGACGCTGGTTGGTAATCTGACTCTAGAGTTGATGCTTCTAACTAGTTTGCTTTCTCAGAGTGCCTGCTGGCTAACTTGCTGTTATACAAGCTAGACAGAAAAACGTTTTTTAAAAGTCTGTCAGTGATTAAATAAAAACTATATTATGCTTTGTAAATATTAAACCTATATAAAATACTTTTATATTTTATATATAAATAGATATAGTTCTTACCTACTTTTGTGGGGAAGAGTGATGGTAAATGATTTACTTTTGTTTTATATTTCACAGTTACAAAATATACTTGATCTGGTCGTGGCTGTCTAGAAATCTTTCCAGAAGTTTTCCCTTATCTGTTAATGAACTTTATGTGATAGGCCTTTTTTGTGCTATGCTTTTCATAAATGAAGTGATAATATTTTAAGTAAAAATTTTAAAGGTGCTTATGTGTCTATTTTTTATTGAAATATGATTGGCATATAGCACTATTAGTTTCAGGTGTGCAACATAACAATTCAGTATTTATTTATTTTGCAAAAGGACCAAAACAGATCTAGTTAACATCCACCACCATACCTAAACATCTTTCTCCCTTGAGATGAGAACTTTTAAGATCTGCTCTCTGAGCAACTTGCAAATACATAATACATTATTATTTCCTACAGTCATCATGCCGCACATCACATTCCCTGGTCTGATTTTAAAATTAGAAATTTGTGCTTATCTTTAAGTCTTTCAGTCAACTATTGGAGAATACTTCTATGATATTTTTAACGAAAATGTGTAACTAAAGTAGCTGTTCTAAAGTATGATGTTTAAAAGGAATTCAGAGCCCAAGCAGGCCTCGCACTGTCAGCCCAGAGCCGGAAGTGGGGCTTGATCTCACGAACCATGAGATCATGACCTGGGCCAAAATCAAGAGTCAGACATTTAACAGACTGAGCCACCCACGTGCCTCTTAAAAAATTTTTAAATAATAGCAGAGTCTTTTGCTTCACAGATTTTACAGAAGTCCATAGTTCTTAAAATAGATCAGCAGCTCATTATAAATTTATCATAAAGTTTGTTAAAAGTGTACTTTGTCTTCTCTGGAAAGAGGTTTTGGCAACATGTAAAACAGGTTAAACATGACATGTTCTCAGAACAGGAGAGTGGCATTGTTTGAAGTTTTGGTCCAGAGATCATTGGTACTTTTAATCTGGCTTTTAACTAGTCAATTTTTTCTTTCTTTTTTTCCCCTTTTTAAACCTCTGATCTATTAGGAGTTAAAGAATGCTGAAATAGCTTTAAGAACCCAGAAAACTCCGCCTGGACTCCAACATGAAAACACAGCTCCCGCCGAGTAAGTTACTGTGTTTTCTCACATTAGGAAAGCAGAACAGTACAACATCTGGGCTAAGGGTTTGTGACCCACTGTGTAGCAGGCCTGGGTTAACACACACTTGACCTGGATTTCTCCTTTTAATTCTCATAATAACCCTAAGAAGGCAGTTCATGATCTTCATTTTACCAAAGGGTAAGTGACGGCTGAGATCTGAGCTTTTAACCAGTTTCACGCAGTTACACTTTATTGCTAAGTTATGTACAGGGCCTTTTCCACCGTATTAGAATTGGCAGATAGTAGATATTTTTACCGTTAAGGACTTTTTAATTTAAACATAATTTTATGATAGTCCCCTCCTTAAGTGGGGCATTCTAGGAATAGTTTAAACCTTTTCACACAGGTAATAAATGATCAGAAAACAGAAACTGTAGATAAGTTAAAATAAAAAACATCCACCTGTAATCTCACCACCCAGGATGTGTGTCTGTCTAGTTGCCAAGTGATTCCTATCTTCTCTTTATATCCTTTCATGTTGCTACAGCTAATGATAGCTAATATTTATCAGATGCTTACTGTAGGCCACGCAGTGTGCTTAGCACTTGACATTCTTTATCTCATTTTCCACAAAACTTCCAAGCGGCCACGTCCCAGTCTCGAGATGAAGGGCCTGCAGCCTGAACAGTGGCAGAGGTCTGACTCCTAGTCTTGCACCCTTTTCATTTTCTTTTAACTTTTGATGGTGATATAATTTCAGACTTAGAGAAAAATTTCAATGAAAGAACACAGAATTCCCATGTATCTTTTATCGAGATTCCTTACATGTTAATATTTTTACTATATTTATTTGTTCTCCGCTCTAATATATATATATACATATTTTTCTTCCCGAACAGTTTGAATTCTTTGCAGACAGATGCCATTGTATTTGAGGTGTATTTCTTAAAACATAACATTCTGTTACAGAACCACAGTTCAGTGATCAAAATCAGGACATTAACCAGGACAGCCGTACTCTTACTATCTTATTCAGATTAGCATGGGCTGTGCTTCCTTGCTGGACGTCCTCTAGTAGTTTACCCTTCCTACTCTCCATGCTGCCATCAGAGCTAGTTTTGAAATCGGGTGAATTGTATCATTTTCCACTGCAGAAAGCTTTTGTAGTTGCCCATTTCTTACAGAATTACATTCAGCATGCTTTGCATAGTATTCAAGGTCCCTTTTATTTATCTGGCATTCTTTGGTTAAGTTTAGCAGAATAGTAGTAATTACATGCTCTTTCCAAAGACACTATAGTATTTTCAGATTATAAATACAAGAACTGTAAGTACTTGTAAAATCTGGTTGATAATTGCACTTTTAAAAAATTATTTTGACCTTATTTAGACTTACAGAAAATTTGCAAAAATGATAGTAAAAAGAACTTCCTTATATCCTTTACCCTCCTTCCCTTACTGTTAAAATACTGTGAAACCACAGTATAATTATCAAGAATAGGAAATTAACATAGATGTGATACTATTAATCAAGCAGCAGAACTTACTTGAATTTTACTGACTTCTCCACTAACATGCTTTTTTTCTTCCAAGATCCTGTTTTCCACAAATGTACTTTTTCTATTCTAGGTTCCTATTCACTTCGCATTCAGTTATTTCTCCTTAATCTCTCCCAGTCTGTAACAGTTATTCAGTCTTTGTGTTTCATAGCTTTGATACTTTTAAAGCATAGAAAGTTATTTTGTAGATTATTTCTTAATTGGGATATTTCATAATCAGAGTAAGGATGTGTATCGATTTTTGATACCTGGATGACTTACAAGTTTTGGTTTTGGTTTCGGTTTCAGTAACATCTGTGCCATATCATTATGTCTTCAGACTAAGTCAAAGGCCCTACTTAAATGGGGGCATATATTTATTTACTTGGTACTTTGAATGCAAAGAAAATAATATTTTGAAAACTTTGATCTGACTTGGTAAATGTTTTTGTATAGCTACTTCAGAATCTTGGTGCAGCAGTTTGAGGTCCAGCTTCAGCAGTACAGACAGCAGATTGAAGAACTAGAAAACCATCTTGCCACTCAGGCAAATAACTCCCATATAACCCCTCAAGGTAACATGCTTTCTGTGGTGTTTTTGTTTTTTGGGGGGTTTTTTTTGATGGCACTGGTTTTTGGTCAGAGAGAGGTTAAGCTGTTGGATCATATTCTGGGTGATGGCTAGCAGTTGTCTTGAGCCGGCATAAGAACATTTCCTGAAGGCTTTGATGAGGTCTTTGTTCTCTGTAAGGAGAAGATGCTTTATTATGCACCGTTATGATGTGGACCAAGGCAGAGGTCTCAGGGCCTTCTCCCCTTTTTCTGGCACCCTGCTCCCCGTCTGCCCGCTCTGCTGCCTTCTTGTAGTCATGGAAACACGGCTGTAGTTTGTTGCCTCCTACACTTTCAGTATCAAAAATTGAACTCAAGTCCTAGGAAAATAATACTGATTGCGTTACATATATATTTGTGTGATAATATAATTTTCTTTTATAGATTTGTCAATGGCTATGCAGAAAATTTATCAAACATTTGTAGCTTTAGCTGCACAACTTCAGTCTATTCATGAAAATGTAAAGGTAAGTTTTCATACCAGTTCATGTATCTATGTATCTAGACCCAAGTGAAGTATTCATTTGCAGAGCAAAAGCATTCACACTCAGTATAGCAATAGCTAACTAAAATTGCATACGAGTGAAGAAGACTAAAACCGAAATAATCCATAATTATGCTCAGATGCAATCACAGATAATACCCATTGTTTTTTTCAAAAAGATCCAAGTGTTCTATGCAATCAGCTATTTTAACTTTTTTCAGTAGTATGTTGTAAACAGTTTTCTGCTTTGATATACATATTTCTTCAACATCATTTTTAGTAGTTACATATAGGATTTCAGTGTACATACGTGTGTAGTTTCTTTAACCCATCCTACTTGTTGAATGTTTAGGTTGATTCCATCTCTTTACCACTATAAGCAGCATTACAGAAAAGAAACATTCTTGGTAGCAAAAGTATTTTGTGGTGCTTTGATTTTACATATATGTATTTTTTAAAAGAGAGTGTGAGTAGATGGAAGGACAGAGAAGGAGACGGAATCCGAAGCAGGCTCCAGGTTCTGAGCTGCCAGCACAGAGCCCGATGCGGGGCTTGAACTCATGAACTGCGAGATCGTGACCTGAGCCAAAGTCAGAGGCTTAACCAACTGAGCCTTCCAGGCCGCCCCTGCATATGTTTTAAAATACTTTATTGGTAATCAAATGTTTATAACATTTGTCTCTTCTAAATAAACAGGGAACTGTTTGTATTTATTAAATAATATAAATAACTTGTCACTGAATATTTTAAACTTTGTGTAATGTTAGTTTTTAAAATTTTAGTGAAATGTTAAATATAAGTATACTTTTTCCAACTGTCAGGCAAATACAATAAAATTGTTTCCTGGGGTTATATACAGTCAGAAAAAAAATTTTTAAAATTCAAGGCATTCAAACCTGAATCTAATATTAACTGGAGAATAGAGTTTGAGATTACCATTATTTTTATTTTTATTTTTATTTTAATCCGGTACATGGTAATAGATTTTTTTAAAAAAGTTAACCATTTAAATTGTAACGTTTTTTTAAAATGTTAATTTAAGCATTTTGAGAGTGCAAGCTGGAGAGGGGCAGAGAGGAATTGAGACAGAGGATCTGAAGCGGGCTCTGTGCTGACAGCAGAGAACCTGGTGTGGGGGTCAAACTCACGAACCACAAGATCATGACCGGAGCCAAAGTTGAACGCTTAACCAACTAAGCCACTCAGGAACCTCATAAATTATACCATTTTTGATATGAGTATACTTTGGATCTATGTATGGCTTTAATATATTTGAAATTCTAAACCAAAATTTTAAAATAGTTTTAAAGGAAGAATTTTTATCCAATTTTTTTGAAATTAGTTTCTTAAAGTGCTAAAGTACTGCTGGTACTTTTTTTCTTTTTTCTTTTCCAATTAAGTTAATTTAAATTAAGTTAATTTAAATTAATTTAAATTAAATTTAATGTAAATTAAATTTTTATAGTGCAACAGTGATTTCAGGAACAGATTCCTTAATACCCCTTATCCATTTAGCCTGTCTCCCCCCCACCTCATAAACCTCTATTTGCTCTTCATATTTAAGAGTCTCTTAGGTTTTGTCTCCCTCCCTGTTTTCATATTCTTTTTGCTTCCCTTCCCTAATGTTCATCTATTCTGTGTCTTAAAGCCCTCATATGAGTGAGGTTGTATGATATTGTCTCTCTCGGACTAATTTCGCTTAGCATAATACCCTCTAGTTCCATCCACTAGAGGATGGATCTAGATGCGTCTCTTGGTACTTTGAAGTCTGTGTTGTACAGATTTTTTTTCCTTAATTTTTATTATGAAAGTTTTCAAATATACACACACATGAAAAAAAGGACACTTTTGTAATGAATGCCCGGGTACCCCCTCTCAATTTCATCCATTATCAAGATCCTACCTTGCTTTGTCCCCCTGGAACATTTTAAAGTAAATTCCAGACATATCATTTGTAAGTAAACATGCTTTTTCAATGGCAATTTCTCCTATCTGGCTTTTTTTTTTTTTTTTGTAATGTACGTTCCCAGGAACCAAAGGATGTTCCATGATCAGATTTGCTGTGTTGCCATTTGTTTTCAGTTGCATTTAGTGACCAACGTATAATTTCTAGTTTAATTTCATTTTCTTACAGAAATCTCACAAGAGGTGTTTTTTTATTTTTGTTGCTTTTGTATTGATTTTCATGAGATAATCTGCTGAAGCGGGCTTAAACTACCCAAGCCAGCCAAGCCTCAAGGACATTAACAAAATTGGACATTATATCAATTAGCTATATAAATCAAGGCTGATGTCTGTTCTTTTTTCTTTTTCCCCCTTAAACCCATTGTCTTTCAAGTCTCCAAGGCAGGTCATTATTTTTCAGTATCTGAAGCAGAACAAAAATTTATGGGCTATTAACGCCAAACATTGTATGGGTATGTGCATATAATTACACAGAGAAAAGAGGAGGGATTAGGGGGAGATCAATTCTAATAAAATTCATTCTTCTGACATCACATACTCTGCTTCTGACTTCATTTTCCTCCGTTTTCCGTTCTTGGCAGGCCTGCTTCAGTACGTTATAGAGATAGGAAAGTTTGGAACCAGAACGTCAAATAATGACATCCACACAAAAGGGGGTGATAACTTTTACACATAATCTTAGCCAAAAGGCCGAGAAGTGATGTGATAACTTTTTAATATTGTAAATAGCAGTAAGATTTCTAAGTGTTCTACCTTTTAGGAGCAAAAGGACATTACTGCTCAGAATGTAGAAAAATCTGAAAATTCTGTATCTTTTTAAAAAGTTGTTTAAAACTGATCAAAATTAGATTAAACCCTTAATAAAAGTATTTAGTAATTCTAATATGAATTAATGGCCTTAATCAAGGCAGATGCTGCTTTGGGTGAACCAGCCCATTTGATGAACTTGGTAATTTTTCTTTCCTACTCTGAAATTATAGACTCACTCTCCCCAACCCCGTTTGGTTATGCAAGCTCAACCTGAGCCATTCTCTGGTAAAAGAGTCAAACATTGATAAAGTGAAAACCCTCTTTATACCCTTCAAGCTCTCTCTGCTGAAGTCCCTTATTTTAACCATGCCTATTAAAGAAGGCATTTGACGCATATATATGTAGCACATGTTTTTAGCCTTTTGAATCTAAAAGTTATGAAGAGGTTGGATGATGGAGGGGGAAACGATCATGAAAAAGTAGAATATTGAAAATGGAATTTTACATATTACTGGCTAACTCATTTTAAAGAGGGCCTCATGAAGCCAGCATATTTTAGGCAGTCTAGTGTAAAGACACGACAAAATTAGGGAAGAAAATCCTCTAGAGCAATGGAGCTTGCTTGCATGCATCACTTCACATTCCGTGCATTGATAGCACTGTGATTTGCACTTCAGGGGGAATGCGTAGTATTGGCAATGTCTTTGATCTTCTTATTTCCTACTTAGATTATTCCCATATTCCCAGAGTCAACTCAGAGCTTGATTAACCTTTTTTCCTTTCCTGTAGGTGCTAAAAGAACAGTACCTTGGCTACAGGAAAATGTTCTTGGGAGATGCTGTAGATGTGTTTGAAGCCAGGCGAGCCGAAGCCAAGAAGTGGCAGAATGCACCCAGAGTTACTACTGGACCCACTCCTTTCAGCAGCATGCCAAACGCGGCAGCCGTTGCCATGGCTGCAACACTCACACAGCAGCAGCAGCCTGCTACAGGTCTGAGTGCATTCAAGTTATAGCTTCTTACTGTTAAAATGCAGAACCTTTATGTGCATTTTCATAAGTCTTCCTTTTGTGTGAGCACTGAAGAAATTTCTATGAGTAGCTATTCCAATACAATCTAAAAATGATGATGGACACAATTATAAACGTATACCTGATTAAAAAAAATGCAGGGTAGTTTTAGCAATAATTATTCCTCAATTAGATATTGAATATTGTGAATTACTTAATGTTATTTGCTGTATTGCTATAAATGCCCTTTAGAACATGGTGTTTCACTACCGAATTACATTTAAGAGTAACACATTCTGAAATCGTGATTGTATTCTTTATTGTTTTAAAGTCAAAGATAGTCCAGCCATTGTTGCATTTCTCACATATGATACTGATAGATGGTGCATTCTTGTTTCCTCACACATAGTGATTACAGAGTACCCACATTTAGGATGAAATACATTTTTATGACTGAAGGCGTATTGAAGATCAGTTGGTTGTTTTTATGTGTAATGACTGGAAACAAATACAGGTTCTCTTAACCAGATTTGGATGAGAGTACATGCTAGAATTAGTTGTACCTTTTCAGAACAAGCAGGAGTGGGGAAACGATGATTGAGATGCGCTGGATTGCACATTAAGAAGTGTGAACTGGGGAAGCTGAGCAGATGATGAAAATAATTGGTCAGACACTAGACAGCAGATAATTGTAGTCCGTGGTTTAACTCCACTTGTGACAAAAGAAACATTTTTTTGTGGTCTAGTTCTGCAGTGTGGAGTTCGGTCTGTGTCTTTTGGAGACTGTTGTCTTTACTCCTACAGTCTCCTTTTTGTAAGGCTTGAAGTATGACAAAATACAGTCTCGATGTGTTTGATACTGATTTTTTACTCTTTCAGAAGTTTTTGAGTAATGCTTATTACTATCCTATAGCATGTGTCTTTCTGACAGTTCCATATAGTTCACTAGTCAATTATAATACAAAAAGGCAAAAAAAACCCCACACACATCTCTAGATTGCATTCAGGCTGCCTCTACTAGGGAAACGTTCTCTGGTTTTCCCTCCTGGCAGTGTAAAAATTGCTCTTCACATTTGGAGATGACAGAATTGACTTGCCATCGGTGGGTGGCAGGGATAGGTTCCGGCCAGTCCTCTGCATTCCGTGGCCGGCCCCATGCGAACAGTGGCTCGCAGTGGCACTGTTGTACTAGCTCTCCAGCTGGCTGGAGTGTAGGATTCCACTCTCCAGTTATGGAACTGATTCCTGTCCTGACATGATACTGGATCGTACTGATTCAGTATAGGAGTCAGTCCTGTAATTATGATTATTCTCCTGATTATTTAGCCAGCTAATCCAACCAACATAGTACCCATTTACTTTTTAGAATCAATATTAATCCTAAAATAGATAATCATGGGTTTTGGTTAAGTGTCCTTTAAAACATAAGGGATTTCCATTTTAATAAATATAGTCATTTAAAATGTCATGGCATAAGTGAGTTTTATACTCTGTGGTATACAGCTACATTTGAAGCAAAACCACTTGTCAGGGTTGTTGCATTTTGTTTTTTCATGTGTGTGTGTTTTTTTTTTTTTTTTTAATTTTTTATGTAGACAGTCCCAAGAGGTTTGTAGGTTTTCACTCAGACATTTTGTGCTCACGGGCATATGAAGGTGGATGTTCATTGAATAGACACGAGTGACTACTATGCGCTAGGCTCTGAGGATACAAGGTAAACGATCTAAGCAGAGTATAGTGTTTGCTCTCTGTGGCAGTGGAGAGTGTTCGCTTAATTTAGACTAATCATCTGAAGGAGACTCTGCTTATTTAATTTTATCTGTGACTTTTGCCAGGCTTCAGGGAAACTGTTTTCTATGTTTCCTGCAGTTTTGAAGCCCACATAAGGGCTTCCCCATCTTCATTTTGAGTTGTGTGGATTTTTAGAATGGAGAGGCCAAACAATCGTAGTAACAGTTTTGCTTTATGTGTTCTCTTTTTCCTTCTGTTTCTTGGAAGGCCTTCCCAGCTCCATAGTGCATTCCTTAATGCATCTTATAGTCAGAATGTTTGTTGTTTCAGTCATGTCACCACTGCAGCAAGATGGACGAGGTCTCCTAGATACAGCCTGTTGAGAAGTTGTTGTGCTTTATACTCACTCAGTGACTTAATCTTTAAGTCCTGTGACTTTGAGGATATGTTTTGTTTTCTAAGTGCAAATAATTTTAAAGACCATCTAGATTCAGTTAGGTAAGGCTTGCGTGCTGTTTTATGTACCACTGTTGATCTGTGCAAGATTTGAGTTGTCGGGGTTTGCTTTTTAGTTGCATATGGATTCTTCCTTAATATAAAAACTGCAGATAGCTTCTTGGGCTGCTACCTTCTGAAGGTGGCTTCTGCAGTCTTTCTTGGAGGTGGAGGTATGGATTCAAGTGACTTCTTAACTTTGGTGTTTTGTAATGAAAACCATATAATAGATATTAGGCCTGCATGAGTTATGGTTATTGCTTCGGAAGGCTGAAGAGAAGTGATGGAAAGCAGCAGGCTAATTACGTATGAAACAAGCATCAGTACATGGCTGAATTACATGCTCTTGAACTTGAGTACACTTGTCCATCAGTGCTTTTGAAGCCTCTTAAAAAGCTTAAGACATTTTACATTAGGATTATCAGCATAATTTTAACTTAGGATAGATTGTTTTAAGCTAATGTGTGGGGATTAAGTTTTGCTGTTGTGTTTTGACACTTTTAAAAGTTCTTGATGTTTACATAATAAGACGATTCTCATGTGACTTAGCTGCTATTTTTAAGGAGAGCTGAGACATTTTGTTAGGAGTTCCTAATTTCTAGCTTTTAGTGTAGGTTTGGACATTTAAGATGTAGTGTTAAATAGGAAATGTTAAGTATTTCATTTTATTTTTCTTGTAGTTTTGTGGTTTTGTTGTATTTAACAACCAAAGGAACATTCCCCATTAAATCAGTAAGTAAAATTTTTCAAATTGGGGGAAAAGGCATTTTTTTGTTTTTAAAAAAATTATTTTTAAAAGATGACCTAGGAATAATCATACTAATTACATTAGGTATTTTGAGTAATTATTGAAAATTAAGAAATTTTAGCACTTTAGTCCTTTTCCTGTGAATGCAGTTTTAAGAAAGTAGAATTTATTCTGGAAAATATGAATTACAGTGCTAAACTTGATTTTGTTGTGTGTGAATATGTTATACGGTAACTTTTGTAAAATGTTACTCTACATGAAGATTTCACTTTGGGCAATTATTGGGATATATTACTACTAACTTGGTTTTATTTATGGAACTAAGCCTCTCATGGAATGACTGAGATTTTGAAAACAGATTTCTTGAATTGTTTACGTGACTTTTGCCTGAAGGATTTAGATTCTGCTTTCTAATAGTGAAACTAATTTATATGGTGGCCAGAGTGTCGTATATACTAATACTTTGGCGTGGGAGATATTTATCATGAGTTTTTAATATTAAAAAATGTTATACATTTGCCTACTAGTTTTATAAATGATGTTGCCTTCAGAATTTGTGTGAAGGTACAAAACTCAAAGTATCACGTACCTGTTGTGCAATGGAAAGTCTTGTCATTGTCAGAGTTCTTGATTACCTATATTCTGAATATTGATGCTTAGGGTTACTCTGAAAAACAGACCCACACACAACAAAAAGCATGTTATTTGAGTAACTCTTACGACTCATAGGGTTGAGGGCTGTGGTGTGCGTTATTCTTTAGGGTCTTCCACCAGCAGTGCCTCCTATAAACATGTGACACTTAAGTCTCTCAGTGTTAAAGAAACTGGACGTGTGTTTTCTACGTATTATTTTTGTTAGAAATAAGAAAGTAATATGCTTAGTTTCTTTTTCCTATAGTAACATTTTACAAAAGAGCTGCTAGGCAGGTATTTTATTCTCAAATTGATCTCAAACTGGATGTAAAAATTTAAATCCTTTTTTAATTTATTTTTTAATAGTAGCATAAGAACTCTGGCTGCTATCAGTTCTCACTCATTATTTTCTGGGTAGAAGCTATTTGAAAAGTCCAGTTTCTGTCCCAGCATAGCAAACTATAGTTCCTCAGTTTTCGTTTCCTTTTTTTTTTTTTAAAGCTTGGTAATTTCACACTACCTTTTGAATATACAAACCTCATTCTTCATTGAACAACTTGAAGGCTTTGATTCTTTTGAAGAGTGTAAGTTTCAGTCTGTTCGTTAACTTTGGCAGTTCCCTCAACTTTGAGATGCACTGATCACTGTGCTTGAAAAAGACAAGACTGAAGATTGTACTATGAGATTTATTGAGCAATTTTCATAAATTATTTATCAAATGAGAGATTTTTAGATTTTTGTATTCTGCTTAAAGAAAAAAAGTAGTTAAAAAGAGAGGCTAGTAAGTTTGATGCTATTCTTGCCAAACAAACTCAGCCAAAATCTTTAAAGTAACGAATGGGAAAAGGATGACTAATTGTTCTGCATCTGAGTACATTTTCCAAAATGTTGGAAAGAAACTTCTGAATTGAAATCTTGAATGTATTGAATCTGTCAAGGTACACAGCGGTGCCTTTGTAAATGTTCATTATCTTATTTAATCAGGTGATAAGTGGTGTAATGTAGCAGAGCTTAATAATAGATCAATTATCACTTTTTGTGAACAAGTTGGAATTGTCATGTTACTGTGTAATTGACTTGCTTTAAAATGAACAATAAATTTAATGAAATAAAACACTGTCTTGTTTTTTATCTATTTATTGTATATATCATTTATATTTCATATAAAAAGTGATGCCTAGTTTTTTGGGTACTTACTCGAATGAAGTAACATGATAGTTTTGCCACGTTAGTGTCAGTCTCTTTGATCAGTTGAGACTTGACTCTAACGATGAGGAGCTTGTTTTAAAAAGAAAAAAAGTAAAAACCTTTACTGATTACACCAACTAACTTTATCAGAAAACAGGTGGGGGAGATCTGAAATCATTCTAGAAATAAAACTAAAAGACAATACATTAAAGATTTCAAATGATTTCGTAGGTTAAAATACCATCTTGCAATGTGCTAAGCCTCTTTTAATTGTCTAGTATGAACAAATTACTTAAAAACCTTTTTTGTTTTTTTGTTAGGTTAAATCAGGCAGGGGAGACATCCTGAAAACTGATTTTTAGCAAATAGAATTTGTTAAAATTAATCACTGTTTATTTAAAAAATAATTTCATAAAGAAATTTTAATCTTGAAAGAGTAAGGCAAATTTGTTTTTTTTCCCCCCCCATTTTTTTTTTTTTTTTTTTTATACCAGGGCCACAGCCATCTCTGGGAGTTAGTTTTGGAACACCATTCGGCTCAGGTATTGGCACTGGCTTGCAGTCAAGTGGCTTAGGTTCTTCAAACCTTGGAGGTACACTTTAACTTTTCTAATATTGCCTTGGACTATTATTCATTTGAATTGATACTAGTTGGTAAAAACTTTCTCTGAGAGGGTCTGCAGTTTTGGTAGTTAAAAACAGTTCTCCAAACATAATCAGTACTTTCCAGTCTTAGATTTAGAACTTAAACCATTTCATCTTCAGTGAATAGTAAATAAAAAAGAGTAGTAAAATTAATTGGCAGGGATGTTCATATTTTCAAAGCAATAGGCTAAACTAAGAACTTGAAAATTACTTAGTTTTAATAGACTTAAAAAAATCAGTCACACCATTTCAGAGTCCAAACTGCTTTTGGACATCTAGTCATTATCTTTTTTTTGCTATAAATGAACACTTTAAGTGGAAAAATAATTTTATTATAAATTGGACAGCTCAGCTTCTGTCTTTTCCTAAGCATTTTTGGCATATTTGCCTTTATGCATACTTGTATACATAGCAATTAATAGTTTTACAAGTTAATAACTCTAGTAAGGTACGTCTTCTGCAAATCATCATGCTAAATATAAATGTATTCACAGTCCTGTGGTGTGGGTATTTGATAGTAGAGTGTATTTTGACAAGCATATTGTCCTATAACGAATAGATCATTTCCACTAAAATATATCATCGTAAGAGTGAATGCCTATGAGCAATCAAGTTTAATCCAGTAGACTCTACTGGAATTACTAGAATTATGGTAGACAGCATATTTCCTATAATCTACAACCCAGTTTGCCATCATATTTCTTAGTGTTATAGGCCCTAATATAATCAGACTCCAAATATTAGGTAAACCACTACAGAGTAACCTAAGAAGAACTTGCGTTTTATTTTTAGGGCACTTTTAGGAGAGTGGAAACAAATCTTTTCAGTACTTAGCAGAATCTCCTCTTAAACTTCATATGATGAAAAGTATTTGTTTATTTAAATTATGACTAGTACTCTTAAGAGAAAAAAATGACCTCCCTCTCTAAATTTTTCAGGGGTTGAGTCGGGTGGAATGTGACAGGAATCTACTGTTACTGAGTAGATTTAATGTGATTAACTGTTTTGTAATTACGCAGTTTTTCAATACTAAAGGTTCTTAAGTGAAAGGGTTTTGGTAAAAAGCAGAGTAAAGTTGTCTTATGGTACTTGGTGTTTAAATTGTTGTGCATGTAATGCTTATGAATTCGGTCAGTCTTTTTTTTTTTTCCCCCCCAAAATGAAATCTGAGTAGATGTGTCTGTATCTGCTTGACCTGATACCATATCTGAGTGGTCACTAAGATTTCTAGTCAATTTGGGAGAGAAAGTACTAATATGATCTTGATGTTTTTAGCGTGTTCTTTAAAAATTACTGATGGGTCTTAAATTTAGTCTAAATAGATAAAAATGTTTATTTCAGAATTAATCTGATTCTTCAAAAGTCTGATGCAAAAGAGTAACTAGTAGGTTTCTATAATAGCACTGTATTTATTAGACCTTCGATAATTTTAGGTTTTACTTGTCAGTATCCTTTGATCTGTGTTTTACGTACCATTGTGTATTTCTCTATTACCCTTTCACTAGGATTTGGAACTAGCTCTGGTTTTGGATGCAGCACGACAGGGGCCTCCACATTTGGATTTGGAACAACAAATAAACCCTCAGGAAGTCTTAGTGCAGGTTTGTGTGTCTGCCGCCTGAATTTCAGGCAAACTTAAAGATGCAAAATATTTAATTTAAAAGTATAATTACTGTTATTTCCGGTATCCAGAAGCAGTCCCTGATTCAGTTTCTACTCTCCCAAATGAAGCATGCAAGCCTCACTCATTTTATAATTTTATCTCTCTTATAAACTAAAAGTCAGGTTTGTGAAATATTTCTAACAGGACTTAATTAGTTTGATATAATAAGTAATTATATCCTCTTTTAACTAAGTCGAGATTCTTTTGAACCCAAAGACTATTTCATAGTTCAACAAGTCTCTTCATTATTACAGAAATGGACCCACAGTTGTGAAAGTCTTAACCCAGTTTTTATTATTATTTGTTCAGGAGAATGATTTCTCTCCTAAAGAGATGTTCTTTAGTTATAAGTCCCTTTGGATTTAAAAATCCCAGTCTTATAAAGGATGATTAATTGGGGTCTTTGTTCATTTTTGAAATAGGCATGTAATCTTTTGTCTCTTCTAGTAGAAAATCCCAAATTTCTTCTCCCATTTTCTCTGTATTTGTAAATAATGGCTTGATTTAATGTTTAATGCTTAGGGATAAGTGGCACGTCTAACATAATGACTTAATACTTACTGTGTTTAAATTGAGGGAATTTTAAGGCAATTCCATTTAATATTAAGTGGTAATTAAAATAAATAGTTCCCAAGAGTAAGATAATAGAATTCTGTGATATGAGGATTATAATCTAAATATGGTACTATTAATTAAGTAGGCAGTGATAGCACTTGATCTTAGTTATGCAAGGGTTCTTATAAAATCAAAACAGTGCATACTATTCTTTGATGTGTTCATTGTCCTGAAAATCATGGGTTGAGGCCTTCTTGGAGGACTTAGGATTACAGGAGTGGGTCCCTCTTCTACATGGTGACAATATGTTTCCAGAGGGGCTGAGGAGGAAGGCACCTGGGCACATCTAATTAATAGGAAAGTATCTGGCAACTTGAAGTGTTCTAGAGTCAAGTTATTTGTGCTAAGGTTTCTTTTCTGGCTTGGATCACTAAACTTATATTTTTAAAGGTGCCTTTTAGTTGTTAGCCAAATGTTACAAATTTGGGGTTCTAAAATATTTGCTGTTTTAATAACATATTCTTTTAGCTAGAAATTTACCTCCCGTCTCCCATTTTTTGTATTTGTTTTTGTGATTTAACTTCTGACGTGAATATTTTCTTCCCTAAACATAAGGCTTTGGCAGCTCAAGTACCTCTGGGTTTAACTTCAGCAATCCTGGCATCACAGCGTCAGCTGGTTTGACGTTCGGGGTGTCCAATCCTGCCTCTGCAGGGTTTGGAACAGGAGGACAGCTCCTTCAGTTGAAGAAACCTCCAGCTGGAAACAAAAGAGGAAAAAGATAAACATATGGGTTGATGTGGTTGAGAGAATTCATGGCAGCATCGTTCATTCTATGAGTCTATTTTTCTAAAACTGATGCAGTAATTAGATTGCATCCCAGGAGATTTATAAAGTTTTGATATTTTTCCCTATTCTGGAAATCTGAATTGTGTTCTGGTTTGCCATGGTAAACATCTTTTTCCTTGTGAATTTAAAACCCAGTTGTGTATTTTTCGTTATTTTGATAATACATTAGTGTAAGAAATGTTCTGATTACATCACTGATAAGTAAAACCTATTTAACCTGTTGTCATAGCAATGTTTTTGTTGATAAGGTTTACATGATGTGACTATATGCACATTTGTTTCTTACACAGATGGTATAACTCTTAAATCCTATACTAGAATCAGTTTGTTCCTTGGTAAAGGCCTTTTGAACTACACTGCAGGGCATCTTGTGAATATGTATGTAAATATATACAGAATAATACACACAGTTGTGTGTTCATATAAAATATATATTTACAGACCTACAACTTTTGCCTCAGATTTGTTCCCCTTTTCTAAGGGTATTCTATTTTTCACCTATTAAGCTTCAAAGCCTCAGTGCTTGTAGAATGATGAGCTAGAGGTACCAGGTCATTGTGGTTATCTGATTTGCTAAGAGACCTAATGAAATGGTCACTGGTGTAAATATTTGACCAGCTCCGCTTCATTGCCCCAGTCTTTTCCCATAGCAGCTGCTCCGGTGAGGAGTGCTGTCAGAATCATCCAGCAGATCTTAACAACTTTTATGATCCCATACACCCTCATATTGCCTGTGTGAGATGCTTTCTCCTATCTGAGATGAACCTTCAAGAGCATATGTGAACTCCAGACTGATGTCTGGGGGCAAAGAGCTATTAAGCCAAATTGATTCTATGCAGGTGAAGGATGCACTATTACTTTAATGGAAACTTTTCTAGCTATTCCAATACAGAGTTCTTATAGGGCTATTGATACTGACACCAAATGGAGTGGTTTATCAGCCTCTTAATGTCTTAAGTAAGTGCTTAATTTGGAACAGAGAAACAATATATTTTAAGAAAAAAGTATTCTTTGTAGCAACTATAAACTACCCCGTGTTGACAGTGAACAGAGCTCCAGGTACTGACACATGAGGCACGTCAGAATGCATCTGTGTCCTGTTTGTCTACATTAGTGACATTGAGTGGGTGAAAAAGAGGGCCCTGGGAAAGAGAACTGCCTTAGTTATGCTTTCAGACCGAAACCATGAGGTAGACCTACTTATCTTTCAAGTACAGTTTTCAAATGGGATGTGAACATGGACTTTCACTGAAAATAGTATACTTTTTTATATAGAAGGTTTTGTACATAATGTGCATTAAGTGAATATTTTCAGAATCATTTTCACCAAGGCACCTTTTTTTCTAAAATAGGTATTACATATATATATACACACACACATATATATTTTTAGTATAATGTTAGTTGTGTTTGATTACTAAAGTGTTATTGTCCAATCTGTTTTATTTATCTGCCTATAGCAGTGATTGGCTTTTTGGAATTGAAATCTTTGCACCTTGATGCATTAAAATAAGGAAAACGCTTTCTTTCTGAACACTGAAGTTGTTTTTATTTTTGCATTCTTCTCTAAAACTGCAATCCAGATCCTGATTTTCGGGAAGGGTAGGAAAACGTGGGATTTTGTGTTTTCAGTTACTGTCAGAATTAAATACCCAGTGACAGCAAGCTTTTTTCTTTTAAGGACATTGCATTGTGCTGCAAAAATCTGAATATTTATATTTCTTATTTTTTTTCTTTATATATTATACATTTTAATATGTTGAACCACTGGAAATTTGTAACAGATCAATTTGTGATAGGAGTTTAAATGTGTCGTCATTGTCTCCAATGTCTTCACTCTGTCCTGAGCCTGTCATTATGTAAACAATAAAATTTATTGTGTCATTTGCTTTGAATTTTTATAGGTGTCAGTAGTTGTTCTTCATATGTAATTTTCTTATTATTGCTCTTCTTTCTCTTTGATTAGTTCTTTGTGTTTTCTTTTTACCAATTTACATATCTTACTTTTTAGAAAAGTTGTAGAGTGAACACAAGATAGAAGGATGTTGGGTAAAATGTGAACGTCCTCTTCAACTTCCAGGGCCTCATCCCACGTCCTTCCCCTGAGTATCTTCTCTTCATACTTTGGTGTGTATTCTTTCGAACCCTTTAAAAAATATGCCTTTTTCCCACATATGCATACAAATATTTTCTTTCCCTCATTTTCTCACATATATCATTCTCTCTTAGATCCTTCTTTTTCTAACAAATGGGTTAAAAAAAAATCTGTACTTTCTGATTTGTTTTCTTTCCCCTTGAACGATAGGCCATCAGCATGCGGGTTACTTGTTATGTACCGCCCTGTGGTGTGGATGTACGAGGCTGTGTTTAAAGTGTTCTCTCTGTGGTTGGGCAGTTAGGTTCTTTCCAGTATTTCTGTTGTACAGAAAAGTTGTGTATGGCTGTTGGGCATCTGTGTAATGTTTCTTTGGGATTGATCCTTGAAGAGGAATCGCTGAGAAGGCATCCAGATTGTATATTTAGTGCTAGATTGCCTCCCTACATTGCTGTGTAAATAGTGCACGGCTACGGCGTGTGTGAGCACCCATTTCCTAGGACTCTTTGCAATCCTAGATATTATCAATCCTAATAATAACTACTTGTGAGTTGAGCTTTTTAATACGTAAGCTAATTGCATGTTGATATCCTTTGTCCATTTTTATACCAGGCTATTTAGTAGGGTTTTTTTGTTTGTTTTTAATGCTCTCTGTAGTTAAGGTACATTAATATTTTTCTTAGGAGGTAGTTTGGACTCTTGGAGTCAGCTGGTTCAGACCCTTGCCTTCGACCTGTGTGATCTTGGGCAAGTTGATTCACTTTTCTAGACCTTAAGCTTTATCACCTGAAAAGTGGGGATAATAAAGATGGGTAGTTGTATTAATAATAGGATCTCTTATGAAGCACTTGGATGGCATGAACCCCCAGTACTTTGCAAGCATCAGTCTTCTTGCACCAGGACCCCACTTCTGTGATCCCTGTGGCTGGGCGCTTTGTTCTGGTACCTGCTGGGGGAGCTGCCCCGTCTTACTTGTTTGTTTTTGGTTTTGTGTGGGGTGGCTATTTTAGGACATTTACTCTTTAAGATAAGCTTGAGTACCTGTATTTTTCTTTAAAAGATATTCCTGGGATTTTGATTGGGCTTATGCAAATGAAATACATGATGATGTAGGGAGATTTGACTTCTTAATATGTATATTGTGATACGTGCATTTATTAGGTCTTGTATTCTTTCAGCAAGATTTTACTGTGTTTTTGGACACTTGGTTAATTGTTTTTACTAACCGCATCTTGATTTTGTTTCTGAGTGGATCTTTATCCTGTACTTGGTACAAGATCATTCACATTATTACAGATGCAAATTAACTGTTCTTTTGTGATGATACAGTAAACCCAAGTTCATGTCTTACTAATCTCAAATGTGTGGGAATCTGAATAGTGCTCTTAGAAATACTGTAATGGGATTTTTACATGTGAAATATTTGGTTCTGAGTGATGGATCACGTTTGCTTTGGCACCCCCTTCCTCTGTTCCTCGCCTCAGTCTCACCATGTATGATCCTGGCTGTGCTGTACTTTTTGAAACACACACCACAAAATTATTTAGGAGACACAACCCTGGGACTTGGTAACACGGGGTCAGTGTCCTGGAAAATCTGAGCTGGAGGGCCTAATTTAAATCTTCACAAAGTCAACTTTACCTGTGGGTAGCTCCCATTAGTATTGAGTGTATAGTCTGTTCTGGGCTCCACACTTGCAACTTTATGTACTCTATCCTGTTTAACCTCAATATTACCCTCTAAGCAGAAAACTCCCCATTTTCTAGATGAAGAAACTGAGGCTTAATTTATGCAATTTGCTGGAGGTCACATGTCTGTCAAATCATGGAGCCAGGGTGTTCTGTGCCATCAGGAATGGCACACCGATTTTCGTGCCTAAGCCGTCAAAGTCTCTGAAAGGAATGTCGTTACATGATTTCTATGGAAAATTCCAAGTATACAGTAAACTATAGATCAAAGCAAGGTAAGTACAGGGAGCTGTGTGACTTGAGGGAGCGTAATCCTAGGGAGGGTGTTAGGCTAGGAAGTAGCAGGGCCAGACTTCTGTAGCCACCTTTCCCGCTGTGAAGAAGCTTAGAGAAAAGCCACTGATTCCAGCAGGAGGGGTGGTCTGCCCACCTTGGAAAGGGTAAGGGGGAGCAGTGTGGACGACTAGAATCTTAGGAAGGTAAGAAGTTTAACAAGAAGGCTCTTCCAGGAAGACTTGCATGACTCCTGTGTTAGTATTGAGTGTATAGTCTGTTCTGGGCTCCACACTTGCAACTTTATGTACTCTGTGTGACTCCTGTAACGCATGCTTGGACTGCGTGAGACTAGATCCTTTTCTTGCCTCAGCTGGCCCAGGGAGACCATGGAAATGGGCGAGAAGCTCAGGAGCTAAGAGACAGTGTCAGATAGAGGAAAGAGTAGGGATTACTGGGAAAACTGGTCATGGTCCCAATTTTTTCTTTTTCTTTTTCCTACGGACTCTACTGCACTCTTTCTTCTGCCTAATCTGTCAGTGAAGAATAAGAAAAAACATACCAGGCTCACAAAGGTTGCAGTGCTGAAGACTGGGCTGTAAATTTAATCTGTGGAGACTTTGTTTTTGTCATCCTCAGCCCTCTGAATTCCCTGGTAGTTTAATTCCGCAAACATTTGTTAATATTTGCTGTATGCAAGTCACTGCTGGGAATTTAGAGGAATATAAATGTGAATGGAGTATTTTCTGTGCTCAATAATGTTAGCTAACTTCCAGTGCCCAGTGGAGACGAGGGCCTATTCTTCAGAGCATTCCATGCATGGACTCTATCACTCCTCAGTCCTCTGAGGTAGATCGTATTATTTCTTTTCTACAAATGAGAATAGAGGCGCAAGTCACTAGTAAGTGAATGGGCAGGATTCAAGCCCAGGCTGTTTTTCTAGGGTCTAGGATTGTATGTAAGAATACTATAATGTGAGCTTCTTATTAAGTGATTGGATAAAGATACAAAGAAAATTATCAAGAACACAGAGGAGAGCATTCATTTGGTTTGGGGAAACTCCAAGAAAATCGGAATAGGTGGCTTTGAGCAATGAGTGAATGGGATTTGATTTTACATTTTTAAAAAGTGTTTAGTTTTGAGAAACAGCACGATCGAGGGAGGGGCAGAGAGAGAGGGAGACCCAGAATCTGAAGCACAGAGCCTGAGGCTGGGCTCCAACCCACAAACCGTGACATCATGACCTGAAGGGAAGTCTGATGCTTAACCTACTGAGCCATCCACTAGGGGGCCCCTGTTTTTAATGAAGTTTTTTGTTTTTTTTTTTTAACAATTTGAATGTAAAGAACCACAGTTTTATTTAAAGTTAATTTTGGGGCGCCTGGGTGGCTCAGTCGGTTAAGCCTCCGACTTCGGCTCAGGTCAGATCTCACATTCGTGGGTTCGAGCCCCGTGTCAGGCTCTGTGCTGACAGCTAGCTCAGAGCCTGGAGCCTGCTTCCGGTTCTGTGTCTCCTTCTCTCTCTGCCCCTCCCCCTCTCATGCTCTGTCTCTCTCTCTGTATCAAAAATAAATAAAACATTAAAAAAAATTTAAAAAAAAAGTTAATTTTATATTTGAGCAAGATAAAGGGAGAAAATAAAAAGCAATAAATGCTTCACTTTCCAGAGGAGGTTTCTGTTAAATTCTTCATCCCGGTACCGTTTTTCTTCGTAACTGCACAGCGCATATGTATGCACTGGGTTTCATAAAAGTTTCTTTGGGTGAATAGATTGTTTCTATTTTTTTGCTATTAGAAATAATTCTAGTAGGATCAGTGAAAATGGTATCCAGTTTTATTGACATTTCTTTATGAGTTTCAACATTTTTGTGCCAGCCTTCAAAAATGATTTAAGAGCTCTTTGAATGTAATCCCTTCCTTTATGTAGAGATGTTGGGAAAAATTAACAATTTTAAACCTTTAGCCTTGGATCTGTGGGGCTTTTTCAATGAAAATTATGTCATTTAAAATTATTTCTGAAGTATTGCAGATGTTTTGCGATTAATAATTTCACCTACTTATGATTGTTTATTTTTGTGCTGGGTAGAAGTTTTAAGTTTTATATTGCCCAAATTCATTAGTCTTTTTTTTAATGACTTCTGGGAAAGAGTGAGAAGTCAATAAGAGGGGGGGAAAAGACAGTTTGAGGTTTTGTTTTGTTTTGTTTGTTTTTTAAGAGAATGTGAGCTGGGGAGGGGGTAGAGAGAGAATGATGAGTAGGGTCTATGCCTGACAGGGAGCCTGACGTGAGGCTGATCCCACAATACTGGGATCATGGCCTGAGCCGAAATCAAGATTCGGGCACTCAACTAACTAAGCCACTAATGCCCCTAATACACTTAAAAGTTTTACAGTTGGTAGTCTTTCATATTTGTTTACCATTAAAACTTCATAATTGTATGAAGTTGTCTAGAAGATTCAGCCAGGTGGCTGTTACCAGATTGGAAAATGGCAGAACTTGAAAAGACTTCACACATACTACCTTATAGAGTGCTGGGACAGTCATGAAATTTTAAAAATTGTGGTAACATTAAGGTTGGTGATTACGATCATTGCTCTTTTAGAAGATGAGAGAAGCAGCTAATTTGCCCAAAGTCTTGCAAGTCTTAGGGGACGATGCTGAGACTCAAATTCTGATATCCCTGGTGTCATTCAAATGAAGTCTTTTAGAACTTGATTTTCAAATGATGGCACTTTCAGCTCATGGTCATTTCCAATTTAATGCCTTCTGTATTGCCATATATTAAGAAGGCAGAAGAAAAGTTAAATCTCTGTGGCTGATGCATTCAAGGACACCAACTCTTAGATAAACATGAGTGATAAGTTCTTACTCTTATCTTACTTGGTGAACTATATAGGTGCCACTATGGAAACTAAACTATCTTTTAACTGGACCTTCTAGACTGAGCCCTTGTTTGATGTAATGGTTTTACTCTACTTTTGAAATAATCTATTAAGAAGTTTCTAAAAACTACTACTTTTAGATTCCTTATGCAGTGTTGATCCTCTGTGGTCTTTCTTGTAATTTTTTTCCTCCTAAAACTGTACTGTGTGTGAGGTGTGTGTGTCTGTGTATATACAGATATAATTAAAATTATTTGGATATGAATAAAATTGAAAATATATCATTGAAAGTCATTCCTATATTTGTTATATATTATATATAACATTTAGTTTATTTCTTACTCTTGAAAATCGCAGAGGGGTGCCTGGGTGGCTCAGTTGGTTGAGTGTCCAACAGGTGATGATCTGTGAAGTTCATGAATTTGCCTGCTTTGGACCCTGTGTCCACTCCCTCTCTCTGCCCCTCCTCTGCTCGTTCTCACTCTCTCAAAAATAAATATTAAAAGAAAAATAGAATTTATTTTCATTTTATAATTCTTATCTTTTATCAAAATCACATGACACATTTTAAAGAGTCGAGTGTTTCTATGAACCTTGATACAAAAGCAGCGTTTCCTTTTTCTCTACTTGGAAGTGACCATTTTCACCTCTTAAAGCTTTTGGCCAATTCTGTTTCTGGTCCCGCGTTCACCTCTTCCTGCAGTAATTAGTAGCTTCCTTCTCAGCTCTCCCCACCATGAGGATAAGAGGTAGCTTTCTTGGTCTGCTAAGTCCATTACTTTTCCATTCCAGTTTCTAAAATTGCTTCGCTATTAACTTTTTTCCTATTCTCACTGTCTTTGTGATTTTAGACCATCTTATGTTTTCTAATCCTTTTATGAGTAATTTTATTGGAAATTCATTTAATGTTAATTTTTTTTCTTTTATGGAAGTTCTCATTCGTCCTTTAATAAGTATGTCTGGTCACTTTTTGATAATCTTATTCCTCATACTTTCTTCTCTTTATGCATTATTCGATATACTTATTTTATGATTGTTATTGATAAGTCTAATATTGGAAGTCAGTAGAGTCTGACTTTATTTTTTTCTGCTGCCTTGTTCAATGTGACTTTTTCTCCTTGTGTGTTTTATAATTTTTATTTGTGAGCTCATCCTTGATAGAATTTATCTTTGGGACTTCTTTGAGGTTGAAGGTATGTTCCTCTAAAGAGGATTTGCGTTTGCTTCTGTTAGGCCCCTGACCCACGTCCACTTCAAAATAACATCTTGCTCTGAGAAAGTTTTAGACCACAGATATCGTGTGAATTGAGACCATAGTCCCTTCTGAGAGTCAGCTCTAAGTAATAAAGTCTCAGCAGAATTTTCTTTCACTTCAGGTAGCCAAGCGTACACACAGGCAAGTTTTCATTATCAGATGCTTTCTTATTTACTTATTTATGAATATGTTGACAAGGGGTTGGCCCAGAATAGCCTGTGGTCCAAATCAAGCCTACTTAACTGATTTTGTAAATGTTTTTATTGGAACACAGCCATGCCCATTGGTTTACTTAATGTCTGTGGTTGCTAGTTGGGACAGAGGCCAGCCAGCCTACAAAGCCTAAAACAATCCCTGTCTTCTGGCCCATTAGATTAAAAGGGTGGCTTCTAGTGTAATGGCTCCTAGTGTAGACAGCTAGTGTAGACGTCTGATACAGGGAGTTCTCCTCTCTCCTTTGCATGGCTCATATCACTTCAGATACAGGCACTGCTGCTTTCATAAGATACTTCAAAATACAGTGGCTTGAGCAAGGTGGTTATCTCTCTTTCAGATGATGGCCCACGTAGCAGGCCGGGGTTGCCCTGGCTCCTCAGCTCTAAAGAGGGCCTTTACTTCATTGTTACGGGGACAGATTCTCTTGAATCTGTCTTATTCCTGACATGGATATGAACTGACCTAGATTGGATTTATCCCAGCAGTGACCTTATTCTCTTTTGTCTATGATCTAGTTTGCATCATCCTTTCTTCAAAAATAACTATCCTTCCCTAGCTTTTACTTGAACTCTGTTTTTATTGGAACACAGCCATGTGTTCTGTGTTGCTCTCGATGTTGACCTTCTTTAACTTGAGGTTCAGAGGTTGCAAATTAGGGAGCTGCAACTTGATCTGTTTGGGCTACAGAATATTTGCTGGTTTTTAAAAATTAGATTTTACACGAAATCCCAAATCTCGTGCTTGTAAACAAACACAAGTGGACAGATCTGGCAGCAGAGATTGGTCTCCCCACCCACTCAGGGAGCTTCCCCTTTCAGAGCTGTCACTGACCCTGCAGTTAACCCCAGTCTCTGCTGCTCCCTGCTGTCTCTCTCTCTCTTTTTTTTAATTTTTAAAATGTTTTATTCATTTTTGAGAGACAGATAGTATGAGCAGGAGAGGGTCAGAGAGAAGGAGACATAGAATTCAAAGACAGGCTCCAGGTTCTGTGCTAGCTGTCAGCACAGAGCCTGACGGGGGCCTCAAACCCACAAACTGTGAAATCATGACCTGAGCTGAAGCCAGATGCTCAAACGACTGAGCCACCCAGGCGCCCCTCCCTGCCATCTCTTACGTTCACGCCACTTGGTGGAATTGTCTGCTGTACCAGTGTAAACTTTTGCTCTGCCGCACACCGGCTTTGTACATTACCTTTCTCTCCTTTAACTATCATAGGAGTCTTCTCCACACTCCCCTTCACTAGTGCCTTGATGAGTGGGGAAACCAACGCACAGAGAGCGGGGATCCCAGCCTTTCTTACTCCCAGAGCTGAGAGAGTGATCATGGCTAGTCTGCTCTCAAAAAACCTTTAGGAAGGAAAATGTATTCATCATCTGGCAGGTTTCTCAGTGCTGTGGAAAGCTGCTGACCATCCTTCATTGCTTTGAATGCAGTTACTCACTTACTGGAGCTCTGCAGTGCAGGGAAGCTGACAGCAGGGGGCAGCGGAGATGATTTCCCTCTGGCCAGAGGGCTCCTCAGACGTTTCTTGTACTATTCAAGGCACAGTGTACGTTTCCTGACTTGTTTTAAGACGTAAAGTTCTTTTACGGGACTCGTGAGTTTTGTAGGTATGTTAATAACAATAATTCTTTCCAATCATAGTTTACATTTTCTATAGTAGCTGAATAAGAGATTGGTCAAAAGGAAAATGTTCTTTTAAATAATGTAGCCAAGGGGCTCCTGTGTGGCTCAGTCGGTTAAGCGTCTGACTTCGGCTTAGGTCACAATCTCACGGTTTGTGGGTTTGAGCCCTGCATTGGGCTCTGTGCTGACAGCTCAGCCTGCTTTGGATTCTGTGTCTCCCTCTCTCTCCGTGCCCCTCCCCCACTCATGCTCCATTTCTGTCTCAATAATAAATAAAAATAAACATAAAAAATAATAAATAACATAGCCAAAACCAATAATGTGCTGAGCATTTATTCCTTTTGGTTTCAAAAATAATTCCTTCCATGTGATACACTTTTTATTTGCAGTTGGTTTAGAATTAGTGATTCTCTGTTTTGAAGTCTACGCTCTCTGATAATAACAAACATATTTAGTGAACACCTATGATAAGTCTAGGAGGAAAGTGTGGTAGGTCGTTATGCCTCAGATCAGAATTAGTATTCCAATCTGCACTGTCCAAAATGGTAGCCATTTGCCATACGTGGCTACTGGGCGCTTGAAATATGGCCTGTGTGATAGAGAAACCGAATTTAAAAATTTTCTTTGAATCAATTTAAATTTGAACATGGACGCTCAAGTACATATTGGGCAGCACTTAACTGTGTTTGGAACAACCTAGATATACAAGTCTACTTTTTGATTGTAAATTTTATGAAATCTACATGCAGATCAAGTACTTCCTAAGCAAATCTAGCATTTGAGAAACTTAGGTATAAAATTCACACTGGATTTTGAAGACTTGTCATGAAAAAAGAATAAAATAATTAAATTTTTATATTGATTTCATGTTGAGATGATAATATATTGGGTTCAATAAAATATTAATTTCATATGTTTGTCTTGTTTTAATGGGGCTCCTAAATTTTAATTTTAATTAATCTACTTTAAATTTAAATTACAAATGAGGCTTGCATTATATTTGTTAGACAGTGCTGCTGTAGACAGTACTAATCATGGTCCTGGGACCACAAATGGCTTCTCATAAGCCTAAAAGAGAAATAAATTGCAAAACCTTGTTTCTCTTTAAAAAAATCTGTGTTGATTGTCATAACACCCTCTTACCTGGTATCCCTTTCACTGTGTGTCTGCCCCTGCAAGTCCCGAATTCTTAGTTACCTCTTTGAAATGCAAAAAGGGTAATGTAAAGCCCATACCCTCTGGTGCTTTTTATTCCAAGCACTTTAGCATAGGCTGCAAAGGCCCTCAAAGCCAGCGTTTACTTTACCAAGCCCTCTTCCGATGCTCTCGCACCCCGCGGCCATCCAGACCATCTCTGTTCTTTCCTATCATTTGGCGTTTGCGTTTCTTTTGCCTGGGATAAATCTGAGCCTCTCAGTGCCACTTTCCTCATCCATCCCGTCTCCTCCAGAAAAGTCACTATGCACTTCTTCACCCCGGGTGTACTTTGGACCTTAACGACACAGGCTTACACATTACATTTGTGTTACTCAAGGAGGTATTTGTCTCCCATATTTGACTGTGTGATCCCAGAACAAGAGCCCTGTCTTGTTCTTATTTTGGTTTGTTTTTGTATCTTCAATATTAAGCATTTGATTGGACTCCATAAATATTTACTAATTGAGTCATTACTGCAGTGGGAAAAGGGTTAATTCAAGAACCCATTGCTGACCTTTCTCTGCATGGTGTTGGAACCATGCCTCTACCGCTTGGCCAAGCTTTTTACTGCTTTTTAAGTACCGAGTTAGTGACATAGAGATAACGCCTCTGTCACAAGTTGACTTTGAAGATGCAAATGAGGTAACTGAGGTGCTTTAGTGGGTGCCTGGAGCCAGCCAAACTCGCAATAAGTATTAACAGTTATCATTGTCACAACCCGGTCTAAACTATTTTTCTTTTTCTCTCAGGCAAAAAATCACACGTTTTAACTGGAATTCGAAAACCCAGTGTTACAGAAAGCAATGAAGTAGGAAGAAAAATCCAGTTCTGAGCAGTCATTGAATCAACAAATACCGACTTTGCAAGGAGCTTCTGATTATCAGTTTATGAACCTCACAATTTAAGAATAGAACTATAAGGCTTAGGGTGAGTTTGGCCAAGATGTTTTGAATTCAGTAAAGAAAACTTGCCCTTGGTGTTTAAGAATGACCTCATGGATCACAAATTAGTTACTGAGAGTGTTTAAAAAAAGTGGGAAGTAGGCCACTTTTTCAGGCTACATAAGGAATTGTGGAAAATTTACAGATGGAGTAGGAAGAGTTGATACAAAATGCAGTTGACCGAGTGCAGTGAATTAAATTTTTGTTAATTTAATTATGCAACTCATTCTTTTTTAAAAAGCAGTTTTCCTGAGATGTAATTTATATGCCCCATAGGTCATCTATTTGAATGATACAGTCATTGGTTTTTAGTGTATTCACAAAACGAGGCAATACCACAGTCTACTGTCCGGTGAGTTAGAGGAGAAAGGAGGTAATGTTCAAGTCCGCGGAAATCTAGTCACCTTTGGCAGTACTTATTGGGTGCAGTGGAGTGGGGGGCGGGGGGAGGAGATTCCTAGTCTGGTTATTATGTTCTTCCCCCTGATAGCACATCCTCCCTGCTTATTACAAATACAAACCCTGGACAGAACATAAAAACACTACTTGAGGATGCTGAAAAATATGCCACGGAAGGCAGATTGTCAAACGGACCAGTTTTTTTTTTTTTTTTTTTAATTTTTTTTCTCAATGCTTTGGCCCCAGGGCCCCTATTAGCTTATCAGTGCATTTCAGGAGACTAAGACTCCCAGTAGAAACTTCCCATTCTTTCTGGCCAGAGGATTCAGGTAAAGGAGGCCCACGAACTGGAAAGCGAGTGTGTGTGTTAGCTTGCTGAGAGCTCAAAAGCTTGTGAGCAGGGGAGGAGCAGAAAGAGAGGAAGAGAGAGAGGATCCCAAGCAGGTCCATGCAGTCAGCGCAGAGCCCAGTGGGGGCTGGATCCCAGGAACCAACGGTGAGATCATGACCTGAGCCCAAGCCAAGAGTCAGACACTTAACCTCTTAACCTACTGAGCCACCCAGACCCTCCCAAATTTACCTTCCTACCATCAGTGTGAGTCTCTGGTTTTCTTCATCCTTATTAGCAATAACAATGAGAGGTTCCTCAATTTTTGCTGGTCTAATTGGTATTAAATGGTATCTGTCTCCTGGTGGTTTCAATTTCTACTAAATGACTAATAAGGTTGAGAATATTTACACTAGTTTATGGGCCCCTCATATTTTTCTTTCCAATTAAATATGTGATACCTTTTGCCATTTTTTTCTATTGGTTGTTTATCTTTTTCTTATTAACTCATAAATTGTAACTGTTCCTTCTTCTTTGGTTAAATAGGTTGCAAATGTTTAATCGCAGTTTCTGGCTTGTCTTTCTCACCTAGGGTGCCTTTTGATAAGCAGAAATTCTTAATGCAGTTAAAATTATTCATTATTTTCCTTTATGATCTTATGGATTGGGGGATATTTAAAAAATCTTTCCCTATGTAGAATTCATCACGATATTTGCTCTTTTCACTGGGAGCTGACCCATGAGTGGTGTGAGAGACAACATTTCATTTTTTTCGTAGGGAAATTCAGCACCATTTATTGAATAATCTTATTTCTCCAGTGCCCAGAGTGCAACCTCGGGCCCAGATCAGGTTTCATGTACATCTCTTTCTCACTCTTCTGTCCCACTGGTTTATTTCTCTCTCCCAGTATCAATTCCACCCTGACTTGTTAGAGAAACAAAATTACAAACTTAATTTTTATAACTTCCTAACATGTCCAGTAGGTTAGGTTCTCCTATTTTGTTCTTTGTTTGGGACTTTGTTGCTTATTCTTGGCCCTTTTCTAGGAAGATGAATATCTGCTTTTCAAGTTTCATGGAAATTCCTGTTGGAAACTTGTTTTAAATTCCATTGAGTCTATGGATTAATTTATGGATAATTATATAACACTGAATTTTTCTATCAGTGAGTATGGTATTATGAGTATTTATTTGGGTCTTTTAAATGTCTTTTAATAAAGTCTTATAACTTTTTCCTATAATGGGACTTGAGCTCTTATTTGTTAGATTTATTCACAAGCTCTTATTGCTAACATAAATGGTATTAACTTTTTAAAGAAAACAATGAACATTTCTTATTGTGTAGATATGTAATTGAATTTCATATAATGAATTTATATTCTGCAAGCTCGCTAAACCCTTATTCTAATAATTTAATTGTATATGTGTTAGACATTTCTACACTGACAGTCATATCCTGTGGAAATAATCCATTTTGTTTTTTCCTTTACAATTCTTTGATCTTTCAACTGATTTTATTCTCTTACCCTCCTGGTTGGGTGCAGTGGATCATGTTAATAGGAGCAGGAATAGTAGTGTTCTTGCCTCTTTCCTGATCAGTATTTCACCTTTAAAGGTTTTTTTTTTTTTTAAAGATTCTCTTTATCTAGGTAAACAAATTCCCTTGTGTACATTTAAAAAAATCAATAGGTATTGAATTTCTTCCTTTTTCTGCATCCATTGAGATGATAAAGATTTTCTCCTTTAATCTGTAAATGTACTAAATTGCATTTATTTATTTTCTGCTAAACTACCCTTGCATTCATAGGATAAACCAACTTGATTATAATATATTATCTTTTTTATGAAGTACCTCTTCTGTGTGTGTGTGTGTCTGTCTCTGTATCGGTCTTTCCCTCCACTCTTCCCATCCCACTATTTTATTAGTCTTTTGAAGGCATAAACTGTTGACCTTGTTGATACTCTATATCTTATCTTTTTTTTCCATTTCATTCATTTCTGTGTCAATTTAGCATTATCCCACAAGTTTTGATAATTTTTATTAATGTTCAGTTCTAAGTATTTCTTGTTCAGCGTACATTCTTCTTTGTCTCTACATCTCCGACCATATTCTTTAAAATACACCTTATTTTTGTTATTGATTTCTATCTTAGTTGATTGTGGTCATAGAGCATGATCTGTATTCTTTCTGAAGTCTTTGATTTAGTTCCTGTTCCATTTTTTGTGTGTGCTTGAAAAGAATATTTATTCTCTGTTGAGTATAAGATTTCAATGCCTATTAAAAATAAAACTTTTGGGGCGCCTGGGTGGCTCAGTCGGCTAAGTGTCCGGCTTCTGCTCAGGTCATGATCTCATGATTCGTGGGTTTGAGCCCCGCATTGGGCTCTGTGCTGACAGCTAGCTCAGAGCCTGGAGCCTGTTTTTGGATTCTGTGTCTCCCCCTCTCTCTCACCCTCCCCTGCTCATGCTGTCTCTAAAAAATAAATAAAAAACATTAAAAAAACCCTTTTATTTCTGTCATTTAATCTTCTATGTTTTTGTACATTTATTTGTTTGTTTTCAGTACACTTGACCTATCGACAGTGAAACGATGAGCACTTGCTATGTACAGGTGATGTTTCAGGCTCTTTGCATTAGCTATTAGGGAATTATTTTAACCATTCTTTAAGGTGAGTATGATCATTACCTTCATTTTGCCTATGAGGAAATTGAACAGAATGAAGTAATTTGTCCAAGATCAGTTAGTAAGTGCCAGAGTAAGGAATCATGCCTGACACTGATAGCAGAGTACACGCTCTTAACTGCTATATTTTACTATGTGTCAATAACTCTGGGTGTTGAAATTCCATTTTACTGATGTGTCTGTCATTCACGTGATCATGGTGAATAATTCTTTTTATATGCTATTGAATGTGATTTGCTAGTATCTTGTCGAGAATTTTTGCAACCATGTTCATCAGGGATATTGGCCTGTAGTTCTCCTTTTTTGTGGGGTCTCTGGTTTGGGAATCAAGGGAGTGCTGGCTTCATAGAATGAGTCTGGAAGTTTTCCTTCCATTTCTATTTTTTGGAACAACTTGAGAAGGATAGGTATTAACTCTGTTTTAAATCTCTGGTAGAATTACCCAGGGAAGCCATCTGGTCCAGGACTCCTATCTGTTGGGAGATTTTTAATAACTATTTATGAGTCTGTTCAAATTTTCTGTTTCTTCCTGTTTGAGTTTTGGTAGTATGTGGAGTGCTGGATGAGGGGATATTTACTGGGCCTATTGGGTAGACTGGTTTTCCACAGTTGAGTCATAAGTGAGATGCTGGATCTTGCCCTTTGCTAGGACGTATGCCGGGGACTACTCCCTGGGCTGCACGCACAGTGCTCCTCGGTCATCACCAGAGTGGGGTGCAGCTGAGCTGCAGCGCCATGGGGAGACCTTGGCCACCGCTGGCTGAGGCCACCTGCTGCGCCCGACCTTCCAGAGCCCCTCGGGCTCTCTCTTCCCTCTGTCCCAGCTGTCCCACCCGGCTCCTGTCCGGGGCAGGCCTTGCAGAGAGCTGGCTCCTCTCCTCTGCGCTGGGCAGTGGCTTGGGGTGGCCTGAGTGCCCTTTCGTTACTCTGCCAAAACGCAAGCTAAAGCATTCTGATTGTTAGATAATTCAGAAGACGGTCATCTATCCTTGCTGCTCCTGTTAAACGCAGAGCAAGAAAGTAGAAAACAGCAAGGAAAACACAAAATTTTTTTTAAATTTTTAATGTTTTTTTTAAATTTATTTTTGAGAGACAGAGAGCGGCAGTGTGAACGGGGGAGGGCCAGAGAGAGAGGGAGACAAAGAATCTGAAGCAGGCTCCAGGCTCTGAGCTGTCAGGACAGAGCCTGACACGGGGCTCAAACCCACAAACTGTGAGATCATGACCTGAGCTGAAGCTGGACGCTTAACCGACTGAGCCACCCAGGCGCCCCGGAAAACACAAATGTTTAAGGTGATGTGAACATTAATCTTTATAAAGGATCTTTAGCCCATAGAAGTGAGGAAGCAAATAGCAAACCAAATATTACATGCTAACTTCTCAAAATGGTGGCTTCCAGTTATGCTCATGCAACTAATTCTCCAATATTCCGGAGTCAGTTTGCCAAAAGGGTATTTTGGGGTCTTTGGTTATGTCAGTTGAGGTTCATCCATGTTGTAGCATGTATTAATACTGACTTCTTTTTCATGGCTGAATGTATTTCAGGAAAGGATATATCACATTTTATTTATCCATTCAGCAGTGGGTAGACATTTGGGTTATTTTCAATTTGGGGCTATAATGAATAACATTTGTGTACAGGTTTTTGTGTGGATGGATGTTTTCATTTTTCTTTGTGGATTTCTAGGAGCAAAATTGCTGGGTTTATAGGATGAGTTTAACTTTTTTTTTTTAAGTTTATTTATTTTGGGAGAGAGACAGTAAGAGTACCAGTGTGAGCGGGGGAGGGGCAGAGAAAGAGCGGGCAGAGGGAGAATCCCAAGAAGGCTCCATGCTGTCCGTGGGCAGCCCAAACTCGGGGCTCGATCTCATGAACCATGCGACCATGACTTGAGCTGAAATCAAGAGGTGGACATTACCTGACTGAGCCACTCAGCAGCCGCAGGTTTAACTTTTTAAGAAACTGCTAAAGGTATAGCCCTCTGGTTTCTCCTACTCGGAATCACCTTTTCAGCTGGAGGTAAAGCATGGTTTCCAGGGAGATTTGTCTCATTGTTCCATGTGGTTCCTCAAGCCACTGCCAGTAGTCATAGGCGTGGTCTACGATATGGTTAGCTCTCTCCCTCCAAATCACCTGCAGCCGGGAGACAGCAGGTCTTAGAAGAGGACCAAGCAACAGATGTTTATCTGCTGAACTCCAGAATTGAGTAGAATACAAGTTGTAACTCATATTGTATAGGAGAGGGGATGTGTTCACAGCTGTCATTACCTTGGATACTCTTTGGTCAATAGCTGTGGAAGAAAATATAGATACTTGAATAAAGTCTCTCATTCTGTTCATATAAAACGATGTTTTGGATTTGTGTTTTTATGACTGTCTAGAAACACATTTTTTGTTTTTTGTTTTTCCCTTTTTGTAACTTCTACTCCTCTGTTGGAAGACCAGTTTGGAGGGTACAATAGTGACGGACGGGGCCACTAGACACGGAATTGACAAAAGCTGGTGTTCTGAGTCCACTTACTACCTATCTGTGTGATCTTGGGTGAACTATCAAACTTTCCTATCCCCGAGTTTCCTCATCCACAAAATAAGGAGAATTACGTCCTTAGCTTTTTTGTATTGTTTTGAAAATTCAATGAGGAAGTGCAAGTGAAGCATTTAGCTCATTGCCTGGTGCTGAGTAAGCGCTGACAAATCCAGCTATTTTTATCACAATTATAAAATTAGCTCATCTGCCTTCATAGTTGTTCAGTTGTCATGAAGCCGCTGTGTTAGCTGTTGAATTCCCCAATATGCGCCGGCTGTGCTGCCTTTCCTGGAGGGGCACCTTGCTCTGTTCTTATGCCATCCCTTCTGGTCCCCCTGTTCGGCTGGGCAACCAGCACTTGCTTTGATCCCGCTGCCGTTCATCCTTTGTGACTGAGATTGTAGCATAGCAACAACTTTAGGCTGATAGACTCGCTCTATTCCTATGCTTCGTTTATGGAAATGCTTTTTCTTATTGTAAAATTGTAAAAAATTTGAAAGTATAAGATGGAGAAATCACCATCCAGGAATAATGAATTACAGTTAACATTTTAATACCTGTCTCCTTAGATATGGATACACACACACACACACACACACACACAATTCATAAATATGTATATTTAAAAATAGGGGGCACCTGGGTGGCTCAGTCGGTTGAGCGTCCAACTCTTGATCTCAGCTCAGGTCTTGATCTCAGGGTCGTGAGTTCAAGTCCCACATAGGGCTCTATGCTGGGTGTGGAGCCTCGTTAAAACAATAGGGGCGCCTGGGTGGCCCAATCCGGTAAGTGTCTGACTTTGGCTCAGGTCATGATCTCACAGCTCTGAGTTCAGCCCTGCGCTGGGCTCTGTGCTGACAGCTCAGAGCCTGGAGCCTGTTTCAGATTCTGTGTCTCCCTCTCTTTCTGCCTTCCCCTGATCATGCTCTCTCTCTCTGTCACTCTGTCTTTCTCTCTCAAAAATAAATAAACATTAAAAATTTTTTTTAAATAGATCACAACATATATAAAATTTGTTTCCCTTTTGTTCATTTAACATTGTATTATAAATAATTTCTCAAGCCATTACACATTCTTCAAAAATTGTATTTTTAACGAGAGTCAATTTTTTAAAAAAGAATTTTAGCTTTCTGGCTTATGCTTTTGTTATTGGGCTTGTTTTCTAGGTTTTTGCTATTATAAGATATGAGTATCATCGTGCAAGCATTTAGAAACTCTCTTTATTAGTATTTTAAAAGTTGAGGTAAGTTTACAGTGAACATGTAGATTTTAAGTGTACAGTTTGATGAGTTTTGAAAAATGTGCACACCCAATATCCATTCCTTTATGTATATATAAAACAATTAATCCTGCCTATGATTCCAGGAAGTTCCCTTGAGTCCCTTTTCAGTAAGTCTTTACGACCTGACCCTTAGAGGGTTTTTTTTTGTCTTTTATTAAACTTCATTTAAAGAGAATTGATAAAAGACAATTTCCTACAGATGATTTACAGATCCATTTACTAAATCAAATAGGCTTTTATTCAGCAATTCATGAACCAGGGAGCATTTACTCCAGCAGATGGAAAATAGCTTTAAAAAGTTGTATAAGGCAGGCGATTGTTTTTTATTGAGGTATAATTGCTATAAAACATTATATTGGTTTCAGGTGTACAACATGAGGATTCAATATTTGCATATACAGTGAAATGATCAGAAGGAGTCTAGATAACATCGTTACCACACACAGTTACAAATATTTTTTCTTTAAGATTTATTCTTTTAGCAACTTTCAAATATGCAATATAATATTATTAACTATGGTCACCATGTGGTACATCATTACATCTCTAGGACTTATTTTATAACTGGAAGTTTGTTCCTTTTGCCCCTCTTCACACATCCCACTACCCATGGGGCTCCTGTCTTGGGCAAATACTTAGAGGTGGAATTTCTGGGTCATAGGGAAGGTGTATATGTAACTGTATAAGAAGCTATAGGAGGTTTTCAGAGTGCTTGTATCATCGTACCCTCCCGCCAGCAAGGATCGCTTCTACAGTATTTGGGGTTGTTAATCTTTATTTCTAAGCATCCTGGTGTGTAGTGGAATGCCATTGGGTTTAAAAAAATTTTTTTTAAACATTCATTCATTTTGGAGAGAGAGATAGAGTGTGAGTTGGAGAGGGGCAGAGAGAGAGGGAGACACAGAATCTGAAGCAGTCTCCAGGCTCTGAGCTATCAGCACAGAGCCTCGTGTGGGGCTCGAACTCACGGACTGTGAGATCACTACTTGAGCTGAAGTCGGATGCTTAACCAACTGAGCCGCCCAGGTACCTCAAATGCCATTGTGTTTTAATTTGTATTTTCCTGCTCATTGACAAACTAGATTTGTCTTGTTAATTTTGAGTTGTAGGAGTTACTCATATATTCCGGAAACAGGTCTTTTGTCAGACATCTGCACTGTGAATGTTTTCTCCTGCTCTGTGGCTTGCCTATTTATTTTAATGATGTTGTTCTTTAATGAATGGAAATTTTATTTTTGGTGATATCTGATACGTAAGTTTTTTCTTTGATGGTGCTTTCTAGGTCTTGTATAAGACGTATTCTCAACTATGTTTTCTTCTAGAAGCTGTATATGGTTAGTTTTATTACATTTAAGTTTATTTATTATTATGTTTTTACATTTATTTATTTTTTGAGAGAGAGAGAGAGAGAGACAGAGCATGAGTGGGGATGGTCAGAGAGAGAAGGAGACACAGAATCCAAAGCAGGCTCCAGGCTCTGAGCAAGCATTCAGCACAGAGCCTGATATGGGGCTAGAACCCACCAACTATGAGTTCATAATCTGAGCCAAAGTCGGATGCTCAGCCCACTGAGCCACCCAGGCGCCCCTTTACACTTGTTTATGATCCATTTTGAGTTAATTATTGTGTATGGTTAAGAGATCAAAGCTTATTTAATATTTTTCCACATGAACCTCAAGTTGTTTTAGTGCTCTTTATCAAAAAGACTTTATTTTCCCTATCGAATTGTTTTGGTGCCTTTGTCAAACTTATTAATGATACATACATATTTCTGGACTCTCTATTCTGTTTCGGTGATCTATGTTCATGCATCTACACTATACTGTCTTGATCAGCATTAAGACTTGAGATCAGGTAGTGTAAGTCCTTTGATTTTGTTCTTTGGGTCCCTTGTTTTCTTTTTTCTTTATAGTTCATTGTCAAGTTGGTTTTCATATAACACCTAGTGTTCTTCCCAAGTGTCCTCCTCCATAACCATCATCCCCTTTCCCCTCCCTCTTCAACCCTCTGTTTGTTTTCAGTATTCAAGAGTCTCTCATAGTTTGCCTCCCTCCCTCTCCCTAACTCTTTTTCCTCCCTTCCCCTTCCCATGGTCCTCTGTTAAGTTTCTCCTGTTAGACCTATGAGTGAAAACATATGTCCTTCTCCACCTGACTTATTTCACTTAGCATGACACCCTTGAGGCCCATCCATGGTGCTACAAATGGCCAGATTTCATTCTTTCTCATTGCCATGTAGTACTCCATTGTATTTATAAACCACATCTTCTTGATCCACTCATCAGGTGATGGACATTTAGGCTCTTTCCATGATTTGGCTATTGTTGACAGTGCTGCTATGAACATTGGGGTACATGTGCCCCTATGTGTCACCACTTCTGTATCCCTTGAGTAGATCCCTAGCAGTGCTATTGCTATGTCAGGGTCCCTTGTTTTCAATGTGAAGATCTTGCACATCTTTCATTAATTTTTTCATATATATTTTATGATTTTGGTGCCATTATGTTTTATGAAAATTAAATTTATTTGCTGCTGGTTTTAATAGATTTTATTTCCCAAAATGGCTGTAATTGTGTTACCAATCCTTCTGTTCTACCAGAATCTTGCCTCTTTTCTATCAAAAGCTAGAGTCTATTTCCCATTCTCTTGAACTGACTGGGCCTTTATGACTCCTTAACTGGTGGTGGTGGGAGTGACATGTCATGATCTACAAAGCTGGGTTAGAAAAGGTGACATAGCTCTGTCTCCTGGGACTCTTGGAAGCCAGCCACCATGCTGCGAGGAAGCCTGGGCGACCTAGAGAGGACACGTTGAAGGACACCAGATGACTGCCCAACTGAAAGTCCAGCTGGAGCCAGCAGCATTTGCCAGACACAAGTGCTAATGAGTAATTCAGGGGCAGGGGCTCTGAGACACCTGCCCCTTTGGTCATCAGAAAGATAGATATTGACCGTTCTACTGAATATTTCTCCTATGTCCAATTTGGGGCAGTGCTCTCTAAAAACAATGTGTAAACATCAGAGGAATCTGGAGTCCTTGGAATGCATTTACAGAATGCTGAATAAGACTACCTTAGAAGAATAAAGTTTTCTATTAAATCACCTTCTTTCCCAATACTATCAAGGTTGTTTTATGCCTGTTTGTAACTAACAACAGGGAACGAGGAAGGAGGCCCTGTGAAGAAAGCTTAAAAGGAAATTGGTCTGGGGACAGAGGGAAAAGGAAGTGGTTAGGGATTAGTAGTGGCTTCCATGCTCCTCCTCTGGGGAGGAGGCACACTGATGAACACTATATGTGTATATCTTTTTATTAATTTTTATTTATGTATTTTTAAATGTTTATTTTGAAGGAGAGAGAGAGAGAGACAGAGCATGAGGTGAGGAGGGGCAGAGAAAGACGGAGACACAGAACCTGAAGCAGGCTCCAGGCTCTGAGCTGTCAGCACAGAGCCTGATGTGGGGCTCGAACTCACAAGCCATGAGATCATGACCTGAGCCAAAGTTGGACGCTTAGCAAACTGGGCCACCCAGGCATTCCATCCATATGTTTTTATATGGTGTACATGTGCCATTTTCTTTTAAAAAATGTATGCAGACATATATGTTCACATATATACATGTATATGTATATATGTATGGACACTTCTTCATGTGTAAACATTTTAAAAGGAAATGGGGTTTTAGTTCTAAGAAGGGGGCTTACGAAATGGCTTAAGGTCTTCATTTGTATGAAGGAACTTTAGAAGGATGCCAGCTGGTTGTTCGCTAAAACTATGAAGATTAAGTAAGAATAGGCTCAAGGTAAAATAGAATTTTAGGTGATCATAGGAAGAAGTGCTAGGAAACCCTAGTTATTTTTTATTTATTTTTTTATCTCTATTTATTAAATTATTTTTATTTATTTTTATAATAGTTTATTGTCAAATTGGTTTCCATATAAAACCCAGTGCTTCTCCCCACAAGTGCCCTCCTCCATGGCCATCACCCCCTTCCCCTCTCTCCCTCCCCCTTCAACCCTTGGTTCCTTTCAGTATTCAGTAGTCTCTCATGATTTGCGTCCCTCTCTCTTCCCAGCTCTTTCCCCCTTCCCCTCCCTGTGGTCCTCTGTTAGGGGAAACCCTAGTTCTTGAGCACTGGAACGTGCTGCCCAGAGAAGTGCAGATTTTCTTCCTGGTAAAACAGGGTCAACCTTTCTGCAGTCCTACCATGAGAGGGTTGGTACTATCTCTGGGAGACAGGGTCTGTCATTGGCTGATCTCACTGCTTAGAGACGGGGCTCACAGAAAAGAGAGAACCGCGGTTCTCAGGGACAGAAAACTCTAATCCTCGTTTTCCTTTAGGTCATCCCTTAGGACAGAGAGGGCTGCTTTGACTTCGCTCAGTAGTATTTATAAACCCACAGAGCTAGGAGCTTGGTGTGTCCTTCTCGGTCTATCTTTTGAGGGATTGTTTTCTTCTGCACGCTGCTTCTGTCACCTGACTTGTGACTGCCTGGGGGGAGGGGACTCTAGAGAATTGAGGCCAATGCTCTTTCTTGACAAGACTTTGCTTTTATAGGGTAGACACAAAATAACATTTCTCTGACGATTGTATATGTACATTTCCCTGTTGCTCTCTTTTTTGCATTGGCTCCTCTTTTCAGAAGCTTTTTGGTCTCCTTTGGTCCTAGCCTTGGCTGCCTCTGTCAAGGGCAAAAGCATTTCTCTGAGAGGTCAAGCCCAGGTTATCGAATGATCCATACTGGCATCTGGATTCTAAGACTACTAGTAAACACTAGTCATCGGCTAGCTTTGGTCCTTTGTCCAGGTATATCTTTAGAAGACTTCAAAGATAAGATTCGGTCTGGCTTCTGTAGTCCAATGCCATCCTTAACTTCCCATGAGATACCAGCCAGTCAGATCAGGGAGATTAACTATGGCAGCCAATGAGATAACACGAGTTCCTCTCACCTATGACGTCATCTTCAAAGTAGGCCAACTGTACTATCTCAACACTCTACAAAGTTGTCAGGACAGATTTGGTTATCCCAAGATAAATACCTAAGAAGCAGAAACACTCCCCCCCATTGCTAGACAGGGACACACGGCAGCAGGGGAAGGCATTGAGCCGGTCTGTAGTGGTTAAGGCAATGGTCTCTATTCAACATACTCAGCTTCTTAAAAATTAAAACTAACTTCTATCTACCCTTGCTTTCCCTACCTGGTTTTGGGGAGAAAGACTTTCATCTTAAAATTTGGGGTTGAAAAGCCCTATTTTCACCCAAGCTGCTAAAGCTCTCAAGGGGTGGAGTGTTCTTGACAGGAATTTGAATCATTAGTGACAAAGTTTTTGACAAACTCACTGCTGGGATGAGGTAGCTTTACAGTCACCCTCAGCAGCTAAGAAGACCCACTGAGAAAACATTTTCTGTCCTGAAGCTCAGCTCCACAACTAGAAGATTCTCTTCTCCTCAATATCATGCAGAAGACTCACACTTATCAGAAACCCTTTGGGTTTATTTATTTATTTTTTTTTGAGGGCCCAAAATAGGCAGGCAGGAAATCCTACTTGAAGCTGACATTGCCAGTCTACTGTCCGTCCCTTCTGTGCATTTTTCTAGGAAAATGCAGGGCAGAGGCTAGCCGGGAGGAGCTGGAGGAGGGGTTGAATTCACCTCCTTTTCTCATGGGCACTGACTCTTTCTGCTGAACTCTGTTTTTCTCCTGGTCAGTCCCCAATATTTACGCTAAATTTAGTGTAATGATCACATCAATTAATGCAAGGTCAGAGTCTTTTTGAATCATTTTTCTCTTTTCACGCTGAGGTCAGAATTTCATCAGATATTAAAGATTCAGCTTTTCCCCCCTCTCTTAATGGAACTATGCCCAGAAGGACCAAGTGCAGTTTAAACACTGAGTTGTCTTTTTATTTTAAAACTTTTAATGTTTACTTATTTTGGAGAGAGAGAGAGAGACAGACAAGAGACAGACAATCAGTGTGAGCAGGGGAGGGGCAGAGAAAGGGAGATACAGGATCTGAACTGGCTTCAGGCTCTGAGCTGTTAGTACAGAACCCGATGCTGGGCTCAAACTCATCAACAGTGAGATCATGACCTGATCATGCATGACCTGACCAGAAGTCACTTAACTGAGCCACTCAGGCGCCCCTAAACACTGAGTTATAAAAACAGTAAGAGATGGATCAAAGTGACCTTGGACAAGTCACCTCACCTCCCACTGATTTTGTTTCCTATGGAAGGTGTGACTCTGTGTGGTGTGACCTAAGTATTCCTAGGGGCTTCTTACAGTTTTAACATGCCACTAATTAGAATTTTAGGTGGGCTGGGGGCTAGGAGTCTGGAGACCCAGGCTTTCTTTTTTCCAGACCCTCCTCCTTAGAAATACATGTTCTTTGAAGCAGATCCCACCAAAATGCACACAGAGCAGAAACCGAGAGAAGAAAGGAAAGGCAAACGCCGTGAACAATTCACAGGGGACAAGTGCATCCTGTAACAAGGGACAGGTAAAAGAGGTAGCAGACAGACAGACAACGGTACCCTGAGGGGCACCCGTCCCCTAGAAGAGCCGCTAGAACACCACTCCATCTTCCTTCCCGCCCCCCGCCGTCCCTTCCCCGCCGCCTAAGCGCCCCCCGTGCTGCGGAACGTTCCAGACTCTTTCCAGCGGCGGCCGAGGCCCGGACCCCTCCCCCGCCGCCGCCACCGGCCCAGCGAGGCCCGCAGCG
>NC_043703.1:73700492-73731243 GCF_006229205.1 Suricata suricatta | reverse complement strand
ATGCCCGGCCGCCCCTCCGCTGGGGTGCCCGGGTCCCCGTTGGCGCGGGCGGGGGCGCAAGGACCCTCTGGCGCCGCGACCGGCCACGCCCTGAGCGGGGTTTTGCTGTAGGGCCCAGGGAGCCGCAGGGTCCCACGAACGTTTGTCCCTCCCTGGGCCCTGGGGACTCTCGCGCGCACCCGGCGGCTACTCGCTAGCTCTCGACCACCGGCTCGGTTCCCTCACGTCCCCCGCTGCCTGGGCGCCCAGGCGTTGGGGCGCCTAATCCTCTAAACCCAACCCCCTACCCCCGTGCTTCACACCCAGCCCCCAGCCCCTCCCTCTCGCATTTTGTTTCTTACAGAATATATTTAGAAACCAAAGTCCTGTTAAGCTGGATGTTACGTGATTAATGATGCCTAATGGGTTACCTAGACCCCCACATAATGAGAAATTTCTTACCATTTCAGGGCTCCCTGCAAGTTTGTAGGGAGATCTTTGATTGGAGGAGGGGAAAGGGCTTGCAATTTGGGGCTGTGGGCATTTGTAATTTTGGTGCAGTTTTTGTTGTTTGTTTTGAGAAAATAGGCGTATAAAAATCAATTACTTGCCTATTTCTCTACTAGATCAGTGTTTCCAAGTTATGTCCGGTCTGGGCACCTTCACATTCGTTTGAGGAGAAGCCCAGTGTGAGAGGATCGCTGGCTGAAGGCTGAGACTAGACAGTGTGGTGCGTGCAGGGAGCCCCATGGGAGGGGACAGCGGTAATCCAGGTGCCAGATGGCACCTGTGACAATGCTAAAGTGGAACGGGGCGGGGAGAGTGTGCGCGTCTGCCATATGTTTGCAGGTAGAGCCATTAGCGTTTGTTCGTGATTTGGCTGCGAGTTTTCAGTAAGAGGAGAATCAAAGGTGGCCGGGAGGAGAAAAAAGGTGGAAGAACGTGCTAGTGTGACTGTGCAGGTGCACAGAGTCCCCTCTCCCCCCTTGCACGAGTCCTGCATTGGCTTTAATGCCGTGTTGTTGCTGTCTTGGAGGCCTTGATAATTTTTGAACGAGGGGCCTGCGTTTTTATACTGCAGTGGGCCCTGCAAATGATGTAACCGGGGTAAATAGATGTGGCCCAGAAGAGAAAGGTCCTTGGACAGAGTCCTAGGTATGGCAACATTTCAAGGTCAGGGAGGTGTGGGCAACAGCCAAGGGGCCGAGAGGATGGCCAAGGAAGTCTGAGAAGCCCAGAGTGGTCCTGGGAATCTCAGTGAGCTTGTTCGGAAGGCAGGGGGCGAGGATCTGTGCCCGGTGCTGCTGGGAGCTCAGGGAAGGCACCACCAGAGAACAGTCCATCCTGGAGGCCATGGGTGACCGTGCAAAAACGGTTTTGTGTAAGCGTGAGCAAGGGTGTCTATAGAACACCTTCAGAGAGACTTAAGAGGACAGATATTGGAAACTCTTGTCTGAGTTTTGTAGCAAAGGGGGAGAGAGCGATCCAGTGGTATGGGGGGAGGAGGGGAAGGGAAGGGCGCTGTGAGTTCCAGAGAAGTTGTTTTATTATAATCGTACAGTTGATGGTGCACATGTCAGAGTAAGAGGTTTTTAGGGAGAAAGGAGGCACAGTGGTCTGAGATCAAAATGAAGAGGGGCGCCTGGGTGGCTCAGTTGGTTAAGCATCCTGCTTCAGCTTAGGTCATGATTTCACGGTTTGTGGGGTCAGGCCCCGCATCGGGCTCTGTGCTGACAGCTAGTTCAGAGCCTGGAGCCTGCTTCAGATTCTCTCCCTCTCACTCTGACCCTCCCCTGCTCATGCTCTCTCTCTGTCTCTCAAATATAAATTAAAAAAAAAAAAAAAAAGAATGAAGAGCAGGGTCAAGGCAGAGTAATAAAGACAAGAAGTCCAGAGGTGGGTGTAGGGCATTTGCTGATGAAAGGTGGCAGGTTCCAGAAGACAGGGAGGTCCTAAGAGATGGAGTCTATGTGAAGAATTTGCATATGGTGTGAGGAGGAAGGGGGACCCGAGTCATGTGGGCTCCGTGGGGACACTCCTGTGAACGAGGGCAAAGGGCCTGATAGGCTGAGTTTGGATGATGACCAGGACGGATGGACAGGCTGGGGGTCCGGAGTGCTGCATGGGGAGGGGCGGGGCCATGAGGGAGGGTTAGACATTTAAAAAAAGTTGTCCTTTTAACCAGAAATGTGGTATTTCTCCTCATTTATATATGTCTTCTTTTATGTTTGTTGTTAAAGTGTTATAATTTTCTCCACAGATTTCTATGCATTTTAAAAAGGTTTATTGCAAGATACTTCTGTTACTAGAATAAGTGGGGTTAGTAAAAAATTATATTTTAATTGGTTGTTGCTGATGTCTAGGAAAACCATTGAATTTTTATGTTGACTGTGTATCAACAACCTAGCGAACTATCATAAAGTTTGGAAGTTTAGGATTCTTTTAATTTTGTGTGTGTAGGCGTTATCTGCAAATAGTAATTTCATTTCTTCCTGCATAATTGTTCAAACTCATCTGTTTTACTTGTTTGATTATATTCGCTAGCACTGCCAATACACATTTGACCAGAAGCGCCATGCTTGCTTGGAACATCAGTGCTTCCAGAATTCCCTGTTGAGGAATGGCGTTGAGGTCGGTGGCTGCTCTCCGTGACTCTAAGGAAGCACTCTGCACTTCCTACCCAGTACTTCATTTAGGGCAAAGCTGGAGTTATTGTGCATTTTCAGATCATCGCAAGGAACCAGCAAAATGCCTCAAGATATCTGGGTGGTTGTGAGGTCTTTCCCTTCCGCCTTTCCTCCCTGGATATTTGTGTTCATTAAGAGTGAATCACACCCCATGTATCAGAATGGCTATAATCAAAAATAGTGGCATCAGCCAATCCTCGCAAGGATGCAGGGAACCTGGATCGCTCCTACATTGTTGCTGGGGATGTAAAATGGCACCGCCACTCAGGAAGAATGTTTAGCAGGTTTTTTCTTTCTTTCTTTCCTTTCTTCTTCTTCTTTTATTTATTTTAGAGGGAGACAGAGACAGAGACAAAGAGAGCACAAGTTGGGGAGGGGCAGGGAGTAAAGGAGACACAGAATTTGAAACAGGCTCCAGGCTCTGAGCTGTCAGGACAGAGCCTGACGTGGGGCTCGAACTCTCGAACTGTGAGATCATTACCTGAGCCAAAGTCAGACCCCCCAGTGGACTGAGCCACCCAGGCGGGCAGACCATTTCTTTCTTTCCTTTTTTTTTTTTTTTAATGTTTTATTTACCTTTGATACAGAGAGAGACAGAGCATGAGAGGGGAAGGGTCAGAGAGAGAAGGAGACACAGAACTGGAAGCAGGCTCCAGGCTCTGAGCCAGCTGTCAGCACAGAGCCCGACGCGGGGCTCGAACCCACGAACGTGAGATCTGACCTGAGCCGAAGTCGGAGGCTCAACCGACTGAGCCACCCAGGCACCCCTCTTTCCTTCCTTTTTTAATCAAAGCGTAGTTGACACACAATGTTACGTTAGTTTCAGGTGTACAACATGGGGACGTGACACCTCTGTGTTGTGCTGTGCTCCCCACAAGCATAGCTACCAGCTGTCACCATTCAGCACTGTTGACTGTTCCCTATGCCGTACCTCCCACCCCCGACTTACTCATACAGACTTAACGGAAGTATCTTCCTGGCACTCTTCTGTGTTCATTTGTCCTCTACTCAGGCATCCCCCAGTTCTCTGTATTTATGGATCTGTTTCTGCTGTTTTGTTTGTTTGTTCATTTTGTTTTTTAGATTCACAGAGAAGTGGAATATGGTATCTGTTGTTGACTGCTTTCGCTTAGCATAATGCCCACTAGGTTGATCCGTGTTAGCAAATGGCAAGATTTCATTCATTTTCTGGCTGAGTGTATTTCATTGTATATATACACCACATCTTTGTCCATTTCGGTGATGAGTGCACAGTTATCAATTGACAATTAGGTTGCTTCCATTTCTTGGTCAATATAAATGAACATAGGGATACTTCTATCTTGTTTGAATTAATGTTTTTGTTTTCTTTGGCTAAATACCCAGTCGTGGAATTATTGGGTTATACAGTATTTCAATTTTTAAAAGTTTGAGGAACCTCTGTACTTTCTTTTTTCACAGTGGCTGCACCAATCTACATTCCTACCAACAGTGTACAAGATTTCTCTTTTCTCCACAGTCTTACCTACGCTTGTTATTTCTTGTCTTTTTGATACTAGCCATCCTGACAGGCATAGAATGCCATCTCTTGTGGCTTTGATTTGCATTTCCCCGATGATGAGTGACGTTGATTATCTTTTTATGTGTCTGTTGACCATCTGGATGTCTCCTTTGGAAAAATGTCTCTTCATGTCTTCTGACCATTTTTAATTGGATTTTGTTTGGGCATTGAGTTGTATAAACTCCTTATATAATTTGGGTGTGGTAATTTCTTATAAAGCTGAACATGCAACTGTCACTTGGCAGTTTGTACTCTTGGACATTTACTTCAGAGAAATTGAAACATATCTTTACACAAAAACTTATACATGAATAGCCATAGCGGCTCTATTCATAGTAGCCAAAATGTGGATATCTTTCAATGGCTGGAAGGACAAGGAAGCCGTGGTATGTCCATACCGTGTCATACCACGCAGCAATAAAAAGGAACTGACTTGGTTGAGTCTCCAGGGAGTTGTGCTGAGTAGAAAAAGTCTAATTCCAAAGACTATGTGTCATCTTTTCCTATTTATATGACATTCGTGAAATGGCAAAATTATGGAAATGGAGAATAGGTTAGTGGTTGCCAGGAACGAAGGAGAGTGTACGGGTGGGAAGGACCAAAGGGCAACAGGCTGGATCCTTGTGGTGATAAGAATGTTCTGTACCCTGTCCTGTCCAATATCACAAGTGTGATATTGTGCTATAAGTTTGCAAGATGTTTCCACAGGGGGAAACCAGGTCAAGGGTACAGAGAATCTCTTTCTTTTTCTTACAACTGCATGCAGATCTAAAATGATCTCAAAATAAAATGTTTCGTGAAAAAGAAAAAGGTAAAACCGTAGAGATTTCTCGTCAAAAGAAAATACTTGCCACGTTTCAGATCTTGTAATGTACTCTCAGTTCAAGACGTTGGAGTGATGTTATTATCGTTTCATTGATAGGATGTTCCCTCAGAGCAATTACATCGGCCTGTTTCTAGAATAGAGCAGAGCCTCTGTGTTGGATGAGCTTTGGGCTCGACACACTACCTCCTGCCTGATGTTATCTTGGGAGGGTCTGGGGCGGGGGTGCTCCATTGAAACTACTCTCATTTTTCATCAACTCGCAGTGAAGAGATCAAAGGCCACTGTGTGCTTCAAGATGACGTTCAGCTGCACACACTTAGTGAAATATTCTTGGATGATTATTTTTTTGCTCATGAGATATCTTTGACTCCTATCTGAATCTGGATATTCAACGGTAATTTTCGCCAATTCCTCCTTTCTCCAAATATATCTTTTGGGTCCATGTGTCTCAGATATTTTACCTGGTGGTGGGAATACAGAGCTCCTGCCTCTCTGGAGCTCACAGTTGGCTCAAGGAGGAGCTTTCAGTCCAGTGGGAGGGACAGAGTGGAACTGGCGCTGTTGATTTTAACAAACCTATACTGAGCGCCTACCGTGTGCCAGGTGCTGCCCCTGGTGCCGGAGGCGGGGCGGTGAGCGAGCAGGCGCGCTGGCCTGGAGCTTGTGGTCTCGTGGTTGGTTACAACACATGGGGTCGGTGTGCGCAGCTCTCTGATGCCGCCTCACCGTGACCCTTGTGGACTGTGACAGCTCATGGAAGGTAACACTCCCGGGCAGTGCTCGCAGATGTGTACTGAAGTGGGTGAGTGTGTGTACGAGTGTGCAGGGTGGAGGTGAGCAGGTTCCTCCCTATTTTATTAAAGGTAGGGATTTGGCTTAAATGATAGAAGATCAGCAGTGAAGAGCAGGTGGGCAGCAAGGCACGGACCACAGACAAACTGGAGGAGTACAGATCTCCCAGGAACTGTACCTAGTGTCCTCCTCCAAGCCCCACATGGCACCCATCCATGTCTTCTGTCCTCTCCTGGTCATCAAAGGTGGTTTTTGTTTTGTTCTGTGTATAAAGAGTTCCTGTGTGGACTTAGTTTTCCCATAACAGCCTGTCCCAGGTTTCAAGGGGACAAGTAGGAAAATTGGGGCAGTGGGAAGCAGAAAGAGCTCTACTGTTAGAACTTGATGGTGTGCTGGGAAGCCGTAGCTGGCATGTTGAGTAAGAATACACTCACGACCTGCTGGGTGAGGAGGCTGAAGCCAGTTGCCTGGGATTGGCAGGCAGTGCCCTCAGCGCCCGCTCTGGGAAGGTGAAACCTTCTGTGTCATTTTGACCACAGGTGAAGTTTCAATACACTCACACCACGGACGTAGTCACAGGAGTTATTTCTTGCAAAGCCCAGAAGTGCAGCTGAGGTGCAGTGAGCTGGGGGGAGGGCCGTCCTCCATCCCAGGTCATGAGCGAACAGGAGACAGATAACAGGGGAGCAAGCTCCTATTTCTTATAAGGTGGTCAGGGTGGAGGGCACTAACTTTTGATGACCTTAACTCTAAGGGGTTATTTTATCAAAAAGTTTTTTTATGTTTATTTGTTTTTGAGAGGGAGAGAGAGGGAGTGTGAGCAGGAAAGGGGCAAAGAGAAAGAGGGAGACTGAGAATCAGAAGCAGGCTCCAGGCTCCAAGCTGTCAGCACAGAGCCCAACGTGGGGCTCGAACTCATAAAACCGTGAGATCATGACCTGAGCTGAAGTCAGATGCTTAACGACTGAGCCACCCAGGCACCCCTAAGGGATTATTTTATTTTTAAATGTTTTATTTTATTTTTGAGAGAGAGACAGCATGAGCAGGATAGGGTCAGAGAGAGAAGGAGACATAGAATGTGAAGACAGGCTCCAGGCTCTGAGCAAGCATTCAGCACAGTGGGGCTTGAACCCATGAACCGTGAGATCATAACCTGAGCTGAAGTCAGATGCTTAACTGACTGAGCCACCCAGGTGCCCCTAAGGGATTATTTTAAAGGTGCCTTGGGGAAAGGAAAGCAAAGTGGGAACTTAGGGTGTACCCCTAAGCTCAAGTCGGTATCTGAATGTCCAGACCTGGGTGTGAGTAGGGGTGTCATACTGTAAAATGCCCAGGCGGCAATTCAGAAACACAGACATTGTCATTCATCACAAAGGGCAGGATGGCACCCCAGAAATGGCCTGATCCTCCCATTTCACAGAGGAGAAAAACAATTCAGAGACATTCCTTGCCTCTTGGTTAATTTCCGGCAGGACCAGCAAATCCCCGAGTCAGGTGTGCTTTTGGCCACCTCCAATGTACGTGGTTCAGTATCACACCCAGGTTGAACAGAACAGTTTCTGTTTTTGTTTTCTGTTCCTCCAATGGAAAGACATGAGTTAGGCCTAATTTCTCCTGCTTCTGTTTACTGTCTATCCCACGGGTGCTCAAAGCTCTGACCGTGGGTTCATTTTGGACTTGATCTAATGGTCTAGACTGTGTTTGGAAGTTTCTTTATGGCAGTATGTGTCAGGGTTAAAACACCTAGCTTCCGGATCAGAGAGCATTGGATTCAATTCTGTATGACATTGGAAAACTTCCTTTATTTCTATTATAGATGTGAATAAAACAATTTTTGTACCCCATGGAGCGGTCGCGATTAGTGAGTAATATGTGTAAAAGTGCATGCATTAATTATTTGCTACGTTAAGAGAACTTTGTGATGTAGTCACGCTTCTATTGACAATATGCAAGGTACCTACACTGCATGACCACCGAATTGGCAGAAACTTCACCTGTCACCATTTCACCCCCCACCCCCGCTAAATCTCGCGGTGAAGGCCTGCGTAGGACCCAAGTGTGTGGAGTCATTACTGGAGCAGTTAAGCATTCTCCACGTGTCATTATCCAGGGTATGTGATCTCCCACCAAACACTCTGATTATAGATAGAGAATTCAGCCTCTAGTGTCTCTGGAGGCTGGCTCTCACCTTCTGTTCGGTTGTCCTGCCTTCAGGGCCATTTTCCTCCCTCCAGGTGGCCACTAAACACCCCAGTTGATGGCTTCAGTTGCCTTATAATTGGTTTAACTTTTACAGCGGCTGTTTTATTTTAAACCCTTATCTGACGGAGGGGGCAGCTAGACCGACGGGTTAAATTCTCTAAAAAAGTTTGCAGACATTTAGGGGAGGATGTGTACAGAACACCTTTAAAGGTGAGCCTCTGCCTTTCCTTCTTGGAACTTTACATTTACTAAATATATCCTGTGGTCAATACAGCACAAGATACAAGATGTTATTTACATCCACTTAGGCCGGTAAAAGTGCTCAGGGCAAATGTTAACAACCATTAAGAAAGACTAAAAATAAAAGTGATGTCATAATAAAAAAAACCCTGGGCGTTTCTCCCCCCCCAACCCCCACGCCATTGTTAAGGGCAAACGCTGGCATAAGCCCTTGCCAGGATAGAGCGCCGAGGGAGTGGGGTGGTGGGCGTCCACGTGAAATGCCCTGACAGCACATGGGGACACGGCCACACATGGGTCCTTCCTGCGGAGATGTGTTGATAAGGGTGCACAAAAAGTATTGCTCACTCGTTAGTAGTGATTGTGGAGGGCTCACTGTGTCAGCACATAGATTGTGTGTGTGTGTGCGCGTGCGTGCGCGCGTGCCGTTCATGCGTGTCTCTTGCTCGCACAGTTCATCTCTTGCTCACTGCTTCTAAGAATCAGACTCTGACATAGCATCACCTGTCACCCTAAAAAGTGACCTAATCCCAGTTCACTTTGATCTAGAGATTTTACATTTGCAGGTAGCTTTTCCAGATTTGGGTAATCTTATACCAAATAATAAGCAAATGTCACATTTCACACATTTCTGGGAAGCGTTTGGGGGCCGCTTCGCCCTCTGCGGTCCCACGGGATGCTGTGTGAGGCGTGAGCAGCTCTGAGGATCCCTGGATTGCTGTAAATGTTTTAAGCACGTTACTGAGACTGGTCGTGTGGGAAACTGGAGTAAGCAAATGCTGTGGTGGGGTGAGGGCCTCTTCCCTCTGACATTTGGAATCTCATTCCAGATCCTAAGTTCAGCGAGCGTTTTTGTTTTTTGTTTTTTGTTTTTTCACCGGCCTTAATGATGCCTTCTGGTCGTGGACAAGCTCATTCACAGCCAGAGGGAGAGCCCGTGCCTGGCGAGCTGTTCAAGTCCGTGCCCCACAGGCTCAGGTCGCTTATGAACTATTTGTAGCCACGTAATGATTATCCTTAGTTAAGACCCTTTACCATTTTCTTTTTGTTTTCTTTATTTGCACCGAGGAAATAGAACTTTGGTTTTTAATTAAAACTGCAGAATTTTTATCGTTGGATCCCCCAAAGAAGTAGTTACTGTTTGTCTACCGAACAAAGTGACCCTTTGTCCTTGAATCTCAGAAGCGTCGCTCAGCAGCTGAGTTTAACTGACCGAATTGCGGTATTTCTCCTGTGTCCCCTGCCCCCATAGCCCCTTCCCCAAATTACCCGTGTTCTTCACTTGTGCGGCCGAGAGGTTTAGAAATACACTCTCGGGGTCTGCCCTACGTTCATGTTCATGGTGGCCTTCCTGATGCAATACTTCAGAGAGTCAGACATTATCAAAGGCAAAGGTGACTCTGTTCCATCCAAGATGGCGGTCACTAGCCATGGGGGTGGTGGTGGGGGGGCTCACTGAGCACTTGAAAAGAGAGTCAGAACTGGACTGTGCTGCAAGTGTAGAATGCACACTGCATTTTGAAGACTTACACGAAAAACAATCTAAGATATCTCATTAGTAATATTTGATGTTTCTTATATATCGAAATCATACTTTGGATTGGTCAAGTGAAATAAAATATATTATTTCAATTACTTTCTGTTTCTTTTTACTTTTTTTTTTTTAAGTGTGGCTATGAGAAAATTCAGGCTTGTATATGTAGCTTGCATTATTTTTCCATTGGACCACACTGTCATAGGTGGTCTTGTCCAACCATCTGTAATTGACTGTTTATGGAATTGCAGACTTTCAGAAATAAAATTCTCTGGGAGCCCAACACCCTCCTTTCTGGGAAGGGAAACCAAGGTTCTGACAGGTTACATTCTGTAACCTGCCCAAGTGTTCCAGGGGTGGTGACAGGCTGGGGTCCATGTCTTTCCACTCTTCCAGTATTCTTTTTAGGCTTTTTTTGTCTTTTTCTTAGGCTGAGTAAATCTCTCTTGGGCACAATGTAAGCGATCCACCTTGAGTGTATTTTGAAAATTAACTGGGTCATAGTGCAATATTCCCCCCCGCCGCCCATATATATTCGGTTTTGCTCTCCACAATTTCAGTCACCAAAAGTCAGAACACCATCTGGAAACAGGTGATCCTCTTTCTCACCAATCAGCAGAGGGGCCATCGTAGCCTCATGTGACCTCATAATGCCTGTGTCACTGACCTCACTTCATCCCATCGCATGGGCATTCTATCATCTTACATCATCACGAGAAGAAGGGTGAGTAGAGTGTAATAAGATATTTTGATGGAGAAGCCACATTCACGTTAATTTTATTATAGTATATTGTTGTTACAGTTGATCTGTTTATTAGTAGCTACTAACCTCTTACTGTGCCCAATTTATCAATTTAACTTTACTGCAGATATGTATATATATACAAGGAAACACAGTGTCTATATATAAGGCTCAGTACTATCCATGGTTTCAGGCATCCACTGGGGGTGTTGGGACATGTCTTCGTGCATAAAGGGGGGCTACTGTACTTGAGATCCTGTTACATTACTTTGTTAATATCTAACAAAACCTACTTGCTTGACTGTCCTCAGAGATCATTAGTTCGTATTTGCAGAGAGGATCTTCATATATTATGCAGCCACAATTTACATTAAATGAACTTTTGGACACGAGCTGCGTGGTCTAGAAAGAGAAGCTGGCAAATCTTACCCACCCTTATGACAGCCTCCCTCACGACCAGCGGGCATCTTGGTAGCGATTTCCTCTTCCCAGACATCAGTCAGTAATTGGAGTTGAGTTTTCTAAAGAAACATATTTCAAAAATGTCTCTCTCTTAGTGTATATTTTCTTCACAATGTATTTCTCAAAGGGGTGTTCCCCAGAAACAGAGAATGTAAATACAGAAGAAAAAATAATCCAAAGGCTATGTTCAAACACCATTAGGCTGTCAACGGCACTGGCTCTTGTTCTGAAGACAAAGTAGGTTTTGTTACCAGGGGACCAAGTTAGGCTTTTTAGATTATTCATGAACATTGAGGTTTTAGGGATTCCCTTTAACATGACGACATTATGGGCTGTGCTAGTAAATGCAGTGTCGGTAACCAGGATACCTGTGGTGCTGTTGGCGGTCTGGTGTCTTGTGCCAGTGGCGTGTGGTTGTTTTGCTTTAAGGGTGTGATCCGACTCCAACCCGGGAGTCCATATAATGGAGAGCTATGTTGTCGTGGTCTACGATCTGTTTCCGTAGAGGTCTGGGCTTTGTGAGCATGGCTGTGGAGTAGGACAGAAGACACCTGGGTAGGAGAGGTAGCCCATCGTTCTAAGGCCACCGCAAGGCTCTTTTATGCAGAATATGGACAGGATAAACCAATGCAGGCCCAGCAATATTGTGTGGGCAGAGGAGACCTTGGATGCGGTGATGTCCGTGTCAACTCAGAACTCAGTGCGGTGGCGTCACACTGTGAGGTCAGCACTGTAGCTGCACTGTGACAAATGTGTAATGACGTGTACCCACCATTACAGTATCACAGAGTATTGTCACCTCTTTCCAGACCCTCTGGCTTTATCTGGGCTTTATCATCTGCCTCCCAACCCTGGCCACCACTGATCTTCCTACCGTCTCCATAGTTTTGTTTTTTCCAGAATATCATTTGGTTGGAATCCTACAGGATGTAACTTTTTCAGATTGCCTTCTTTGCTTAGTGATATGTGTTGAAGAATCATCCTGGCCTTTTCATGGCTTGATAGCTGTTTTTTTAAGCTCCCCGAATAAATGTTCTGTTGTCTGGACGTGCCACAGTTTATTTATCCATTAAGCTATCTGAAGGGTATCTTGGTTGCTTCCAAGTTTGGGCGATTTTGAATAAACCCACTATAAACATCTCTGTGGAGGTTTGTGCATCATCACATATTTTCAACTCCTCTGGGGAAACTTACTGTGTAATGAGAGTATATATAACTTTACACAAAATTGCCAAAGCGTCTTCTAGGGCGGCCGGAGCATTTTGCTTTCTTCCCAGCGTAAGAATCCTCAATGCTGAGCATCATCACCAGCATTTGGTGCTATCAGTGTTTTGGATTTTAGCCATTCTAACACTTGTTGTCATTTGCAATTCCCTGATGACATGTGATGAGCGTTTTTTCACGTGCTCATCTGACATCTGTGTATCTTTTTGTGTCTAAAATATACAAAGAACTCTTCAATGTTTATTTATTTTTGAGAGACAGACAGAGCATGAGCAGGGGAGAGTCAGAAAGAGAGAGAGGGAGACACAGAATCCGAAGCAGGCTCCAGGCTCTGAGCTGTCAGCACAGAGCCCAATGCGGGGCTCAAACACGACCTATGAGATCATGACCTGAGCCGGAGTTGGAGGCCCCATAGAGTGTACTTTTAAATTGTGAGTTACACATACCATTCCCCCTCACACACAGGTGAGAAATAACCAGTACGTGTATCCTTTTCCTCCCCGCTCTTCGCCCTGCACATTAAAAGAAGACAGACACCTTGGCTGTTTGACTCTCTCCCCCACCCTCCCTTCTCTGCCGCAGTCACCTGAGTGTATTCACTGCTTCCTGTGCTCGCCAGGCTTCCTTGTGTGTCATTTCTCTGGTTGGAGTAGATCCCCCAGGATCTCCCAGTGACCCTCTGGGAGTGTAAGTGGTTTCTCCGTGTCCCTAAAAATGCTTTTTGTCATCCTCCCAAGTAAGCCCTGGTTCTGCTGAGTACAGAGCTCTAGACTCAAAACTCTCTTCCTTCCGTGTGTTGAGGAGACTGCTTCATTATCGTCCTGCACCCGGATTTGCTGATGAGAATCTATGTCCATGTGACTCTTGGTCCTTTGTAGCCAAGCTGTTTTCCTTTTTGATGAGTTTTTAATGATATACTTGTCCTCGGTGTTCTTAAATTTCCATCTGATGGTCTAAGGATTTTGTTTCCCCCGTTAGGTAAATGCTGGGTACCAGAGGGCCCTTTCAATCTGAGAATGCTACTTTCTTTTTTTGGAGGGAAGTTTCCATCTTGCGTTGACAGTCATGGCCTCCCCTGCATTCGCCCCCTTCCTGCTTGCAGCCTCCTTTACATCATTGTGGGCACTTCTGTCTTGCCCCCCAGGTTTCTTAATTGTTTTTATATTCCTTATCTCCTAATACCCCATTTTAGGATTACCTTTGAGTTCACTAATGCACTCTTTAGCTTTGGTTTTCCTTTCTTTTCATTTTTTTCTCCTTAGTTTTTAATACCTGCTGGCTTTTTATTTCAGCAGTTGTGTATTTCATTTCCAAGGTGTGTATTTCATTTCCAAGGTGATTCTTTTTTCAGTAGTCTAGTATTGCGTAAGGTCCTGAACACTGCTTTCTTGGAGGATGTGAGTTACATGTTTCCAAGTCTTCCTGATGGTTTTGTTGAGTGTGAGTTCTATTTGTTTTCTCCTTTTCTTGGTGTTCATGCACCTTGTACTTTGTGATTCCAGAACTCATTTTTGTAAAGTTGATTTATTTATTTTCAGGGGGCCGAGGGAGGGATGGGCAGAGAGAAAGAGAGAGGTTTTTTTTCATTTTTTTTTTTCAGTTGTGGGTCCCTGAGGGGGCAAAGCAAAGCTGCGGGGATTGTCCACACTGTCTGCAGTTGAATATGGGGTGGGGGTGGGGGGTGGATTGGAGGTGTGTGTGGGGGGGATGTGCTCCCAGGTGGGCTGCCTGAAGGGATGGTCTGCTGAGCCTGTGGGCTCCTCATTCCTTCCACGTAAACAGCTCTGTGTCCCACGAGCAGCAGGAAGCTCTCTCCAAAGGAAAAGTGTGGGTCACTTTCCAAAGGGCCAGAGTTTCAGGGGTTTAACCCTGGCCGCGTGTCCTGCGGGGCCACATTAGCCGCACAAGCTGTTTGTCCTGTGTTTTTCCTGCTCCTTTCTTTTGCTTAGATGCACGCCTGCTGGTTGTGGTGGGGAGGTCGCGCACAGCAGTCTGTTTTCATTTGACCTGTGCCGTAGCTGAGGCTGAACACAGTCCCGACCGTAGGCAGGGATGCAGCCCAGAGGACTCTAGTCAGACCTTTTGCGTTCTGCCCCTGACACAGCCTTGCTGGCTGTGTTAGTTACCTGACTCCCTAGACCCACTTGCCTCATCTGTAAAATGCAAGGGCTAAGAATGCCGACCTCACTGTTTACAGGACGGCCTTAACACAGTCCCATATATGGAGCGCGTATCACTACCTGAAACTCAATGTTTCTCATTGATTATTATAAAACTTATTAAAAACAATGACATGATATGCTCTTGTAATTATTTCCAGAATAATATGATAGGGCTATAGGGGCTCTGACCCTCTTCCACTTTATATTATTCATAACTAGATTGTTCACTTTTCTCTATGTAATATGAACTCTATATGGATACCAAAGTGTTTGTCTGGAATGTCAAATGACAATCGTAGTGGGCTTAATTTAAAAAAAAAAGCTTTTTTTAATGTTTAGTGGGGAGGGGCAGAGAGAGAGGGAGATGCAGAATCCAAAGCAGGCTCTGGGCTCTGAGCTGTCAGCACAGAGCCTGATGCAGGGCTAGAACCCACAAACTGTGAGATCATGAGCTGAGCTGAAGTCAGATGCATAACTGACTGAGTCCCCCAGGCACCCCATAGTGGGCTTAATTTTTAAAGAGCATTGCAAAACTCGGCTCACATCAGCAGATGCATGGGAGAATTTGCCTTTTCTTATGAAATAAACCAGTTTTCCACCATATTCTGGTGCTTTGGAGAACTGAGAGGAAAACTGATCACGCACCTCCCTGCGCCCACCCTGGTCACTGGAAGGGGTATTCGGCATGCAAAGTCGGCACCATCACAGACTTGCACTTTTAAACCCAAATTACGCTAAGCTGAGTAGTAGCCTGAGGTTTAATCGGAATGGATGTTTTTCCTCTTGGAATCCAAATCGGCATTTTCTGTCATCACTGTGCATGGAAGGTGTGACCACCCCATACACTCCAGGTTCTGAAACGGTTTAGAGTGTCTCTCTCTTTCCTTCTCTTTTTTTCTTTTCCAACCTTGATTTCTGCCACAGAGCACATCTGTCAGGGACCTGCTGGCTTCTCAGCTGATCATGGAAATACAGGATTACATCATAGTGTCTCTAGACCCTCAGGGGGAAATATTCCCACTCCGTTTGCACTGGAAATAAAAAGAACAGGCTCATTCTGTGCTCAGAACTAAGGCACTAAGTAACCTGAGAACTTCCCAGGGCCGTGTGAGCAGCCGTGTGCGGGAGCAGGAATTGAAATGTGGCAGACGCTAAATGAACCTGTTGTTTCCACGTCTTAAACTTTTCCCTTTTTGTTTATGGATTCATGTCTTTTTTTTAATATAAAATTTTTTTTTGTTGTTTCAGAGAGAGCATGCATGGGGGAGAGGGTCGGAGGGAGAGAATTTTATATTTTAATTTTAGAGAGAGTGTGATTTTAGAGAGAGAGTGTGTGGGAGAGGGGCAGAGGGAGGAAGAGAGAGAATCTCAAGCAAGCCCTTTGCTCAGCATGGAGCCTGATGCCGGGCTGGATCCCACTACCTTGGGATCATGACCCCAAATCAAGAGTCGGACACTCAACCTGCTGAGCCACCCAGGTGCCCCCTACATGTTCATTTTTAAGCACTTGTCTCTGCTTTTGTAGGTCACTCAGCGGTGGGCTGTGGGTCACATGCACTTTTCTGCTCTAGGAGGTGAAGCCCTGAGCAGGTGGAGGCGGAAGAGTTGGGCTGGGCCCTGAAGGTGTCCACCTCGTATTGTCTAAGCTTCTGGTTGGCGGGCATTGGGTATTTATGCACAAGTTCATGGCCTCAGTACTTCACTACTCTCTAAAATGGGTATAAATAAAAACCCTTTCACTAACTTACTATTGAAGTACCTGAAACATTATCTAGAGCTGTAGCTTCCTAAAAGTTTAATGATAATTTAGTAATCTTAAGAGTGTGTATACATAAGAAAAATTTAAGATAGGTGTTTCTTTCCTGTAACCTGAAAATATTTTATATGTTTAATGCAGTGTAAATGTTTCTGTACATATTGAGTTTGTTTTTTCTCCTTACTAATATTTTAAAATATTTTTGAGGATCATGGTTGTTCTGGAAAAGACTTTTTGTGTTATTTTTCTCAGTGTGAGAATTTAAGAAAGAAATTTAAGAATTTGCCCTAGAGAAAAGGTGGAAAACTTGCTGGAGGGCAGGGCAAGGGCACTATGGTGCCCGGTGGTCAGGAGATGGGGAGGAGCAGCCTGAACTTGGGAGGAGGCGGAAGCAGCAATGGGCGGAAGGGAAAGTGCCAGTGTGTGAGGGCAGGTGTGCATGGAAAGTGTGCTTAAAGGAAACGTTGCTCTGCCTGCTTGATGGAAAATAGGTTCACCAAGGTGGCCTAGAGATATCCAAGAGGAGACCAATGAAAAGCGAGGGCACAGCTCTGCAAGGCGAAAGGACAGCGTTTTGCCGCTAACATGGGATTAGGTGAGACAGGACAGGCTTCCTGCCCCCAGTCACAGACTAAGGAAGATTAAATTAAATTTCCATTTAAAAGGATGCGATCAGATAAACAACAACTTAATGAAGATAGTGGCTCTTCATGAAATTTGAGGGACCACAGGGAGCGAAGTAACCATTGGTTTATTTTCAGGAACTGAGAATAGGCAGGTTTGGAAATCGGAAATCTTAGCATTTTCGATGCCAGGAGAATGAAACAGAAATTGGTGGAGTTTCTAATGTTAAAATAGGGATGTGATTCTGTCGGATCTGATGAGCTCTGGGCCCGAGTGAGGTCAGTAGTGGTGGGAAAGGAGGTTTCCCCCTGTGGTCTAAGCACGTTCTGAGAGGTGTCCTCAACTTGGTCTAGTTTCACTTGCAAATCTTGAGTCTCATATCTGATGTCAGTGATAAATCAGGTAGAGGGCTACTGGGGTGAAATACGTGAATGGTGTAGACAGTTGCAGAGGCTGCGGGGAAAGCCCATGTTTGGTGTTTAACAGAGAAAGGTATTGGTGAGCCTATTTATCATCCTCAGCTTTGGATTGGAGAAGTACTGGAAATAATGTCATGAGCTGGGTTTCCCTGAAATCAACAAATAATTATTGAAACTTTCTCATGTATGATGTGTGACTTGGATACTTTGTAGATGAAAGAGAGGTGATACCACACAGTTCCTGTTTCCAAAGAATTGACCATCTGGTTGGGGAGATAAAAGCCAGACATGTAACAGGGAGGTAGTAAAAAGAAATAATATTTCAAGGCAACAATAGGGCATGGCACAGGGTACGATTAGCTGCTGAATGAGTTTGGAGGATGGTGAGTGCACACTTGAAGCAGAGCCTGAGTGCACACTTGAAGATGGAGTGCTTTTCAGAGCAGGGTTAGAGTGAGGTTTTTATTTTTTGGCTTTTTAAAAAGACAAGGTAATTAAGGTGTAATTCACATACCGTGAAATTCACCCTTTTTAGGTGTGTAGCGCAGCTCCGTGACTTTGACAGGTGCACGCACCTGCGCACAGTCTAGACCCAGATGGTTTTCTGTGCCCCCTGAAGTTCTCCCTGTCCTTTTGTGGGCGGTTCGCTGGCCCTCCCCCAGCTCCCGACAACCACCGCTCTGATTTGTTCCTGTCGCTTTGCCTTTTCCAGAATCCAGACAAATGGAATCCTATGTATAGTGCAGTCTTTCTTGTGTTTGGCCTCTTTTCCTTTCTGCTTTTGAGATTCATCCATGTGTGTTGTTTCATTCCTTTGTGTGGCTGACTAGCATTTTATTGTATGGATGTACTGCAGCATGCTCATCAGTTCACACGTTTTCTTGAGTCGGGTTTCGAAGGATGGGCCGATCTAGACAGAGGTGGTGGGGGTGGTGAGGGGACAAGGTAACTCTGAGGTAGAGTGGCATGATTTAAAACAGAACAGGTTTCCAAGATATATGCTGAGTCTGGGCAGCACCAGTAAACCAGAGAGGAAGCCTCCTGCATAGGCAGCTTTGACTGCATTTTTATTATTGATAAATCCAGCTTCAGCTTCTCCTCCCCCTTCATAACCAGCCGGCAGTTGTTTCTCGCTGCCCTGGACTCCTGTTATATTGTCCATTCTTTGCCATCTAACTATTTGGCCATTCATCCATCCATTAATTATCCATCCATTCTTCCAGCATTTATTTACTTGTTCTGTTCATTCATCATTCAGCCTTCAGAGTGTCAGGTATGAGTTAGGATCAGGTGAGACAAATTAAAAATCAAAATCCCTGCCCCCTAGAAGTTCTTCATCTAGTGGGGGACATAACAGGAAAGCCAACAATTAGTAAAACCTCTCATCATATAATGATTTGAGTTGTTATTTAACTTTTGATGTGGGTTCTTTAGGGCAGGAAGAAGACACCTTGTTGGTGTCTTGAATACCCCGAGATCAACAAGTATAAAAGATAATTTAAGTTGAAGCCATTTAGATTAGTTTTGATCTGGGGTGCTTGGGTGGCTTAGTCAGTTGAGCATCCAGCTTAGGCTCAGGTCATGATCTCATGTTCCGTGGGTTTGAGCCCCGCGTCGAGCTCTGTGTGCTGACAGCTAGCTCAGAGCCTGGAGCCTGCTTCAGATTCTGTATCTCCCTCTCTGCACCTCTCCAGCTTGTACTCTGTCTGTCTGTCTCTCTCTCTGTGTCCCTCAGAATAAACTTTAAAACAAATTTAAAAAGTTAGATTAGTTTTGTTCTTTGGGAGAGAAAAGAAACCTACTTGTATACATGTTTATGTGTTTGCCCTTGTTGGATGCCATCCAGGAGAAACTTTGGCCACAATGGGGACCCTCTAGCAAGCTGATTTAGTGGGTATAGGGCTCAGGGGAGGTCACAGCTTACAGCAGTTACATTTTGCTTGATGCCTATGTGTGGTTGAGAAAATAGTTTGAAAAATGCCAATAAGCAACAATCTATTATAACGTACAGTATTTAAGTCCATGAATTAAAAACCAAAACCATCAAATTGCACTGTGTGGAGATGGATGGACACAGGCAGCCAGGATATCCCTGGGTTTACTCATTCAGTGCTGAGCCCAGGTGATGTGAGCTGCAGGCTAGCTTGGACCCCTGCTGTGACGAAGTCAGTGGTGTGGTGCTAGTGAGTGATGGGGAACTCCTGCTAGCAAGTGTGGCCCTCTGGTGAGGCCCCCCGCCTGCAAGGGTGACCCTCTGGTTGGAAGAAAATTCTCCTGCTTTTACACATACTGTGCCTTTCCTTTGCACATGTGCACATGTCCATGCAGACCCCAGTGGACAGGCGGACCCCTCCTCCATGGAGCCCTTCTTGGTTGATCAAGATTAACAAATGTTGCGTTTGTTCCCTGAGCCACCCTGGCATGTTGTGTCCCACTTTTTAGTTCTTGTCTACTTCTTTCAAACTTCTCAGAATTATTTACATGCTTTTTTTTTTAGACACTTTTGTGGGTGTTTTTCTCATTGCGGGGTTTCTTTTTTTAATTAATCATTTACTTTGGATTCATTTCAGAATTAAAGAAGAGTTGCAAAGGTAAGACAGGGTTGTGGTATGTTTCCTGGAAAAAAAAAGTCAACCTCAAAATAGGTTGACAGACGCTTCATCTGCTGTTTTATGAGGACTCTCGCCTGGGAGACAGTGTATCAGATTACTCTGAAAGAATTTCAGTTTTCAGGGGATTATGCGCAGAAAGGGGAAAGTGTGGTGCTTGCCAGCAGCTCTCCACAGCGTAAGTGCCCATCACAAGGTTTGTTGGGTTGTAAAAATTCAGGATTACTGCTTCCCTTGTAGACTTGTGAAAGACCCTTAGCTTGTCTTCACACGTTATGATTCTACCATATCTGATTGTTCGAAAATATTGCCTGCATGCCTCCACTTAACTGGTTTTCTGGTTCTTCTTGTTTTCGGCTTCTCTTTGAGGTCACCGGAGACGGTCACAGGAGGCTGACATCAGCCCCCACCTGCACTTTGAGAGCACAGATACATTCTTCACCCAGTTTCCCTGGGTTTCATATCTTAGCCGTGATGCAACTGGTCAAAACTAAGAAACTAACACTGTTGAAATAAAATCCACTAAACTATGAATTTTATTCGGATTTCACTAGTTTTTGCCCTAAGGTCTTTTTTTCTGTTCCTAGATCCTGCTCAGGATCTCCCGCTGTATTTAGTGGTCATGGCTCTTTTGTCTTCTCTGATCTGTGACACTTTCTGTCTTTCCTTATTCTTTATGATCATAGCAGGGTTGAAGAGTGCTAATTAGTTATTTTACACAATGGCCTTCAGTTTGGGTTTGTCTGGTGTTTTCCTGTAATTAGAATCTGCCAGACCGGCTTCCAAAGTGGCTAGTGTTAGCATTTTGCCTGTTGCATCTCCCCCAACAGGGCGGGTCCCTGTTGCTTCTTGGTATTTGGTGGTGTTGATGTCAGCAATTCTAGTAGGTGAGTGGTGGTGCCTGGTTGGGACTTAAATTTGCATTTTCTAATGACAGATACTGCTGCCCATCTTTTCATAGGCTCAATTGTCATCCATAGATCTTACCTGTGGGGTGTCTTTTACATCTTTTGCCCATTTTTAAATTGGGTTGTTTGTTTGCTTATTTGGTACTTTACTTTGGAGCGTAGTTGTCATGTCATGTGTACAACATATTCATCCCCAATTCTGTATGTTACTCAGTGCTCCCCATGAGTGTGCTCACCATCTGTCACTGCACAGCGTCATTACAATTCTATTAACTGTATTCCCTATGCTGTAGTTTTCATCTCTGCAGCTCATTTATTTTGTAACTGGAAGTTTGTACCTCTGAATCCCCTTTATTTCACTATTCCACCTCCCCGTGCTCTCCTACCCCCCCTCCCCTGGCAGCCACTGGTTTGTTCTTTGAATTTATGAGCCTCCGGTTTTCTGTCTGTTTGTGTTTTAGGTTCCACATGTCAGTGAAATCACATGGTATTTGTCTTTCTCTGAAAGCATCCCTCCCCCCTCCCCCCTTTTTTTTGAGAGAGAGGGCACAAATGAGCCAGGGGCAGAGACAGAGAGTGACAGTGAGAGCAAGAGCGAGAGCGAGAGAAAGAGAGAGAGAGAGAGAGAATATATCCATGAGAGTCAGAGAGAGAGAAAGAGAGGGAGAGAAGCAGGGCTCACTGGAAGTGGGACTCATGTATTTACCTGAAGCGGGGCTCAAGCTCACCCAAAGTGGGGCTTGACTTCACCCGATGTGGGACTCAAACTCATGAACCGTGAGATCATGACCTGAGCCGAAGTCAGATGCTTAACCACTAAGCCACCCAGGTGCCCCTAAACTGTAAAAAATTTAAAAATTTTTATCTTAAGTAGATGCCATGCCCCATGTGGGACTTGAACTCGTAACCCTGAGATCAAGAGTCACATGCTGTACTGACTGAGCCAGCCAGGAGCCCCCGTCTGATACTTTTTGAGCCTGCTATTTGACTTCCTCAGCTAGTGGGGGCTCATCTGGGATTCATTTCATTTTGTACAGGCCTTGTCAATGCCAGATGTTCAGTACACCGTCATTGAACATCTCATGTAAAAGAAAATAATTTTCCCTCTACTTTTCTAGGTTCTTGGCAGGGACCCCTCTCCTTGTAATAAAAGAGTAATTGACAGGAGTAAACCATGTGTGTGTGTCCACACAGGAGGCCCCCAAAGATGGGAGACTCAGAGGACAGCCCGATGACCGGTGCCGGAGCTCAGGAAAGGGCAGGGGCCTCAAAGACAGGAGGCGGTTCACCGGGAGGGGAGGAGAGAAGTGTTTGGCAAACAAAGGTGACCCCTCACGTGGTGAAGTTATTTCTGGCGAAAGCTCTCTTCTGGGTACAGGCCCCATTTCCAATAGAAGATTCCCTTCCCAAAGCACCACTGCTGTTCTGTCTCCAGAGCTCTTCCTGTGTCTGCAGCTTCTCAGAATAATCAACTCAAAATAATCCTTGTGCCCGAGAGGCACGCGCTGGGGTGGCAGACTGGTGTGCTGGGGTGGCATGCTCCACTGCCTTTCACCAACAAGGGAGGGGTCTAGGCTTCCACAGTGGGGCGGCCTGAGGTTGAAATCCCAGACCCTGGTCACGAGATGGTGGGAAAACTATGAAGGTTTTCAGACACGATCTCCCAATCATCAGGAGTAGCCAGACAGTACGCACAGCCCCCGGGTTTGGATAGTTATCCCAGAAGTACTGCTTGCATTGTTTTGGTTATCACCAGTTAAGTGAGTGAGCGGTGTGTCATCATGTCCTTGTGAAGTACATCTTAATAACAGACTAGAAAGATTCTAGTGGATGGTTTTGGTTTTCAGGGCTCGACGTCTGCAGTGTGACTGGACGTGGCCCATTCCAGCCACAAGTAGGCTGAGAGATGGGGACAGTGCAGGGGGCAGGGAGCTTGGAGCTCCCTAGAAATCAGTGGTGATGCAGGCAAGCGGGCCTCAGGCAGACGTCCACAAGGGTGGTGCTTTCAGATAAGTCTTTAAGCCAACCATTTGCTTTGTGTGGTTTTCGGTACCTGTGTTTTCTGTTTCCATAGAAAACAAAGCCCTCCCTTACCTCCCTTCCCCCAATAATAGAAAGAAAAAAGAAAGGAAGAAAGAAAAGAAACAAAAAGAAAAGAAAAAAAAAAGGAAAGAAAGGCACAAACTAACACAAAAGAAGACTTCATATAGATTCCTGTCCTCTGCTGGAGACCTGCATTTTGGCGGGTACTAACCTGGCAATCCCTGGTTCACAGGGGTGGGGGGAGCCCTGGGGGTCCTGAGAAGAGAGGGTTCCTGGGACAGTGGCATCTGACCAGTTGTTATGGGAACCTTTCCGTATTTTCACAGCAATAGGGTCATACCTTACGTATCAACCCAGAACATATACTGGTTCTGTGACTGTCCTGTGGCAGGTTTTATTACGTAGTGGTTTCTTCTTCTAATCAAATTCTTAGCTGTCGTTAATTGTGAACTTCGATCCACTTATTGGACAACTGCTAAGTACTTGATACAAAGAGAAATCAGGCATACATGGAGTGTGCTGCTCATCCAGGAAATTACATGGGGTTGGGTCCTTCCCTTCTCTGAGACTCAGGATTCTCTTGGGAAAATTTGAATGCTTTCTTGCCCTTCCAGCATTGCAGAGTAGTGAGGATAAAATGGAAAAGCACACAGAAGCTCTTTAAAATGCTTAAGTACTATATAAATGAAAGGGATGTTTATTATTATTATTACTATTATTATTATTATTTTACTGGGAGTGTTAAAAATAGTGTATCCAGATCAGTGGCAGGATGCAGTCACAGAAGTGGCATTTTCTCGAATATTCTCAGCCTGGTATCCTATAGCAACTGCTCTTTATCAAGTTATAAATGGAATCTGAAAAGAAGGGCTATCAGTGATATTATTAATAAATGCTTGCTCAGGATGTAGTAAGGAGGCTCTTCTTTCCTCTAAGTGGCAGCCAAAAGCTTTCTTCTTCCAAAAGAATCATTTTTCATTGCCATTCTCTTATTTCAAGCTGTTCTTTATTTAGCAATGAATACAGTTTAGGCTAGATTGTGACTGACAAACACATGAACACTTTCTGGTTGGGGACGGGGGTGAGGGCAAGGCATATCAGCCACGAACGGGCTTCCTGGCCGCCGGTTTACTGTGTTTGAGGGTCGGCACATCTTTCTGCATGGACAGAAGGACAGGACTGATTGAAAGGTGCCCTTTAGAAATAGCTTCTCTGCTGCCCTGGTTTGCCACGGTGCTAAGCCCTTGGTCTGCCTCCCAGCAGGCATATGACTTACTGGTCTTATCTCATTCTTTCTTGCCTTTTGGTTGGGAGTAGCTGAGTCAAACTGGGCACAAATAAAAAGGACTGTGGGGGGGTGGAGTGGCCCACCGGGCTGGTGATACTGATTTAGAAGACACTGGTTGAACCCGGCTGCGAAAGTAGATCATCGATTGTGCTGGAGAATATATGGGAAAAAAATATTTCAAAACACCATTCAGACTGCCTTGTAAATTTTGCCCCTACCTTTGCCAGGAACTCACTGGGTGACCTCGAGTAGGTTTTCAACTCCTGTGCATCCAGAGTTTACACTTAGACCAGCCTTCTAAAGGGGAGATTGGGGGCAACCCCTGTACGTGTGGCAACCACATTTCCCCAGAACCCAAGAGAACGTGTGGTCCAAAAATCCTTTTTTTCTAACCTGTTTCTTTTTAATCGAATATCGTCTACTAATTTGGTCCCTTTGGTAGCCCGTGGCGGCCATGACACTTTGACATGTGCTTGGGGGTTTGGAAGAGTGGAGGGCTTGAAGTTGAGAATGTGCAAGGAAGTCCTATGGTAGGATTACTCGGATCCAATGAAAGTTATTGATGGGCTTTATTTATCACAGGTAAGACAAATATCCAACGTATAAGGAATGGAGGGGGGCTGCTTCAAGGAATCCATTCATTCATTTATTCATCCATCTTTTTGAATGTTTACTGGTGACTTGCGATGTGCCAAGCACTGAGGTGGGTGCCAGAGATAGGCCGATGGAGTATGTAAACTTCTGGCCCCTTGGAAGACAGACAGGTAGACAGGCCTTTCCGGAGAATGGGTGAGTGCTAGAGCAGGAAAGGGAGAGGAAGCCCATGTGAAAAGCACCCGCTCAGACCTGGTGGCCAGAGAGGGGGTCTGGAGGGAAGCAGTGACTGAGCCTGAGCGAAGAGCGAGCCGTGCAGAGAAGAGGGCTGGGGCAGTCAGCAGTGTTCTGGGCGAAGGGGACAGAGTGAGCAGGAGCCGAGAGAGGACCCGAGCCTGCGAGGAGGGGTGTTCCTGTCTGGCTGGCACTCGAGAGGGAAGACAGAATTGGCTAGAAAGCCTGGCCTCATTAAACAATTTGGACTTCATCGACGAGGTGGTGGAGGGAGGCCTCTGAAGGATCTTGAGTGCCATGGTGAGATCTGCCCTGGAGAATTCTGCCCCTGGTGTCACTGTGGAGAGCGGCGTGGAGGTGAGGGAGGTGAGAGTCACGAAGGAACTAGGAACAGCAGAGGAATGGAAGGGGCAAACCTGGGAAAGTGGTAGTGCGGGCGGATCACATAGGAGGAACTTGTGGGCGGGCGGGCTGAGGGGGAAAGACGGGCAGGCGTGCTGCTCAGGCTCCTTGTTGGGGCAACTGGGTGGATAAGGAATATGGAAGGAGGAGAGAGAAGTGCTTTTATTGTTGGCTATGTTGGTTTGAAGTGGCTGTAAGACCATCAAGAGCAGGGGTGTCACATGGGCAGGTGCCTCTGAGGGTGTGGCCCCTGGTCGTGAGAGATTCGGGTCATCGACTAGTGTTCATGGGACCTGATGCCTCAGTGAAATATGAGGAGCCAAAGGAAGGCGACAAAAATGTGTCCTGAGCAGAACTTTCCTGAACATCAACATGGAAGGAACAAGCAGGGGAGGAGAAAGCGATAAACGCTGTGGAGAAGTGGCCACGGGAGTTGGTGGCAAGCAGGGGAGGGACATGGCGCTCCAGACGGACAGGGCTGAGCACTGCCAGGGCTCCAGCGAGGCAAAGGCTGTGAAGCTTTGATTCAGTAACAGGTGTGGAGACCCTGAGGGGAGCAGCTGGGTGCAGGGCCGGGGACAGAAGCTGGATCACAGCACCCGAGGGGACAGAGTTAGGGGAGAAGGCAGTGGGCAAGCATAACAGCGCTTTCCAAAAGCTCATCTTCAGGGCACCTGAGTGGCTCAGTCAGTTGAGTGTCCAACTTCGACTCAGGTCATGATCTCACAGTTTGTGGGTTCGAGCCCCGTCTGTGCTGACAGCTCAGAGCCTGGAGCCTGTCTTTGGATTCTGTGTCTTCCCTTCTCTCTCTGCCCCTCCCCTGCTTGCACTGTCTCTCTTAAAAATAAATAAAAACATTTAAAAAATAACAAAATAAAATAATAAAAAACCAAACAAAAACAAAAGCTCATCTTCAAGGGAGGGATGCGAAGAAGCTGTTGAAAAATGAGTGAAAGTACAGAGAGTGGAGTCTTGATGGGGAATGCTCTCTGTGACATCAGGCCTGGTCGTGCCCTTGTGGGCCGAATTAATGACAGAACACAGACATGACCTGTTAAACCCATCTGCCGTCGCCAGCTCTGCCTCCGCCCACCTCTGCTTCGGCCCAGCTCTGCTTTCTTCCAGATGGTGCCCTCAGCTCAGACCTCCAGCAGCCCGCGCCCCGTGCCTCCCGTCCCCGTGCACGCTGTGCTTCTGGGTGTTCCCCCAGCTTGTCACCTGCTGCATTCTCCCGGAGAGCCTTGCGCGCCAACCGATGAGGCTGGTTCAGGCCCACACCTTCGGGATCGTGAGTTTTGCATGAATGGACAGAATCCTTACCATCATGTATTACAAACAAACTCAGGACATAGTGGTCCGTGCAATGTTTTGTTGCGTTTTTTAGGTCAGTTAGTTGCGAGTACTTCTGAGTACACGTTCTGGGTGGGGAATGTTCTGGGGGAAATCATAGAAAAGGTGAGTTACCCACAAGTACACTGCCTTCCCTCCTTCCCTTTAGCCGTGCTTTGATTCCCCAGCCCCTGGCTCCTCTCAACCTGGCTCCTGGCCTTGTTGAAGCAGGACTTATCCATTCATCCATTCATCCATTCATCCATTCTGTCCTTCAACAGAAGTATTTGGAGGATCGATGTGTCTGGCTATGATTGGCACTAAGGACTCTGAGATGGATATAATGGGGTTTTTTGCCCTGTGAGGGCAATGTGACAAATGCTCCTCCAAGGCCAAGCACCCTCTGCAGTGGGAGCCCCACAGCAGACCTGGGAGTGTGCCAGGGCAGGGATGGCCTCATGGAGGAGGCAACGTTTGAGTCTAGCTTGCAGAGGAGAGTTGGATTTTTCTGCCTCTCCCGAATCCATCTCCCTGCTCTGCACCCTCCTCTCCTTGGAGGGTCAGAGCGGGGTCAGGTTCTGGGTTAAAAGTTGATGAGCCAGTATGGTCAGCCTTCCTAGAAAACGTGTTCTGTCTCCCAGGTAAGACATTTCTGTTTTCGCAGTGCCATCATATGGGTCATGCCTTCCCCTGAGTGGCAGATTTAACCTAGGGGGTGTGTTCAGGCTGCTGGATAGTCGTGCCTCTCAGAAGGTCACCCCACCAACGGAGCCACCCGCCTGATTGGCTTCAGCCTGTCACCACCACCCCCAGATTGCTCTCCCTTGTTGAGAAGGGACGTTTGCCAGGTAGCGGGGATCTGTGGGAGCCCTTAAAAGAACCATGACTGGGTCGAATTCACAGCCATAGAAAAATATCTCCAGGGCTATGCTCTTCTTCTCAGTATCAGTGCAAGATTTCGCTAGAGGAAATCTTCTTTCGTTAAATCTAAGTATGCTGCAGAAATGGATGGCTCTAGTGATGATGCCCCATAACCCTGGTTGTATGATATATTTTATATATATATATATATATATTTTTTTTTTTTTTTTGGTGAGATAACTTAAAGAGTAATTTATAGAGAAAACAAAACTTGGTCATTCTTTCCGAGAGGACTTCTTCAGCTAACAAGGGAAGAATGTCTTTGAATTCTGATCTAAATTTGTTTCTAGACTGCATTTGCGATACATTAGTTCAGTGAGCTGGGAAGCCGGTCGTTGCAGAGGATCATGGGTAAGGAAGACTTGGCTGAACTTCTGGTAAACATTTGTTAAGTAAACGAGAGGAGTGAAGGGAGGCTCCCTCTGATTGCAGTGGCCAGACTGTCCCGAAGGCTGACGGTTACTATAACCAGAGCAGTTTTCTGCTTTTGAATGAGGCCAGGAACCTGGAATCCAGTTAGGACGTACGGAAGTACAATCAGTAAACAGTGGCCGCTGCTGGCTTCCTCTTTCTTCAAAGCTAACTATACTCCTCTTAGGGCTTAGCAAAATCTGTCTCTGTGGGGAGGCTTAGTTATGTTCGCCACCTGGAACTTTCTGGAAATCATACATTCTCAGGTAATTGCAGGACACTTTCTGGTAATGGATCCACGATGTCTTTACTCTCCATTTACAGACACAATTCTGGCTCTTTCTTGGAGGTCTTATTTTCCTGGTTGCACCCAGTGGTTTAGCAACGGGTCCTTGTGGAAGGAAGCACCATTCTCCTTCCCAAGGAGCTCGGAGAGCCCCGAGGTCCCAGCGAAGCCGATATGATCATGTTGAAAGTGTGGGTAGAGGAGAGGCCATGGTGGCCCATCTCCTCATTCTTTTAGATCTAAGGTCCCCTGTGAAATGAGAACACGTGGAAATGCTCAGTCCTCATTTGTCAGAGTTGACTGACTTGAGGGGACCATACAGGAAGGAGGTGCTGATGACACATGGGCTGCAAGGAAAGAGAGAAGTCGTGTCCTCTGGGGACAGGCCAGAGAGACACATGAGTCCCCTGGCTTTGCTTCCTTCCCACCCTGTGCCCGGATGCTTGAGGAAGAGGCCTAGTTGGCTTTTATGCTCCCTGTGAAGACCCTTACTCATTAAGTGTTAAAATCCACTGAATGTGGAAGCAAATTTATAAAGCCAAACTCTTCCAAACTTTGTGGATTTTGCAAAATGCAGTTAGAATTAGTGACAGTAATACCGAAATGTCACCTAAATCATAAGCTTGTATTCCAGATATCCACTGAAGACAGAAGGCATAAGAAAAGAGGGGTCTTCATGGTCACCTTTGCCTCATATTGAGGTCTAGGGAAATGGGTGTGGGATTAGAAAATGGGGATGGCTTGGGGTGCCTGGGTGGCTCAGTCAGTTAAGCATCTGACTTCCGGCTCAGGTCATGATCTCACAGTTCATGGGTTCAAGCCCTGCATCTGGCTCTGTGCTGACTGCTCAGAGCCTGGAACCTGCTTTGGATTCTGTGTCTCCCTCTCTCTCCGCCCCTCCCCTGTGCTTGCTCTCGCTCTCTCTCTCTCTCAAAAATAAACATTAAAAAAAACGGGGACTGTTTGATCTAGAGGAGGATTATACAAAGGCATTAAGAGGAAAATGATCAGCTCTTAAGAAATTTCACAGTAGGGAAGCAACCAAAAGGCCTACAAGAAAGAGGATTAAAATCAAAGAGGATGTTTGCCTTTAGGGAGAGCTTCCTGCCTGTGCTACATTGGGAGGGTCCAGACTGGCTTCCAAGGAAGCCCAGAGTCTCTCCTTCTGTGAATAATTTGACTATATGTTCAGTGGAAGGCACCACACCGGTGCCGTGGGGCAAGCTAGATGTGTAAGACAGAGTCTCTTGGCCTGGTGGGGCCACAAAAGGGTGTGGTGTGGAACCGCTTGAGTTGAGGGGTGTAGACTACATCATCTCTCAATACCATTCATTGGAGAGAAGGAATTACTCTTACAGCAGTTTTCAAAAATCAATACGGCTAGGAACCCTTTGGCTCCAGAGTTTGTCATTGGCCTCGTGTCTACTCACCAGCATCAGTCCCCGTTCTTCCAGATGTCTCTGTAACCTTTTCCAGTGTGCTCTGGGCTCTGCATCTGGCCCTGATCGCCCTTCTTTCTCTGTGTCTCTCTCTCTCACAACTTTATTTTTCAAGTTCACAACAAAATTGGTTGAAAGTATAGAGTCCCTTGATCCTGCCCCCCCCCCCACCATGCTCCCCACCATCAACCTCTTGCACCAGGTGGTACCCAGCAGTGACATCAGTACTGGCCAGAGTCCATAGGTTATGTTAGGGTTCTGTCTTGGCGATACACATTCTGTGGGTTGTGACAAACATGTAGTGATGAGTCTACCATTATGGTATCACAGAGAAGAGCACTACTGCTCTAATGTTCCTCTGTGTGCTCCTCATTCGTCCCTCCCTTTCCCAAACCCTCTGCACCACTGATCCTTTAATTCTCTCCAGCTTTACCTTTCCCAGAATGCTGTGTGCTTGGAACCATACAGTATGCAGCCTTTTCAGCCTGGGGTCAATTTGAGAGTTGCTCCTGGAGAAAAGAAAATCCCTTTAAAGCCCCCTCCCTTTATGAGATTTTGGAACTTTTTGAATCCCCTTTGAATGTGTGGATGAATTCCTTGTTACCTGTAGGACCATATCACCCTCCCTCCGTGGCGATCTGGGGCAGTTCTCTGGTTTCAGGCTCTCAACACCCACGAGCAGAGTGGCTGGAACTCCTTCACGCTCTTGTCTCCCCCTGCACCCTCCTCCCTCCCTGGCCCTGCTTTCTGTGTCCAACCACATGGACACTTTGCAGGCTCCATTCCAGGCGGTGAGCTGTCCCGCGAGAGATGGAGCGGGCCAGCTGGACGCGGGCTGGCTTTGTTGTCACTCAGCTGTTAGTCTGCGCCTAATTTATTGATGTGCGGCTACTATCTCTTGCAGCCAAAGATGACACTTCCACTGGAATGAGAGAGGGCCCTCTTTGCCTCTGGTGTGGAAACGTTTGATCAGGTTCCCAGAAGACGTTGGCCCTGCCCTCTGGAGTCTGGGTGTGACAGGATGGGGGGCGGTGGAGAGGCCTGCTCTGAAGACCCTGTTTCTTGTGTGTTAATCTTGTTGAAAGACATTTTTCCCCC
>NC_043703.1:73645450-73700392 GCF_006229205.1 Suricata suricatta | reverse complement strand
AAACACCAACTTCTGTTTCATGTAATTAGACTTATACAGAAATTAGAAGGTTAAGTAACAACTAGTTAATCACCTAATTTCACAGCTATCTGAAGTGGCAATCATTATATAGCAGCTTATCTATGATACATTCAAGATAAATGATACAATATATTACTTGTTCATAGGCTACAACACAGCCTGCTTAATACCTTTCCTTTTTAATTTCTAATTATAGATGCAGAACAATATACTCTGATTCTCTTGGAGTGTTGCAAAAGGAATGGCTCAGATATAGAAATAATGGGCTTTCTGGGGCGCCTGGGTGGCTCAGTTGGTTAAGCATCGGACTTCAGCTCAGGTCATGATCTCATGGTTCGTGAGTTCAAGCTCTGCGTCAGGCTCTGTGCTGACAGCTCAGATCCCAGAGCCTGCTTCCGATTCTGTGTCTCCCTCTCTCTCTGACCCTCCCCTGCTCATGCTGTCTGTCTGTCTGTCTCAAAATAAATAAGCATTAAAAAATTATATAAAAAAAGAAATAATGGGCTTTCTCAAACGTGCAAGGACTGATAATAACCCTGGGAGGAATGAAGCACTGTTGTGATCTTGACTTTAGCACCTTCCATTATCGTTTGCAGAGGCATATACTGTCTCATGGAATTGTGATTCAGAACCCTTTCTTCTCTACTTTTCTGTCCCATGCCTGAACTGGTGTATGGCCTTTTCTATTTTGGTCTTCCTGTAAAGCTTTTTTTTCTGGAAACAGTTTCCAGAAACATCACCACTGGCTAGACCAGAAGGCTGCCTGTCATCCCCTCTCTGCCATGATCTGCTCTGTCTACTGAAATATTGACTTAACGTCTGCAGGCTTAGTAATAATGTCTATTGTGTCTATTTACAGACGGGAATTTGCTGGGGCTTCATTTCCTTTCGGGGAGGGAGGAGGTGGTCAGACATTTGTCTCTCACTTACCACACGGTCTTTATGAAGCATGACAAACGTAAAACCAAATGAGAAGATCATGGACATCCAGGGCTCAACATCTAAAATTAAAAAACCCAAATACCATAGCAAACAGCTAAGCTGAAGTAGGAAAGAGATGGTAAAATCGATAACCTGGACGAGTAAATGGTAAAAGTGATGAAAGAGAATGATTGTGTTTCAGTTCAGGTTCTTGTAAGGATTAATCCTGACCTTGAAAGAGACAGAAAACACTAAATCAGGCACCATGGAGCTTGGGTCAGATATGGTACCGCTTTTGAATCAGCAATAATAACTGTGGAAAAAGATAGAAAAAGTAAAAAAAAAATTAATGTACAGCCATGAAACAGGATGTACTGCCTTACCTTGAGGAGGGACCACAGAGCTTGAGTTTTGCCAGCAGAGGTAGGGGACTTTCCATACTGTGCTGACACCTGGTTGTCATACCTGGGATATTTTCTGACTCCAAAAGGCTGAAGAGGCTGACCCCGTTAGCATAGTCTTTTCCAAGATAAGTGCAATATGAGGGGTGGGCTTCTGACATGGTTTGGTTCATAACACAACCACTACTAGCTTCTCAAATCAGCCCTGGTGCTAACAAGGGTGAGTGAATGTATACAGACAGTGCTTATGGTGCGTTTCCCCTCTTGGTATAAATGCTCTACTTCCAGTTTCTGATTGTTTAATTCATAATTGTGTTCTAGACGTTGGTCAGTGCTCTTTCTTCTGTGAAGCTTTTTCTTCTGCGTCATTGTCTGTTTCTCACAGAAGTCAAATTCACTGTCCTATGTTTTCATTTATATGCCTGCTCCTCCCATTGGATTTTACCTGGAGGCTATATCTTATTCTTTAAAACAATTTAAGTTTATTTATTTTGAGAGAGAGAGAGAGAGAGAAAACGAGCATGAGCAGGGGAAGGGCAGAGAGAGGGAGAGAGAGAGAGAATCTTAAGGAGGCTCCATACTGTCAGCATGGGGCCTGTTGGGGTCTCAAACCCACGAACAGTGAGATCATCACCTGAGCCGAAATCAAGAGCCAGATGCTCAACCACCTGAGCAGGTGCCCCACATGTGTCTTATCTTTACTCGTGTTCTCAGTACCCTATGCAGTGTGTGGCACCAAGTGGGCCCTCAGAAAATATTTGCTGGAGAGATAAATTAGTTGTAAACAAAGCAAAGGATTAATACCCAGGTATAGCAGATCATGTTAAATCAACACATAGATTTTTCAATCTGCTCTGCAAGCAATGTGCTGCGTAAAGGTTACATGTTCTGGCTAGCCTGTAGTGAGGGCCGGAAGAAAGTGCCGACCACAGGCCGCACTGCTGCCTCGACTCCTTGGCCGTCGACTGAGCTAACATCATCCCAGGAATTGCACTCTGGGAAATTCCCTGAAGTGGCTCTGGCTTCCTTCTGGACTCACAGCTTGCTTCCACGTTTTCGTGACCACCTCTTCGATCATTTTCCTCTGTTGGTATAAATGCTCTTGTATGAATGATCTTACTAGGTTTATCCAGTTCTGCTCTCTTCTTTCCTTTGAAATTTGTAAAAATTTATTTATCAATTTTGAGAGAGAGAGAGAGAGAGAGCGAGCGAGCGTGCGCATGCCTGTGCACACACAAGCGGGGGAGGGGAAGAGGGAGCTGGAGAGAGAAAATCCTAAAGCAGACTCTGTGCGGACAGCACCACCCAGGCACCCCGGTTCTGCCCTGTTGTTAACATCCTTTGTCCTTCTGCCTTCCTGAAGTTCTGGGCTCCCAATCTCCTAAGCTGGAGTCTCCCCTTCTCCTTTGTCTTGGAAGCTGCCATTAGGCCAATATTAGCCCAAAATACAATGGTTTATTTATAATGTTGTCCAACTTATACATTAAAAAAAACAAGCCCTTTTATTGGCTTCTTGCTACTCATAAATTTCCAGGAGGGAGACTGTGTTTGCAAAGACTGAGGTTTTTCGTGCTGCAGCTCACGCTGGGTCTCGGTCGGCTGGAAGGGGAACGGCAGACGCGTGTTTCCACGGGGTCATTGGGTGGTGGGAGGAGCCAGCCCTCCGCGCACGGAGGCCCGGATTAGCAATCTATAAAATCTGTGCCCTGCTCCCCATTCCGCAGCCACGTGACTTCTGACGAGTCACTTCCCCTCCTCAGCCTTAGTTTTCTTGCACATAAAGCAGGGCTGCTTGTCCCTGTCTCCCTCACAGAGCGTCATCTATTTGTCAGAAAAAAAACCCATCCTCTGCCATTGTGAGGACACCAGGAAGAAACTAGTTGAATGAATTTTGTGTGTCCGTATGGTAGGGCGCCACGTCGTAGTTAGGGCTCTGCGAAGATGCTCAGAATGCATCATTAAAAAGAGCTAATGATAATTCTGCTTCATATAAAAGAAGTGTGTGTTTGTGTAGACGCACATGCTTATGTAGACACATATATGAAGTAGGGCAGACCCTGGGGGGTAGGGAAAGCTGCGAGCATGCGTGAAGGGAGGCTTGGTATCATTTCGGGTCGGTTTGAGTATCAACATTTCTTTTTTTTTTTAAATTTTTAAGTGTTTGTTTATTTTTGAGAGAGCATGAGCGGAGGAGGGGCAGAGGAAGAGAGGAAGACACAGAATCTAAAGCAGGCATCAGGCTCTGAGCTGTGAGCACAGAGACCGACGGGGGACTCGACCCCAGAGACTGCAATATTATGACCTGAGCCGAAGTCGGACTCCCAGGTGACTGAGCCGCCCAGGCGCTCCTGGGTTTCAACATTTCTGCTAAATGCTAGGATTCTAGGTGACCTGTACCTTCTCTTTTGCCGGATCAAAAACACATTAATGAAAAGGACTATAAATCTTCCCAGCCCAACTCTTCTCGTGCAATAAATAAAACATACTTTCTGTCTGTCTGTAACTCTTTCTCTTCTTGCATTAGGCCAAAATGACTGTACAGACATCTTTCTAGCTAAATGTGGGGGGGATGTTGGGAAGCCTAAAATATACGCTACTTTGGAAACTGAAAATGACATCAACAGGCTCAGGGGGTGGTGGGCACACCTCCCATGGACAGACGGCCGCCCTCGGGGCAGGTGCAGTTGTGGGCTGCGAGGTGCCGCTTGGAACTCGAGGAAGGACCCCAGGAAGGAAGAGAGCGCTTCAGGGCTGTTTGACGGTGGTGGCAGTCTATGTGACGACTCCCACAGGACAGCTGGTGTGCCTGAAGCCCTACTGGAAGCAAAGACGCTGTTTACTAGACAAAAATGACAGTGTAGGCCACAGTATTTGGGGACTGGTAGCTAGAAGGACCTATGGAGCAATGCTCTGACTTCCCACTGAGACGTGATTTGATGGTTCGGGGACTGTCTGCCTTTCCCAGCCATAGGGCTGTGCTCAAAATGTATTAGGTGCCAAAGTAATCCACTTCAGGGAAGCAAAGCTCCGAACTCCTTACTGTCCATACCTGCCCGTGGCCAGGCGGCCAGGCCTGCGTGGCTGGAGGGCTCAGCAAGGAGCAGAGACGGGTTGGTTTGGACTGCTTTTGGACCCCACAGTGTTCGGGCAGGACACGCACAGGTGTACCCCCACAATGCCAAATGGATCTGTTTGTTAATTCAGTATACCGAAACCAGATTTAACTTCATGCTTGGTTTTGTGTGAAGTACTCTAGTACATCAAGTAGCTGTAGGGAGAGTATCGTTTATATCTGCAGTCAGACTTGTTTTTCACAAGATTTACAACCTGATTTGGTAATGTAATCATCTAACTTAAAAAAACTAAGTGAGGGGCGCCTGAGTGGCTCAGTCTGTTAAGTGACCGACTTCGGCTCAGGTCATCATCTCACAGTTTGTGGGTTCAAGCCCTGTGTCGGGCTCTGTGCTGACAGCTCAGAGCCTAGAGCCGGCCTCAGATTCAGTGTCTCCTCTCTCTTTACTGGCGTAAAGAACTTGTCAGCTGGGGAGGGCTTTCTCCTCCTTCACTGGCCAAAGAGCTGGTCACTATTTCAGGATAAAGGCTCTTCATTTCCTTGAAGGCTGCTATTTTTATTCCTCAATAACCCTCTGTCTTACATGGTATTTCTTAGACTACTGATGAGGTTTATTATTCTCCCACAGGTTGACTGAAAATCTTGTAAAAGTTGGTGGCTCTTTCTTGTTACTGAATGCAGTGACGTGGGCAGGGGTGACGGGGTCAGGGTCGGCTGGGAGGGGTGGTCACCACAACGCTACTGACAGTTACAGCCAGAGGAGCTGTGCTAGTCATTTAGCCTTTCACTTCCAAAGTGGGAAACTGGGACCCTTAGAGACCAAATAGCTTGTCAAAAATCAGCAGTGACTGGAACCTGAGATGTGTGTGTGTGTGTGTGTGTGTGTGTGTGTGTGTGTGTGTGAAAGAGGGAGCATATGCATGTGCATGAGAGTTGGGGAGGGACAGAATTCCGAAGAGAGAGAGAGGGAGAGAGAAAGCAGGCTCCATGCTTAGCTTGGAGTTTGACTTGGGGCTTGATCCCACAACTGTGAGTTCATGACCTGAGCTGAAATCGAGAGTCAGGCACTTCAGTGACTGAGCCACTCAGGTGCTCCTGGCACCAGAGACTCTTGATTCTGTGACTGGGTTGTCACCAGGACTATATTTCTAAACAGATGTATCAATTGTAATCAGTTTCAAGAGATTAAGCGGTCTGGTCTTTGACATAATGTGAAATGTCCTTACCAGTCCCTGGAATCATCTCATATACTTGCCTCTTTTTCCACGAATTGAGGGCTTCTATCTATCTAATTGAGGCTTCCTCCATATTAATAACCCTAGTTATAAATTCCATGACTCAGAACCACATGTGGTGCTGATTTGCAGTTAATTACCTAATGTACATTTTGTTCTGAGCATTGCCGTGGGGTCCTTTTTGGTCTGTTCCCTCCTTTTATGCCCTCACCACCACCCAGCTGTTAGTTCATCTCTTCATTTGTTCTCTGATCCATTCCTGGTGGCACAGGGTTGTGCTGAGCAGGTATGGTGTAAATAATTGACCAGGAGAGCATTCATACTTGAAATTTGCCAGGGCGGAAGCATGGCGTTTCATGGATCAGGTTGATACTAGAGATGGATGGTATTTGGGAAAGTTGACGCCCAGAGCGCAGTGACTGTGAGAGCTATAAGAGTTTATCAGCTTTTTCATTAGGCCTGCATTTCCACCAGCATAGATGCTGTAGCACAGAATGTTGCTCACGTTCACATGCTAGCCTGTGAACATGATGAACGCATCGTAAGTTTCCCGTGCGTTCTAAATGGAACACATCTCACTTCTGAACACACTCCTCCTTGATGAACGGTCCCACCATTCCTCCAGCTATGAAGCACGAATTCTTGGGGCAATCCTTGACCGCCCTCTCTCACACCTGACCCAGAACCCATGAGCAAGGCCTGCGGGTGCTACTTTAGATGCACTGCCCCAAGTAGGACCACTTCATACCACCTCCACCCACAACTCAGCTCCCGTCTAGACGACCACCATCCAAGGCGAGTCTGCACTGGTCTCCTAACAGCTCCCCCTCCCAACCACGTATTCTCTGCCCTGTGGCATGGTTGGTCCTTTTATGATTGAGTCACATCATATCATGTTCCTGCTCAAATACTAAGGTGGCTTTCTACTGCCCCTGGGAGTATAGTCTTGAAATGCCCTGTGGGAGTGTTCCTCCCGACCAGGCCTGCTCCTCCAGCCTCCTCCCCTTGACCGGCGTTCAGGGTGCATTGCCTTCCCTGCTGGTTTTCAAATGCACGAAACACATCCTTTCCCAGGGGATTTGCACTGGCTCTGAATTGTGGGTGTGTTTTTTGCACTGGGCTTCTCATGTCCTACATCTGAAGTTGAGCTCCTTGGTCACTGTCCATACCCTCACCTTTGATTTTGCTGTATTGCATATGTTATGTATGTATTTGTTTGTTATTTGCCCCCCTGAAGAGCTTGCAGGCTCCGTGAGATGCGCTTCAGGTTTTGTTCACTATTTCCTCTCCAGAAATCAGATATTTGTTAAATGAACGATTGGGATTATCTGAGAACCGTGTTGCAATTATTAAAATTCCTCTTAAAGCTGAAATCTCTGCTGCATATTAGGGCTGAAAGGGTGCTGGCAACATGGAAACGGTAAAATACTAGGGCTGTTTTCTTCTTGTTAGTGGGTTCGTTTGCGCTGCTGTTGGCCCCACTCCTACCCTCATTTATTTTATAAGAGTTTATCTCTAGATTTTATATGAAAGTCTCTTGGCTGTCTTGGCACCGGAGGTAGAAGGTGAGAGCCCCGTGCGGTGTTTTCTGGTCATGTTCTGATGTCCCTTGACAGCGGGCCCAGATTGCACACATTGATCCCAACAGCCCTGATGTCTACGTGTTTGCCTCCCTTGCAGAAATTTTAGAGTTTGTATTACTCTCCTTGACTCCTCTCAAGATGAACAGGTTTTAAACCCCTCAGGAAGCATTCGCAGTAGACCATTACATCATTATTTGGTTAGCTTGTGGTATCACAAGACTTACAGACTGTCAAGGAGAAGCATAAATTGTCAATAGTTCTTCCAGAATGACTCCCTTTATTAATATTTAAGATTCACCTCTGAATGGCTTCTTTTCACTTTTCTGCTTTCTTTTATTCATGGGAGACACTAAAAGCAATTTCTTCGGGCACCTGGGTGGCTCAGTCAGTGAAGCATAGGACTCTGGATTTTGGCTCAGGTCATGATCTCACAGTTTCATGAGTTTGCACCCCACATCGGGCTCTGAGCGGATTCTCTCTCTCCTTCTTTCTCTGCTCCTCCCCCACTTGCATACACACAAGCATGCATGCTCTCTCTCTCTCTCTCTCAAAATAAATAAACAAACAAAAAAAGTAAAAGCCTCTTCTTTTCAGGGTGAAAATATTGAGACATAGATGAATTAAAGGCAGTTGAATGAAACAGTAGGTATAACCATATTGTGCACTCAGCCTGTGAGCCAGAAAGGTGATGTGACCTCTGCAGCATCTTTGCTGCCTGAAGTTGCCATGTGGCTTAGAACTTGGGCCTCCAGGGCAGGCAGTTTAGGAAACTGGACTCCCCATTAAGTGACGCCATTTATTGGCACTTTAATTATGAAGTGTTAGGATATTTAGTTTATGTCTGCTTGTCAGAAAGTATGTCTTTGTCCCCAGGACCTCCTTTTGTCCCCAGTTTTCCATAAATTCGTGGCTATTTCTAAAGGGAGGCATGATTCAGTTTTTCCCGGTTTAGGCTGAACCAGATTCTATTCCTTTCGATCTTTAGCCTGTTGGTATAACTGAAGCTCTAACTACACAGTCACCTTCGCATTTATTTTCCTTTGCTTTCTTCCATTTCTCCAGAGACATGACTTTTGTGTTTAGCCTTTTGGTTTACAGTCTAACTCTTTGATCTTGGCCAAGTTACTTTGAGATTTTTGACACTCAGTTTCTTCATCTATGAGATAGTAGTAGACAGTCTCTAAGTGGATTCATTCATCAACAAATATTTGACTTCTACCCTTTTCTCAGGTGCTGGATAACTTTCATTGATTGGCTCATTTATTTACTCATACTCTCACTTGTTTCAGAAAGAACTGAAGGAAGCTCAGGAATAAAACTTACTTTCGCTGCATACAAAGCACCCTCACACACGTTACCCATGTGATTACTGTAATCGTCCTATGAGGCAGGTAATACAGCGCCATGGTACAGGTGGGGTGGAAGCTCTTCCTGACAACTCACGTTTGGTGATGGTTGGGGAAGGGTCACATGACCTCTAGTTGACCTGTGAGCTGGCCTAGCACTTGGAGGGTCCTCACCCCATTCTGCGTCCTTGGAATGTGGCTTCTCTGCTGCCAGGAGGTGCCCCAAGGACCTAGCCTTCAGATAGTGATATGGCATTGGGGACTTATACGAACTCAATCTAGTTAGTATAATTTATTCCATGGAGCTTGTTCAAAGTGTAGATTTCTGACTCACTGGTGGGGGTGGACCTCAAGAATCCTCCTTTCTAACCAGGAACGGTAGCAATTCTGGTGGGGGGGGCTGCTGACTGCACTTTGAGAAACACTGCCTTCTGGGCGAACACGGTGTGTGCGCAACAGAGATCGTCATTAGGCATTTATTGGCTCAGTCTTCCGACAACAAAGCTGTCAGAAATAACGAGCAGAAACAGAGTGAAAACCTTCAGGCACAGATGAACAGGTGACTGCCTGTAACCCTGATGGAGTGGGAAGGTCAGCTCTCCTGGGGACCCACGCACTGGCAGTGTCTGAAAGTCATATTAGCTGGTGTCAGCGTGCTGTGCCCGTAGGTCCCCCTCCTAGCACCCTGGGCCTTCAGGTTTTACCTTGCACACCTCTCACAGCACCCACACTGCTAATAAACTATCATTTCCCCTGCTGACGAACAGCCTCTTCCAAGCCTCTTTTTGCTTCTGTGGCCTGGTGTAGGAAGCCACCAGGATCTCTGCCTGGCGTGTATGTGTCCAAACCCTCGACTGTGGAGGGAAGGGAACTGGATAAAAAGGTGCCAACCCCTCTGGAATAATACCTCTAACATTTGTGCAGAACCAAGGGGAGCGCTGTATTAGAGAGGGGTCGGCTGAGGGTTTCTCGCAGTTTCCAAAAGGCTCTGCAGAAATGGCACTCTACAGAAGTTAAGGAATAGGGTTTCATCCTTGCAGCGCCCAGTCCCCTCCACTTGGGAGTCCTGATCTCCCCGGACAAGCCTGCTCTGCCCGCCTCTTCACCTATTCACCGTGGGAAAGGGTTTTTGTTTGAGTTAAATCGTGACTCTCCTACAGAGAGTGTTGAGGAGGGAGCCAGTAAGATGTTACAATCCATTCAAAGCATGACCCACAGAAGACACATTTATAGATCAGGAATATGGAAGCGTAGCTGCGTGTAGAGGCAAAATTAGCATTTTCTGCAGAGTGGGGAGGGGGGTGTGAGTTGAACTGCTTGTCACCTGGCAGTATTTCTGTGTCTTCTGGCGAGAACTACTTTGAATTGCCTTTGGTTATCTGCGATTCACAGAACTCAGAGACAATGAGAAGCGAGAACCAAATAACCTGGAAAGACATGAGCTCGACAATTCATGGGTTTCTGTCGCAGCACGAATTTTGCCTACTTTGGCCCTTTTGCACTTGCATTGAACAGTCGATTTGCAGGAGGGAATTTATCCTAAATTGGGCTGCTCTGAGATTTCTCACCTAAGCTCTTGGGTTAAAACAGGAGCCCAGAGCCTAAAGAAGGGAGGAGTCCTTAAGGTGGTGGACTTGATGGTGGGGAGAGGAAGGAGGAGAATGCAGGTGGCGGATGGCTGTATCAGAATTGCCCGATCCTGTGCGTGCTGTGTGCAAGTGTATGTGCACACGCATGTGTGTATTTTGGAAAAGCCCTCTGCCTCCCTGTTGAGACACAGGACTGCTCTAACGCTGGAGGATCCCATTCTTGTCAGTCAACGCGACGACTCGTGGCTTGTCCCTAGAGGCTGGAGTTCTAGTCCCGATGAACCACTCACACTCCTTGGGGGCTTTTGTCCAACTACTTGGACTCTAGATCCTTTCATCTAAAATGTGGGGAAATCTGGATGTGCCTGTCGTTCAATGTTTGTTAGCAGATCAGTTCAGCGCATACTGAAGTATTTTGCATGCGATGAAATGCAGCATAGGTGTTCTTCTCATTGTTTTGTGGGTTATTCTGCTGTCCTTGCTGCTGGTTACGGTCTTTTACTACCGAGCGCAGACAGCACAAAAGTCTCTAGTCAGACCCTTCCAGCTGTCCTTCCTTGCAGTGTGCGACCTGGACAGATGGCTGTGCTTCTCTGAGCCCTGAAGTTCTCATCTTTCCAGTGGAGGTAACAATCCTTTACCTCCTGGGCTCTTGCATAGTTTAAGTACCTGGTGCTTAGCAGGTTGCTCTCCAAAGGTGACTTTGCTGCCGTTCTGCTACTCATTCTCCTGGGTCTTCTGACTTGCCCCTCAGTCATCAAGGAGTGGGGGGCTAAAGGGAGGGGCATGGACTCCTACATTGTCCAAATCATGAAACTAACCAGGGAGTTTACCCACCACCCTGCTACTCTCTAACTAGCTCTCTGAGTTTTCAGCAATAGAGAAAGTGCTGTGATCCGAATAGGGAATAGTGATGGGAACTGTCAGCAAGTTGGATTTTTCCCCCCCCAGCTACAGTGTGTTTGGTCCAAGCATTGACCCCGGGTAGACTTCTAAAGAACTATTAAGACATTAGGGCGCTTATATTTATTATACTTACTTGGAAATAAAAGCTTAACACGTAGGAGATACTAAAGAAGTAGAGAAGTGAGGGAGAGTAAATGAATGATGAATGCAGTAGGTAGTTGGGAAAGGGTCCTGGCTCCCTGTGCATATGTCTGTCTTCTTTCTTTCTTTCTTTTTTTTTTTTTTTTTTAGTTTTTTAATGTTTTATTTATCTGAGAGAGAGAGAGAGAGAGAGAGAGAGAGAGAGAAGGTGAGCATGAACAGGGGAGGGTCAGAGAGAGAGACAGGGAGATACAGAATCTGAAGCAGTCTCCAGGCTCTAAGCTAGCTGTTTGCACAGAGCCCGACGTGGGGCTCAAACTCCCAAACTGCGAGATCATGACCTGAACTGAAGCCAGACGCTCAACCAACTGAGCCACCCAGGCGCCCCTTCCCGTGCATATGTCTTAACCACCCACACAATGGGCCATCCCAGCTAGGATTCTGTTGCCAGTTGACAGGAGCAAAGAACTGAGGCAGGTGTGTGAAGAGTTCTAGAAAGGACTCTCCTAGATTACTCATGGAAGAGCGTGACTGTGCATGCGTGTATGTGTGTTGGCAGAGTGAATTAAATCATCTTCTCAGAGCTCTAAGCTTTGAGATGGGAGGGTCTCTATGGACAAACAAGTGACAGAAGCAGCCTTCAAACCAAAGCGGTAGGAACATATCAGAAGATAACATCATTTTCAGGGTGGGGAGAGGGCCGAACAGGATTCCCCTTTTTCCTTGCAGACCCATGCCTTTCTTTGTGTAATTTATTTATTTTTATTTGTTTTTTAGAACCATTTGAAAAGAACCACTTTAGAATTAATCAGCTAGAGGAGGGGCGGTACCTGCAGGGCCACCACTGGCCGGGGGGCAGTGAAATACATGGATGAAATGGGCTGGGTGGGTCGGGGGAGGTGGGCACGGTTTCAGTCAGAGCAGACGGGGATTTGGAGAAAGGTGGGTCTTTGTCTGCATTTTATTTTATTTTAAAAGGTTACTTATTTATTTTGAGAGGGAGAGAGCGAGCAAGCACGAGCAGGGGAGCGGCAGAGAGAGAATCCCAAGCAGGCTCCATGCTGTCAGTGCAGAGCCCAACTCAAGGCTTCATCTCACCAACCCGGAGATTGTGACCTGAGCTGAAATCAAGAGTCTGACTCTCTCTCTCTTTTTTTTTTTTTTTTGGCTTATTTGTTTTTGAGACAGAGAGAGACAGAGCATGAGGGGGGAGGGGAAGAGAGAGAGAGGGAGACACAGAATCTGAAGCCGGCTCCAGGCTCTGAGCTGCCAGCACAGAACCCGATGTGGGGCTTGAACCCACGGACCATGAGATCATGACCTGAGCCAAAGTCGGACGCTTAGCTGACTGAGCCGCCCAGGTGCCCCAAGAGTCCGACTCTTAACTGACTGAGCCACCCAGGTGCCCCTCTTCTCTGCATTTTAAACCTGCTTCTTTCTTTCTTTTTCTTTCCTTCCTCCCTCCCTCCTTTCCTTCTGTCCTTCCTCCTTCCTTCCTTCTTTCCTTTCTTCAGCAATGTGCTATACCAAGGATTATTACATTGAATACTAGATATGCTCTTAGATGCAATATAATAGATAAAATTTTTGGTGATAACAGAGATGGGCTTCGTGTTTAGTTTGTAAAGTTTCATGCTTTAATTAACATGGTCTCAGATAGTTTTCAGGGAATTTCTGGAATGTCGTTGGTTGGAATGGATCTCCTAACTGGGGACTTGAACATATGGGCCCCTTTCGAGTCTTGTTCTTTTAGTGAAATTCAAGCTTTAAACGATGAATTTAAGTTTTAAGATTTAGCTGGTGGAGCTATAAACAGCTCGCGACGAACTGCTTTTATTTTTAAATTGCTTCCCTGGGATATCTCCCTGAAGTTATTTTATTTAAACTGTGCCTTCTCTTTGTTTCCAAAGCTTTGATTCAAGTTCCAGGACTGAATATGAAATAACCAGAATTCTATCTATTGTGTAAAGTGCATTACAACTCTGGATGGGTGGAAATCTCATTCTTTAAAAATACATCACTACCAAACATCTTGGTAAAGAACGTACAGGTTAGGGGCGCCTGGGTGGCTCAGCTGATTAAGTGTCTGACTCTTGATTTTGTCTCATGTCATGATATGGTTTCTGAGATCGAGCCCTGAGAGGCAGGCTCTGCCTGATTGGACTTCTCTCTCTCTCTCCCTCTCCCTCTGCCCCTCCCCTGCTCATGGTCTCCCTCCACCATAAAGAAGTCAACATTAAAAAAGGCACAGGTCGAACTTGATTTCACATATAGAATAGTCCCTTAGTAGTTCTGGTATGTTAGTGGAGGACCAGGTAATTAATGTCAGCCAAAAAAGAGGCAGAATTGACATAAAACCAAAGCATTCATTTGGGGTCTTAGAATTGCAATTTGGAGGCACAGATTTGGGTAGCAACCCACTAGGGAGCCAAAGTCAGGAGTTTTTAAATATTGCTTTTCATTTCTTTAAAATGTATTTTGAGAGAGACAGAGAGTATGAGAGTATGCACACGTGTGAGCTAGGAGGGGAGGGGAAGAGAGAGACTAGGAGAGAGAATCCCAAGCAGGCTCTGTTATCAGCTCAGAGCCTGACGCAGGGCTGTATCACACATAATGAGAGATTGTGACCTGAGCTGAAATCAGGAGTCTGACGCTTAACTGACGGAGCCACCCAGGTGTCCCAAGGCCCATCTCCTTAATGGTCTCCTGACTCCCTTTCAAAACCCTTTGAGGTAAGGGACTCCATTTTCTTTCACCTTTCACATTAGGAATGCATTTTGTTTGCAGAGCCTTGTTCATCATGGTGTGTGAGGCATAGCCACTGTACTCTTTACATTTGTCTATGTATTTCTCCATAGCTTATGGTCTCTCTTTTCCTTTTAAAGGAGAAGTAAACCCTATGGCAGCTTGGAATTAAACAGGTAATGATGATTTTTTACCTGCCCAGCACTAGACTTACACAGCAGACCCCCAGAAGAAGGAATCTGATCTATGACTTTGTACAGGTGGGCTCTACCGGGTGTTATGAAAAATCTCTGGAGACGAATCGATTAATAAGATGCGTTTGCTGTGGATATGGAGGCTGGCAGGGCTGACTGTGGCAATACCTGACTCAAGTTCCCTGTGAGGGTGTTTGGGTGTTTTTGGCTCCTTTAGGACTGGCCATCTTTCCGTATCATGGAGGCCTCGAACTGATCCTCTCGTTAAGTCCCCTTGTAATTCCCACCAATTAGAAAGTGCTGATAATGAGCAGTGATTAGAACAGGCCTGCGGATGTGCGGCTCAGACCTGGCTTTCTGGTTCTCAGGAAGGATGGAGCAACAGAATTGTCCTTTCCTGGCTCATTCCTTACCACACACTTCTGAATCAAGAGCAATATAAAGAATTCCTGAGGGGCTTAATAAACAGAGGCTCTTGGAAGGCAGGTATTGTTTCTCTGTATGTTCTGACAAAAACTTTTGCTCTGTAGACGGAGAAGCTTCTAGAAGCACGGACTTGGGGGGCCTGGATGTCTCAATCGGTTGAGCATCTGACTTCAGCTCAGGTCATGATCTCATGGTTTGTGGGTTCAAGTCCCCCTGGAGCCTGCTTCGGATTCTGTGTCTCCCTCTCTTTCTGCCTCTCCCCTGGTCACGCTGTCTCTCTGTGTCTCTCAAAAATAAATAAAAAACATTAAAAAAATTAAAAAAATAAAAGCACGGACTTGTTTTTTGTGCCCCACACAGGGGTCCACCTGAGGGTGGAGAGTGGACGTGCATCGTCAGCTGTCCACTCTATCTAGACATTCATCTGACTCAAAACCCTCCTGTCACTGTAAGCTCCTGTCAGTAAATGTCCCTACCTTCCCTGTTTTGCAAGTTAAACAAATTACCAAAAGATATTTAAATAAATATTTAAATAAAGGTCACAAGCAGGTCCCATTAATGGTGCTCTATTTTCAGTAAAATTGTGAAACTGGCCTTCACACTTCTACCTTCACCCTCAGCCCCCACCACAGGGCTGACATGCCCGGACTTCCGCACTCTGGCTCTGAGAGAGGGAGGCGCATTGACCTGTGGGGTTGGGGAGGCTCCTGAGGGAGGAGGGGGAGGCATGGAGCGGGACGGCCATGGGGGTCGGTGTCAGGCTGGGCAGAGAGGACGCCTCTTCCTCGAGGCCCGGCACAGGCTCACCGAATCCTCTCCTCCTGAAAGTGCTCTTTATTCCGTAAAAATACGTGTAGTATCACTGACGATGTGATTCTGGCCCGAGTCCCTCCCCTCACCTGTCATTCGCTCTTCCTGCCCTGTGGCCTTTCTTCCGTAGCTGATGGCACTAAAAGCACTTTTAACCGTATGGTCTCTGTAACCGCATTGTCAGGCAGGGTGGTTCTGGATTTCAGCGACCCTCCAATTTAGGAGTGACTTGATTGGCGATTACTTTGTTCTGTCCCCCATGCACTTCTGGGCAGAATGTTCCAGCCCTAGGCACACAGGTTTAATTGCTGTGACTCTTAATGTAAAGTGTGTGTTAAGACAGATTAAAGCACCTATAGGATTTCCTTGAAAGTTAATTGTAAAATAAGTTAAGGTTCTTTTTCAGAAACAGGTTCACTTAAACCATGTCATTTTATTGAATGGCCTCTGTTATTAAAGACTCGTCCTCAATTTTCCCCTCCTGGACCCTTGGGCGTTCCAGCGATGATTGCTGCGCTCTATCTTGTTTTCTAGCTGTTAATGGTTCTGGATAGCTCCAAACACAGCATGCCTCTTAAATTTAAGGGTCTGCTGAAGCACAAGGCCTAAAATGTGTGCTCTGCGAAAGTCTCTGCCGACGGGCCTCTCTCTCCTGCCACTGTCCGTGTGTCTGTGTGTGTGCTTCACTATCGCTGTGCGTCCAGTGTGCATTTTTCCCACTGGCCTTTCCTCCCACTCTTGTCCAAGATCGGTCTTTCTGTTTAAAAGCTAGAAAATTCCAAAACCAAAAAAAAAACAAATTTGGAGGACACAGAGTGCTTTCTCAGTGGAATCTGTCAAGATGGGATTTTATAGGGGGTGAGAAGCTGAACAGATTCCAGGGACCAAAGTCCATGTTGATACTGTTTTGTTATTGGATCCCCATCCCCACCCTATTTGAGCTTTATTATGGAGCCTGAATAAATAAATCTCTTGTTATTTTAAAGCTCTTTCTATTAAACCTTAATGTTTTAAATTTAGAGGGCACGTGGAGGATGAAACTTGACTCTCTGAAAAACCAAGTATTTGGCTATAATTCCGTTTTGCTTCTTGTTTCCCATAACCCCAAGGGTCTGTCTTATTGGAAGTGTGAGAATTGTACTCCTCACATCTCTTTGGAAGGCATGTCTTTGATGAAATTTGGGACATTTGAGCTTGTACCGGCGACCGCCTATTTGTGCTCTGTGTTTGGGTCTAGTTTTGTGTTTTTACATTACACATATAAACAAAATCATATGGTGTTGCTGTTTTCTGCAGCTTGTGTTTACTTAGCATAATGACCTTCTGGGTCCATCCATGTTGGCAGAATGGCAAGGTCTCGTTGTTTTTCATGGCCACAGAGTCCAGAGTGTGTGTCTCACAGCTTCCTCATCCATGCATCTCTTTGCCTCTCTACGCTGCCCGTGTCTTGGCTCTGGAAACTAACGCTGCCGTAAACATGGGGGTGCATCTATTTTTTTCAGATTAGTGTCTTCATTTTCTTTGGGTAAATATCCAGAAGTGGGATTACTAGATCATGTAGTATTTCTATTTTTAGTTCTTTTTTAGATTCCAGGGGAAGTAGGCAGTTAGAGTCTAAAGAAGACATCAGGCACGTTCGTTCTTTGGAAAGATTCCTCCAGATCTGGCTGTCACCCACAAGGAGGAAAACCAGGCGGTGGAGCGGATGGGTATTCTTAATGCTACAGCCATTTGTACTCGAGCGTTCTGTTTTAAGTGTATTGATTATTCAAGAGGGATGGCTGTGGCGAGGAGCTGGGCCTCCATAGGAGAAACCTGTAAGTTGCCTCTGAGACAGCAAATCAGCTAGGGCTCTGATGTTTGTGGTTTGAGGGCCGACATGCACAGCAGAAATAATGAGGAAAGCTCATTGAGTTTGGATTTAGAGAGTTGGAGAAGTATGTGGGACCTCTGGGGGGAGGTGCCTGGTAAGCAGCTAGAAATGTGAGCTCATGTCCATGAGTGAGGTCTAGGACCCAGACCAGCTCAGAAAAGGATGGCGTAACCAGGGTGAATGTGCAGCCTGGGAGGGAGCTGAAAACAGAACTGTGAAGCCTCCCACACCAGGGATCGTCAGAGGGGGACACCTGTGTGGAAAGAGAAACCCACAGCTGTAAGGATAGCAGGGCACGGCTTCCTAGAGGCCCAGACAGGGACTGTAATGTGGAGGAGATGTTGCTTTATAAGGCTAGATGCTCCAGAGGGCTTTGTAGGAATGAGCACGCGGACAGCTGGATTTGCTGGGTAAGGGGTTGCCCTTGATCTTAGGAAGAGTGAGTCCAGGAGGTGGTAACAGGAAGCACTGCAGTGGGTTGAGGAATGGTGGTTAGACGTGAGGGTTGTTGGAGATGTTTTGAGAGATGAATAAGACGGAAGGTAATGATTCAGAATTGAGCATACCTAACAGGAATGGAATGGTTAGTATTGTCTCTATGTGTGTATTCTTACCTGAAATGTATTTTACAGAGTACGCATCCGTTTTATATGTGATACATGTGCAGTACATATGGATCTATAACATGCAAATTACACACATGATATACACATATATGGATAACCTGTCTCTTGACTATTTTGATTAAAAAAATTTTTTTATGTCTTTATTTTATTTTGAGAGACAGAGAGTGAGTGGGGGAGGGGCAGAGAGAGGGAAACACAAAATCCAAAGCAGCTCCAGGCTCTCAGCTGTCAGTACAGAACCTGACGCAGGGCTCGAACCCATAGATCGTGAGATCATGACCTGAGCCGGAGTCGGATGCTTAACCGACCAAGCCACCCAGGCACTCCTTGACTATTTTGATTTTTAAAGAAGCCTTTGGATGGACTGGAAAACCTTGACACTGAATTTTATATGCTTTCTCGAAACAGATTTTAATGGACACATTCTGATGGGAACCTTTCTTCGGTAGGGGGAGATCCCACGTACTCACAGTAGAATGGGGATTAATTCCTCCTCCCCGTCCCCAGCTCTCGAAAACAACCCGAGGTTATCTGAGATCCAGATTCAGTACTTACTTGATTGCTTCTAATTAGGCAATAGTGTTGCTTTAAAACGAGGAGCTTCTTAGTAAAACGTGAACGATAGCATTTTTTAAAGTTTAATTCTTCACTGAGATATAACCTACATACTGAAAGGGCATGATTGGTTTTTACAGAGCTCTCAGTCAGCCATCAAATTCGTGTCTTTAAAATGTAGACTTCAATGGCATTTAATCCCTTCTGAAACCAACTCTCACCACATCTAATTCCAGCACATTTTTATCCAGCTTCTGCCGTCGCCCCCGCAAGCAGCCCCATACCCATTAGCAGTCACTCCCTGCTCCCACTTCCCCGGAGCCCCTATCAATCACTAACCTGTCTCCTGTCCCTAGGGATTGGTCTGCCGTGGAGATTTCCCGTAAATGGCATTGTCCGCTCTGTGGTGTTTTCTGTGGGACTTCGTAGCACCATGCTCTCCAGGGTCTCCTGTGTTGTGTCATGAATTTGAATGAGCTTCACTCATGGTCAAATAATATTCCATTGTACAGACAGACTACATTTTGTTTATCCACGTCTGTGAGTGACTTTTAAGCTTCTTTTTTTGAAGCTTCGGGGCTTGAGGGGCGCCTGGGTGGCTCAATTGGCTAAGTGTCCCAGTTCAGCTCCGGTCATGATCTTGCAGTCTGTGAGCTCAGGCCCCGTGTTGGGCTCTGTGCTGACAGCTTGGAGCCTGGAGCCTGCTTTGAATTCTGTGTCTTCCTTTCTCTGTTCTTCCCCCACTCGTGCTCTGTCTCTGTCTCTCAAAAATAAATAAATAGTAAAAAAAAAAAAAAAAAAAAGAGAAAGAAAGAAAGAAAAACAAAGCACATCGGAGCCCACACGGAGGCTGTGCTACCAGCTTCGCCCACATCACCTGGCCCTGGAGCTTCCTTTGCTGATGGACCTCTAAGGCCCTTGTGCGTCTGCACCCTTGTGTGCTCCAAGCCCAGGACAGCTTTGCATTTTGTCTGCAGTGAATCCCAGGCTAGGGTGTTTCTGGGGCCTCTTGGATGGAGCAGAAACCCCACGCAAAGTGTCAGTTGACTTTCATCCCTAGGGATCCTTAGGCTTGTGGAAACGTGGAATGATTCCCCCCCCCCCCCCCCCCCGCCTCACCTGGTGTGATTACTGACTAGTTTGGGAGCTTTGATGGTTCCTAGCCAATAATTGGGGCTAACATCTGGTCATATGTGTATCTGAGCTGAGCAGGGTGTCTCTGAGGCCTGATGGAGTCTCCTGGATGGGGACACCCCGGCTAAGAGCCTGGCTCCTGCCAGTCAAGGTCATCTGCCTGAGGTTTATCCAGGGCACTGGATTGCTCATTTTCTTCCTCGCCACTTTTTCTGTGGGCGACATGACCCTGTTTACATTTCTCAAATGGAAGCACTCCAGACGAGTCCCTTTAGGGTTCATTACTAAGTGGCCTTGCAGGCATTTACATGCTCTTAGGTGGGTAAGTGTTCTTTCTTTCTTTCTTTCTTTTTTAATTTTTTAAATGTTTTTATTTATTTTTGAGAGAGAGAGACAACATGAGCAGGGGAGGGTCAGAGAGAGAGGGAGACACAGAATCTGAAACAAGCTCCAGGCTCTGAGCTGTCAGCACAGAGCCCTACGCGGAGCTTGAACCCACGAACTGTGAGATCATGACCTGAGCCGAAGCCGGATGCTTAACCAACTGAGCCACCCAGGCGCCCCGGTAAGTGTTCTTTCACAGAACCTGACACCGTTGCCATTCCATTTTTCCCCCAAGTATACATATTTTACTTCTCAGTAAATGACAGGGACAGTTTGTGACCACAGTCCTCCAACAGTCGTGTTAGCTAAAGAGGTACACCCACACATTGGGGTTTCTTGGCTCTACCTGGAGAGGGGAGTCGTCAGCTTTCAGGAGGCTCCTTGTATGCTCCTTCACTTCAGGGGAAATCTAAACCAGGCGGGATGACGCCTAATTCTTTTGTTTTTAAACTGTGAGAGTTGTTGCAAGGTCTGAGTTCCTAAGCTCTGACGCCACATCTTTCTGTGATTACGTGGAAAAGGCTTTTTGTAATATGCTTGTAATTCCTCAACTTGGGTGTGTGTGGCTGGGGGAGGAGGGAGGGGGTGTGGGCTTCACATGAAGATCTTCATTGTGTCCTGTGGTTCACATTGGTTCTAGGCTGCTTTTAAAGTATTCCTTGAGCATATGACAGTACAGCGCATGTGCTTGATTCTTAAGTTTTTGACTGCAGTCCTTAGCTCACATACAGAACTCTCATGCATTAGAAGAAACATAGGGGCACCTGGGTCCCTCAGTTAGTTCAGTGTAGGACTTTGGCTCACGTTGCGATCTCATGGTCCGTGGTTCGAGCCCCGCATTAGGCTCTGTGCTGACAGCTCCGAGCTGAGCCTGGACACTGCCTCAGATTCTGTGTCTCCCTTTCTCTCTGCCCCACTTGCATTCTGTCTCTGTCTCTCAAATAAATAAAAAACATTAAAAAAGAAGTGGGAAATATAGTGTAAACTATTAATTTTTGAAACTATCATTTGGCCAGTTTTAGATTACAGGCTAAACTGATCTCATGAAAAGTTTTGCACAGTTAAATAGAAAAAAACACTCCGTGTGTGTGTGTTCACATGTGCATGTGTGTGCTAAATTTAATCTGTTTGCTATCTTTTTTTATTGCTTCATGGCCATAAAATATAGCACTGGAGATTTCAAATTCACCTTCGGATTTGGTGCAATAATTTGACTCTGAAGATGTGTCTGTAACCTTCCGATTATCCGAGTTAGTCATTTGGATTCAGAGCAATATTTCGACCATCTAGACATGGTTGTTAATAACTCCTTTAACTGTAACTTAAAAACTCAGATGTTTACATATTTTGCCTTTTTTTCCTCCTAGGGCTATGTTTATGTTAAGAAATCAGGGCTTTTCAACAGATCAAAGCCCTAAAAAATTAGTCTTCAGAGCCTTTGAAGCTGTGATCTTTCAGGAAATAGTGTAAATAAAATCAATGCGACTCTTTTTAAAATAAACCTTTTGCTGGTATTGCTAGGGATTTGTATTTAGAATTTTAAAAGTTTCTTGATGGGAAAAACCTGACCATTAAACAGGATTAGAGAGCCGAGTAGTTTTTTAAAGTCAGGATTACAAGTGGATTTGAAAGAAAATACATTAAGGGAAGCTTCTACTTTATCTGAAGCCTAAAAGAGTGGGGAGGAGAACCGAGGTTGAAGGAGTGCATCATCTGCTTTAGAAGGAAAGTAAGACACAACTTTGAACAAGTGCGCATTCTGAGATCTTCCTAATTCCCCAAAGGATTCTTCAACGTTGGGCAATCTCCAGTTTAGATACAGCATCCTATATGTTGTTAAGATAAAGGCAGCCTTTATTTATTAATCAATGTTAAGAAGGCAGTTTTGTTTTTAATTTATAGTTTATTGTCAAGTTGGTTTCCATGTAACTAACACCCAGTGCTCTTTCGCACGAGCGCCCTCCTCCGTGCCCATCACTCCCCTTCCCTCTCCCTAATCTTTCTCCCTCCTTCCCCTCCCCATGGTTTCTCCTGTTAGACCAATGAGTGAAAATATATGGTATCTGTCCTTCTTTGAAGAAGGCAGTTCTTAAAAAATAAGAAAATAGGAAGGAAAACCACCTTCCTATTTTAATCTTTTTCTGATCCTAAAATGTTCTCCTTTTAGAAAATGAAATTAAGAACAGGAATACAGAATCAGTAAGTCCTTTCTATCTGTAAAGTCTGAAGAAGAGAACTACTTTAACATTTTGGAATATGAAGGAATTCTTAAGGAATATGAAGGGTCTTAATTCTTTTCCCCACTTGATTATCTTTGTTAGTTTTAAGAGTCACAATTTTGAAATCTTAGCTGAATGAAAATCTAAAGCATTCTGTGATACTTAGTGGATTTCTAACCGAGAGGACAGGTAAACTTTGAGGACAAATGAGAAAACGGAAGTTCTGGGTAGGAGATTTGCAACCTGGGGAAGTTCAGTAAATATTTAAGACCGAATCCCATCTCTAAAACATCGTATTTTTAAAAGAGCTTTTAAGGTTGTTACCAGCTTTTTGTGAATGACTTCTATGGAGGGTTTTAATTTTTTATAGTCCAAGATTATAGAGCTGAATTAGAAAATATAGTTTCCTAGCTTTGAACCAAGTTTGTTAGCAAACTTGTCCTAGTTTATGTTTTTTTTTTAATACTGGATTTTTATTTCTAAGTTGCTAATTATTTCATTAGTCTTTTTTATGGAAGAATTACTTATCAGCATGGCATGGTATGTCACAATTGTAAATAAGTGAGAAAATTGGGCAGGTGAGGAAAGAGGAGAAAGAAAAAGACACAATCAGAAGTCAAAACAGATTTGGCTCCAAGCCTTTAAGCAGCTGAAGCAAATAGGAGGCATGATCAGTCAGAAGAATTAGTGTCCATTAGAGGAGATATTTCTGTTCCAGAGACACTGAGTTATTTCTGATAGAGTCCAGGTCTGAATTTCTCTTAGGAATCCCAAAAGGTGCTGTGATGAGGGACCACAGCCTTTATGACATCTCTAAAGAAGGCGTTATGATGAGTTGCCTGGGAACGTACTAGCCGGTCACGAGCCCTCCCCCGGCACACAGGGCAGGCACGATTCTGGGGCAATTCTGGCCAATGATCTGGCTCAGGCAGTGTCAGCAGTGGGAGCTGAAGGGTGTCCCTAACAGGGAGACAGCGTCAAATCTTCCGAGGAGGTGGAGGTGCCTCAGGATGGAAAAAAAAAAAAAACCCCCACCAAAATGAACTTGACTCACCTGCTTAGTAATTTCCATAAATGTTACCCGTATGGGGCTGAAGAATCCTTCAGGCTATTTATAGAAGCCTTAGTTTGCCATCCACTCAAAGACCGCCTGCCATTGCCCCTGCAATCCTTTGCGACTCAGCAGGCTTTTAAAATGATTCTGACTTTTTCTTCCCCTCTTGTTTTTGGGTTTAGGCTCTTGTTAAATGATTGAGTTTTGGGGCTTGCGTATGTCGTCCTCTATGTAAATATCCACCGAAAGCCGTCGTGTTGAGAAATCTTTGCAGCCTGGAGTTTCAGGACTAAAACCCAAGAGGCATTTTAGGAGCGGAGGTGAACCAGGGCAAAGTTCTGCGGGTTTGCTTGTCTGCCCCTTCTTAAATGACCTGACGGTGGCGTCTGCCTCCATGTAGCTGAATTCCACGTGGGGATGCAGTTAGCGGGACAGAGCTCTGCTGAGGTGCCCGGGTGCCGGGGTGCTGGGTGCTGCGGTGCTGGGGTGCTGCGGTCTTGGTCGTAGCTCTCCCTATAACTTGCTCCCAGGTTCAAAGATGAATCCTCAGATGAGACTTGGAAGTAAAGCAAGCCAAGAAGGCTTCTATTCATCTAGAAATTTTACTGTAACCTACCAAGATCCATATGACTGTTCTCCCATGATCTCCTTGGCTGTGTAGGTAAAAAGTTAAAAAAATTTTTTTTGAAATTAAAAATGGTTCCCACTCCTCTTTGTGCTATTATGTCAAGTAAATTAGAACAGGACAGTTTCGGGACATAATATAATTCTCTCAGATTATCTTGGGGATCCGCTCTGAGCTCTTAATACCTGGACACCCATGCATGCTTACGGCTGCTTTCATGGTCACGCACCGCCTGTAAAGGACTGAGCGCCATGCCCCCGACCTGCGGCTGGAGGAGATGTTCCATAGGTAACAGACTCCGTCTACCAAGCTGTTCTAATGTAGGTGTAGACAGTGAGGTCCGGGTGACCGAGGACAGTGAGAAGAGCAGCACTGCTTTGAGCAGATCTACAGGCCTCTGCCTTGTGGATCTAAGGGATTATTTGTCCTACAGCTTAAAACACAGCAAAAACAGCTTAGGTGATTCAAGGAATTCTTTTTCTCTTTTTTGGAAAGGTTAGCCAAATACATTTTAAATGTGTGTAGAGCCTTAAAATAGTTTTTTTGCAATAAAAATATTTAGGTGAACCCTTAAAATGAATTAGAAAGTCAGAAACCCAGAAGCTACACGTGGAAGTGGACTAATGTTCTGTCCTAGGACAGGTTGTTCACCTCCACGAGAGCCAAAAAGGAAAACTGTGAGCTCAAAACTAGAAGCTCCTGACTGGGGGGTTGGGGGTCCTGATACTCACAATGTTTTAAAATTACTTTTTCTTAAATTTTTTTGGACAAGGAGTTTAAATATCGTGCTGAATTTTCAGGTATTTGGTTCGCTCTTTGGTTTGCAGAGCAGTGACGTCATGGCTACTAAAATACACCAATCTAGAGAGCGTGAATTGGACTCGAGCTTTCCAGACCACTGCTTTTTAATTGGTAGAAGTTCTAACTGCTGAAAACCTGTTGTAGGAAGACAATCAAAAGCATCCTTTGTCAAGATCTGTTGTTTTTGGCAACCGAATGGTTTTGTCCCCACCTTACAATTGAACAGCAGGATGGCCTTGAGTACAGAAATGTCCTCAGTTGATGCCAAGTGTGTGTGAGGAGGAAGTTCAGGGTGGGGGTGGGGGAACCATGCTGTGAAGTGTTACTGGAGCTTTCCTGCGTAACTTGTTTGGTCTTCTTTTTTTCTTGTTTTTTCTAAGTTTATTTATTTTGGGGGGAGGGGAGAGAGAGAGCGTGCGCACGTGCACACACTAGCAGGGGAGGGGCAGAGAGAATCCCAGCATGCTCAGCGCCCAGCACCCAGGTGCCTCAACTTGTCTGTGACCTGTTTCCTCGTTCATGATTTCAACCTGGACAAGGTGTGATGCAGATATTTGCAACTCAGATAAAAATTATCCTCTCATACATACTTTATGTAAGTAGTATTGGCTGATGGGAAAATTTCCATAGTCAACAAATAAATACTCAACACTAAGATGTCCTCACATATAACTTTTTCAGCCATTAGACTAGATTTTTCCATTTTATTTTACCCTGAGAACCCTGAGGTAGTTATTTTTCTTGTATTATCACATGGAACAAATGAAACCTAAGTAAAAACTAACAATTTCAAACTATAAAGACCATGGTTAATCTTTAAAAAAAATTTGTTTTTAATGTTTTATTTATTTTTGAGAGAGAGAGAGAGAGACAGCTTGAGCAGGGGAGGGTCAGAGAAAGGGGGAGACACAGAATCTGAGGATAGGCTACAGGCTCCGAGCTATCAGCACAGAGACCAATATGGGGCCCGAACCCATGAACCGTGAGATTGTTACCTGAGCCGAAGCCAGACGCTTAGCCGACTGAGCCAGCCAGGTGCCCCAAGACCATGGTTAATCTTAAATGCAGATGGAAAAATTTTTTGACATTGTAAGTCTCTTGTGGTACCTGGGTGGCTCAGTCGGTTAAGTGTCCGACTCCTGGTTTCAGCTCAGGTCATGATCTTGTGGTTTGTGAGTTCGAGCCCCACATCAGGCTCTGTGCAGAGGTGCTCAGCCTGCTTGGGATTCTCTCTCTCTGCCCCTCCCTTGCTCGTGCGAGTGCTTTCTCTCAACAGTAAAATAAATAAACTTAAAAAATTATAAGTCTCTTAAGCAGGATGTTGTTCATTTCCTTGAGATTTGTTGAAGGGAAGATATGAACTTTATTGGGTTTGTTTCCCCCTAAGCCTTTGCAGATGGTAGAAACTCTTACAAAAGAAAGAGGGGTAGTAAATTTCAGATCAGGTGATTCGGGAAGAGAGGCAGCTGCTGTTTCAAGTCACAAGAGTGAGTCTATTCTCCACAGTGATGACGCAGAAATGCAGTTAAATTAACGAACCTACCTCACATCTTTTACGATGGCACCTCTAACGTACTAACAAAACAGAAAACAAGAAATGCTGGCAAGGATCTGGAGACATCGGAGCCCATGGACCTGTCCGTGGGATTGTAAGATGGTGCTGCTGCCGTGGAAAGCAGCCAGAAGCTTCCTCAGAGTTCTAATCGTGAAATCCCCACGTGAGCCAGTGCCTCCACTTCCGGGTGCAGATCCCAAGGACCTGAGAGCAGGGTTGCGAGGAGACCCTTGCACACATGTTCTCGAAGAGCCAAGAGGTGGGAGCAGCCAAGCTGTCCATCGATGGCTAAACAAATGTGGTTTTTCTTCATCCAGTAGGACGTTAGGCTCCAGAAGGAAGGAAGTTCTAACCTGCTGCAGCCTGATGAGCCCGGAGGGCGTCAGCCTAAGTGAACTAGGCAGTCCCAAGAGACAACCACTGTAGGGTTCTGTTGATTCGAGGCACCCAAGGGAGTCAAGTTCCTAGAGTCAGAAAGTAGAATACGGCAGCTGCCTGGGACGGGAAGAGCAGGGAATGAGACATATTGTGTAGGGGGTCCAAAGTTCCAGTTTTGCAAGATGAAAAGAGTTCTGGAGATGGGCTGTACAACAGTGGGAATGAACTTGATGTTACTGAACTGTATGCTTCGAAGTGGGTCAGGTGTTTTATCACAGAAAGCTATACATGTAATTTTTTGTATGTGCCAGACATGATTTGATTTAAAATTTTAAAATTATTATTATTTATTAATGTTTATTTATTTTTGAGAGAGAGAGAGAGTGAGTGAGAGGGAGTGAATCAGCAAGTGGCAAAGGGAGACGGAGACACAGAATCCAAAGCTGTCAGCACAGAGCTGGACATGGGGCTCGAACTCATGAACCACGAGATTGTGACCTGAGCCAAAGTCAGATGTTTAACTGTCTGAGCTATCCAGGCACCCCATGATTTAATTTAGCTTAATGAGGTCAGTGCCTAGATTGTAATCTCTCCCTTTTCCTATCCTCACTCCCTTAAGTACGTTTTTTCTGCTATCTTCTAGTAAATACTGTATCACTTGTTTTCTTTGTTGTCTCTTTTCCCTCTAGACTATAAGCTTCATGCAGGCACAGACTTCTGTTTTGTTCTATAGCTCCAGTGCCAGGAAGGGTGCCTGGCACCTAGTGGGTATCAGCAAGTATCTGTGGAGTGATAGAAAATCATCAAATAAAGTCAAGTCACTCGAATGACAGTTACATTTGGGATATTTTATCTTACTGTCTTTTTGAGATTTAACATAACATATACAAATCTAGAGTAGATAAGTCAAATATTTATGCATCTGTATGCCTGTGATCAATGCCCAAAGGAATGGCAGACTTTTCCACCTTAGAAGACCCCTTCCACTGCTCTCCACGCAGTCCCCTTCTTGCTGGATGTAGTCACTGATTTAATTTCGATCACCCCTCCATTTGTTTGCCTTCAAACTTCAGTTAAATGGAATTTTACAGGATATACTCTTTTGTTGCCTTTTCTCAGCCAGCTCGATGTCTATGTGATTCAACCACGCGAGTGTTCACTGGACGACGGATCACCGTTGGTGTACCCACCCCTGGCTGATCAACGTCGGAGTGCTTTTCCTCTTACGAGTGAGATCTTAGTACATACACATTTTCCGTGGCCGTAACTTGGATAAAACACATAGGAGTAGAATTAACTCATAGGATAGAGACATCCTTCAGAAACTGCCAGATGGTTTTCCAGGGTGGTACAGGGGGTTCCCAGGGGGTTCCCATTCTCACAGCACTCAGGCCCCACTCTGGTGAGCGTGAGCACTGTTTCTCTGTTGAAGTCCTGCTTGTGGGCGTCAGTCTAGCACTCCTCTGCGGTTTCAACCTGCGTGCCTCTAATGAGTAAGGCTGAGCGTCTGCTCATATCCTTGTTGGCCATGTGTGTATTCTCCGTGAAATACCTGTTCAAGCCTTTAGTTCATTTACCTTGTTTCTACCTCTTGATCTGTATGCGTTCTGTGTTTTGGGCACAAGTCTAGTGTCAGATACACCAACTGCCAATATCCTTTTCCAGCCTGTGTCCTTCCTAAAATCCTGTAATGAATCAAAGTCCTTAAGTTTGGCGAAATCACATTGATCAAGGTTACTTCAAAGATTATGTTCTGTTTTAAGAAAAACAAATATTGCCTGTCTCGGAATAACTTTAAAACCATTAATGCAGGTAGCACAGTAAAATGAGCTCAAATTAGACACATTTGAAAGTGACAATGAATTAAATTTAAGCAAGTTCAGAATCCAAACCTCTTTAGGGATAAGACAAGGCCTCATTTTATACAACCTTTCACATACACTTTTTAAAAATTGAACTTCATTTTGCTTAGCATTAAGAAAATCGGGTCTGTTGTCCACAGTGAAGGGACAGTGACCCGGAGGGAGTAGATGATCTAACTTGGACTTGGAACTTTTGTCTTCTCTCTCCTTCACAAATCGTGGGTGTAACTTTTTCTGATTGCTCCTCACCTGTCCTTGGAATTTTGTTATAAGCTTTTATTCTATTGTTTTCCTAATGTTTTTTTTTTTTTTTTCCTGTTGTTTTTTAATGCGCTAACCCGCTAGGGGAGCCCATCAAGATGTTAGAATGCAGATGTTGGCTGGTAAAATCTGAGGCTGCCCTACGGTGGAGCTCTGTTGAAATTGTTCCCAAATCTTCCCTTCTGCTGGGCTTCCTCCTTAAAATAGGGTGGTGAAGGGAGGCTGCCTTGCAGTTCTGACAATGCCCTTTCTGGAGCCTGTATTTATGCTTGAGTGTATTTTCACGTGAGTTACCTGGTACGTCTTTCTGAAGGGGTGGCCAGGGAAAGCTTTCTCGTTTCTTAGGTGATTATTTAGTTTTTCCTTTTTACGCTCAGGTATCTACACAGTTCTCAGAAACAAGTGCCCATTTTAAACACTTTCTTTTTGCTTTTGCTTTGTAGGCTTTTCCCCTACGTTTACACTGTCAGATGTAGGTGTTACAGATTTTGTTATGGTTTCTTTACTATTTCATTATTTTTTTCATTTCCTTCTCTCTTTCTCTACTTCGTGTTTAATTTGCTGTTCCTAGTTTCTGAGGACCCAAGTCTATTTTGTTCATTTTAGACTTCTTTTCTTTCTTTCTTTCTTTTTTAATGTTTATTGATTTTTTAGAGAGAGAATCAGAGTACGAGTGGGGAAGGGGCAGAGAGAGAGAGGGAGACACAGAGTCGGAAGCAGGCTCCAGGTTCTGAGCTGTCAGCACAGAGCCCGATGCGGGGCTCAAACCCACGGACTATGAGATCATGACCTGAGTCAACGTTGGATGCTGAACCGACTGAGCCACCCAGGCGCCCCATTTTTTATATAAGCATTTAACGCTTACATTCCCTCTAAGCCACAGGACACTGTGAATCCCACGCCTGGCATGTTTGTCTCATTTAACAGTCTCCTTCTACCATCACTGCCACCACCCAGCTTCGGACCCTCTTTCCATGCAGGATTCCTTAAGCTCTGGTCTGGATTGGACTTCAGCCTCTGTGTACAAATGCCTAAATGTATGCCAAATATCATGGCAACTATAAACTTGACCTGTTCAAATACAAAAACCCAACGATGAATTTCCTCTTCTTTCTCCTTCATGCTTTCTTCCCTTTGCGTCCTTTTCACCCATTCAGACACCCAGACCTCATTTTTTCCACAGTGCTTGATGGTGGCTGGTTGATCGCTGCTGCTGCCACCCCGTCCTTCCTGGCTCTGCTTTCCCCTTTCAGATGTTTGTCCTCTTGTGTCCAGTGACTTAGTGATTTTCCAAAATTCTCTGCTGGTTTAAGTCCTGCTGCTGCCTTCTTCTGGCCACTGTCTCTTACACGGCGGGTCTCCACAGTGATTTAACCTGCCCCTTCCCTTCCTCATACTCCCCAGGATCCAGTCTTCTCTGCGAACCCGAGCTGTGTGACGCTGCTCAATGCCTGCAAGCCTGATGACATATTTTCCTCCTCCTCTTCAGTGATTTCATTGCCTCTCAGGTGGCCTGTAACATTTAGCTTACCTGACTTGGATTTCGAGGCCCTTCAGGTTTGGGTTTCTACTCCCTGTGCTCGTCTTCCTTCAGTGCGTGGCATGTACCTGGGTTCTAACCACACAATTCTTGCGGCCTCCAGAACAGAGTGTTGTATGTTTGTTACTGCCTTGGAGAAATTACAAATGTTGTTGCTTTTATCCAGAATGTCTTATTATGGCCTCTCTGTTCATTGTCTTTAAATATGGGTCTCTTCACCCCTCTGAGAACACTTGTATTGTCCTCCTTTGACTTGGATAGGAGGCCACCACGTGTTTCTGTGGACCCATGGTACCTGAGCTCCTTGTAGCACGTGATATTCTCTTTGGAAATTACTTGTATACAGGTTTCCTTTAACCCTGAGCTGGGGGACCCACGAAGGACAGTGTCACGCTCCTTCATCTTTGTCCTAAGCACGCCGCATTGCTCTGAGCACAAGTGGGCACTAGTTCTATTGACAGAATTGAGGTATGCTGACTTTAGTCAAGTATATAAGAGTTTTCTTCCACCTAAAATATACATCTTCATGGACTGGGGTAAACTCTCACTAATCAATAAGATTGTATAGGAGAAGCACAATTTAAATTCTAAATGGGCCATGCAAAGGTAATAGAGGACAACTCTTCTTAGTGAGGAAGCTCATGTAGAGAATGGCTGGGGGTGTGGAGGGGGCAGCGCAAGCGTGGCTGGTGGATTAGTGGAAGCCCAGGTGAACTTGAGGGACAAGACTGTGGGATGTCTGGGGATGTGCAGTCCCTGGAAAACGATCTGTGAGCTTTCAAGTAGGCATAAATGCTTGGATAACAAGCTTGGATTCTGATTTCCTCCCTAGCTCTCACAACTGTTGTGAACTCGAACAAGTCAACCGCCTTATAAGATCCCTATATGTGACATAGATTTCATGCCCACCTCCCGGAGTCAGTATAGATGAGCAATATGTGTTCTGGATGTCAGGGTTTGTAATCCTGATACTTTGGTTGGGCTCCTGTTCTTGCCAGATGGCCTCCTCTGCCTCTTTCCTCCCTTGCCCTTGTGTCCATGCCCGCCTCCTTTCTACTGGCCACTCATGGAAAGACAAGCGTGACAGTTTCTAAAGGCATTCTTCATAACTCATGGTGCTCAGAACACCCTGCGATATATTTTTATATATCTCACTTACCTTTCACCTCCATAATCCCAAGAAAAATGAGGGAAGTAGTTGTGAATATTCTCATGTGTCTACTTCTCAGATCATTATGCTGCCCCCAAACTAGAGCCTTATTTTTATTCAGTTCAAAATATATCCTGATTTCTCTTGCAATCTCTTCTTTGACCTACCATTTAGAAGTGTGTTTCATTTTCAAACATTTAGATATTTTTCAAAGAGCTTTCCACTATTTCTAATCATGATCAGAACATATTTATATCATTTCAGCCCTTCAGTGTGTTGAGACTTGTATAGATTGTAGTTCACCTTGTTGAATGGCCTGTGTGTATTTCTCCTCTTTTGGGTGGAGCCTTGTCTAAGTGTTGTCAGGTTGCTTTAGAGTGTTGTTCACATCCTGTATTTCACCATCGATTTTCTTTCTTTGTTGTATCAACTACTGAGAAGTATTGTAGTCTCTAGTACAGTTGTGGCTTTGTCTATTTCTACTTGCAGGTCTAAGGGTTTTGCTTCATAGATCTGCTATTAGATGCACAAATGTTTAGGACTAAGTCCTCTTGGTGAATTGACATTTTTATAATTATGAAAGATGTCTTTTTTCATTTTTATTTTTATTTTATATTATTAAAAAATCTTTTTTGAGAAAGAGAAACAGAGGGTGAACAGGGGAGGGATAAAGAGAGGAGACACAGAAAACAAAACAGTCTCCAGGCTCTGAGTTGTCAGTACAGAGCCTGACACGGGGCTTGAACTCACAAACCGCAAGATCATGACCTGAGCTGATGCTTAACCGACCGAGCCACACAGGTGCCCTGAAAGGTTCCTTTTTTTAAAAAAAAATGTTTATTTATTTTTGAGAGAGAGAGAGAGAGAGAGAGAGAGAGAGAGAGAGAGAGAGAAACAGAGAGAAATGGCGGGGGTGGCGGGGCAAAGGGAGTGGGAGACACAGAATCTGAAGCAGGCTCCAGGCTCCAAGCTGTCAGCACAAATCCTGATGCGGGGCTCAAACTCATGCGGAATGAGATCATGAAGTCAAACGCTCAACCCGTTGAGCCACCGAGGCACCCTAAAAGGTGCCTTTTTACCCTGATAATACCTAGTTCTAAATATCTATTTTTACTGGTATTGTGATACTTACTCTAGCTTTCTTTTGGTGGTCTACTTCGTATCATTTTCCATTCCCCATTAACCTATCTGTGTTTTATCTTTAAAGTGGATTTGTTGCAGATTGAATAAAAAAGATACATGCAGAGGCAATCTGACAATGGAATAAATTGAAGTAAGTGGGCCACTTACAATGAATGTAGTTATCACTGTGGTTATGTGTAAGTCAGGCATCTTGCTTCTTGCTTTCTACTTCTCCAGTCTCTTCTTTGTTCTTTACTTTCCTCTTCTATTGCCTTCTTAAAAAGTATTCATTGTGCATTTTAGGTATTCTGTTTAATCTCCACTTTGGGCTTATTAGCTATAGTTCTTTGATATTTGTAGGGATTGTTCCAGGATTTCCTATGTGCATCTTTTCACTTGTTGCTTTCTATAAAATAACAAGGTAGTGTTTTTTACGTCTGTTATAAGAACCTTCTCAAAGTATGTTTTTATTCACTCTCCTTCTGTCTATTACACTATCCATTTTAGTTCTAAGTATTCCCACAATACACTTTTATGTTATCAGATAATTTTTAAAAATTTTTATAGGAAACATCTCACTTACCTACATAGTTCCAGCTTTTGGCCTCCCTTGTTTTTGTGTGGGGTTGGTTTCTGTCTGATAGTCTTCTCCTTCAGTCTACAGAACTTCCTTGAACTTGGAACACATAAATTCTGCCAGCTTTTGCTTATATAAAAACAAATCTTTTTCACCTTCATCGTTGAAAGATTTTATTGACAAGGAATCCAAAACTAACATTAAAAACCCCCCTCAAAGATGTTCTGTTTTCTTTGGACTTTCATTGGTTCTAATGAAAAGTCTTGAAAAGTCTAAGAGTTCTAATCTTTCTTCCTCAATATGCGCTATGCCTTTTCCAGGCTAACATATTTTTCATTAGTCCTGGTTTTGTCATTTGCATATGTTATGCCTTGATGTGTTTTTGTTTAACCTGCTTGGGGTTCATTGACCTTCTGGACATTTTGGATTTATAGTTTTCATTAAATCTGAAATATTTTTCCTTTCCCTCCTTGCACCACCCCCACTTTTGTGCCTGCGACTCCCAACTATACACACTGTAGACCCCGGATACTGCCTCACAGGTCACGGAAGCTCTGTTGTATTTTTCTCAGTGCTTTAGTCGGATAGGTTCTCAAATCCATGAATTCTTTCCATTGCAGTGCCTGACGATTAAAAAAATATTTTTTTTAATGGTTTTTATTTATTTTTGAGAGACAGAGACAGTGCGAGCAGGGGAGGGTCAGAGAGAGAGAGGGAGACAGAATCCGAAGCAGGCTCCAGGCTCTGAGCTAGCTGTCAGCACAGAGCCCGTCGCGAGGCTCGAACCCACGAACCGTGAGATCATGACCCGAGCTGAAGCCGGACGCCCAACCGACTGAGCCAACCTGACTGGATTTTTAACTCCACCCAGTATCATTTTCTATTCCGATATTCTAGTGTTCATCTCTAGAAGTTCTATTTGTTATATCTCATTTCTTATTATGTTCTTTATCCCTCTTTAACTCCTTGAATGCATTGCATCTACTTATATCAGTTATTTTTTTAAACATATTTGTGTGGTAATTCTACATTGTTCTCACTTATGGGTCTGTTCCCATTACTGAGTTATCTTCTGAGTATGGACCCTTTGTTTCATACAGGTTTTCTGTTCCTTTGCATGTCTAGTAATTTTTGACTGAATATGAAATATTGTGAACTGAGAGCCAGGTTTTAATTGCCGTCAGGAGTTTTGGACTTTGTTGCGCTTAGTTACTTATAGATTAATTTGACCCTATTTGGGCTAGTTTTTGAGCTATTATGCAGTGGTTCTAGAGTAGCTTTTCCTATAGGTCTGTTCCAGTCTCACGCTAAGACACGATTCCCAGTGGAGTGGGTGAGGCCTCTCTTCTTTGGTTCATGGCACCTCTGACAATTTCCTGGCTTTGTGTGAACGCTGGAAATTATTCCTTTGCCAGTGCCTTGGCAATTAATCTTTTCCCGGCCTTGATGAGTTTTGCCATATGTATGTGCAGATTAGAAATTAGCTGAACATTCAGGGTGACCCTTTTGCAAATTTCTGGAGCTTCTGTTTTGCATAGTTCCCCTTTCTCCTGTCCCATAAATTTTCTTTTCTGCCCTGTAAATTCTCAGCATTTTGGCTTTTTCAGACTGAGATCTTTGTCTCCTCAATTTGGTGAGACTGTGAGGTTTTCGTCTGGGTTCTCTGCTAACTGCACGTTGGTCCAGAAATTGTTTCCAGGTAGAAAAATATGATCATAGGGCTCACCTTGTTTCTCTTCTCTCCAGGATTACTTATACTGCCTGTCAATTGATACCAGAAAATAATTGTATCCTATGTTTTTTTTCCAGTTTTCTGATCATTTAGTGGGAGGGTGTTAGTCTGGACCTCCTTATACCCCTCATGGTTCAAAATAGAAATCCCAATTGTGTATTTAAATTTTAAATTTGTGAGATATGATAATCTCAATATCTATTTGGTTGCTGATATGTACTTTTCGTCTTCTAAATTAGCTTAGACTCCGGACTTACTGTGGTACAGGTTGAGGGAGCTAGCTGCTGGGACATCTGTAAGCTGAGTTGTTCTTACGGTAGTGGAAAGTCACACCATACCCCAAACATAGACCTCATGCTGTGTTCAGTTTTCAAAATCTCAATGTAGCATTTAGAGAAGAGAGAGGATAGCCCTTCTCTTTTAAAACAAACACATCCTCATGAATTTAAGATGTCCATGAGTTTGCGTTGGAGAACTTAGCGGAAGCTCCCAGCCTAGCATAAGTGGTAGTCATCCAGGTGACTGTTGTGACATGACGTTTGGACCTGCACCTCTGGCACCTTCCCTGGCAGGGGCTGTAGGAGAACATTACTTTCTGTTCTTTGTGTGTCACGGAGTATCATCTTGATTTTTTCCCTACTAAATTCTATTTAGGTGCTTTTCTTTCCTTATAATCTTATGACTGGTTTTTATGTCCACTTGGATGTGACTTTTTTGTATAAATCAACTATCAATATAATATCCTTGAAAATGGGGCTATTGAAGATTGATATGCTATTTAAGTTTGTTTTAAGTATGTAATAATAATTCACTGGCTACCAGTGCATTTATAGGCACAGATGTCTTTAAGGTCTAATACTATATTTTGTTTTAAACATTTTATATTTTTAGGAAGATACCAAATATTTAAGATGGTAAACTTCTTCTTTAGCTTTTTCAGGAGATACTATATTAAGTATTTAAAGTTGTTTAAAAATACAGCTTTGATACATGAGCAATTTTGAAAAGTATTTACCAAAACCTGTCTTAGCCAAAGCCAGGTCCCAGCGCACTCATCCCCGGCATTTGGCGGAGAATCCTCGTGGGTTCTTTTCCTGAGGGAGGGAGAGAAAGGGCAGGAAAGGGCGCACAGAGAGTGAAGACAGCACACGGAATACGATCAAGCCTCATCTTTTATTCTTTTTCCTCTCCTTCTTTCTCTTTCCAGAAAACACTCTATCTTATATATGGTTTGGGGGCGAGGAACTGACCCAGGTTGGTTGCCAGGTAACAGAGTCAAATGAATATTAGAGAAAGGGGTAAAACGAAACTGAAACTCCGGACACAGCATCAAAAGGAAGCGCACAGACTAGCGTCTGCAATGCTGGGGAGGGGAAGCTTAGCACTGAATAATCCAAAATGCGGTTTGATCTTTTGATCACCTTGGCCTTTTCTCATCTGGTTCAGCATGACCATCGCCAAAATCTTGGACCAGGAAGTGGCACTCTCCTAGCCTCCAGATGTAAATCTTGTTTTTTGGTTGCTCCCTGGAGAGCGATATATCCTTCCCTGAGGCAGCCAAAAGCTCGGCAGCTCCCAACAAAAACCATAACAGAGAACTTTTGAATTAAATAAATTTGGGCAAAACATCAGGACTCCTAGGAAAGTGTTATACAGACTTCTCTTAATGATTCAAAATGGAAATTGTGAACAGTAGTGATTATTTGGTGTTTGCTTAGCATTGTCTTTGTGGCTGGGGTTTTAGGGCTGTGCTCTTGCTCTAACCTATGGCCTCAGCATTGCTGTGTTTGGCACACTTGGGGTGTGTGTGACTTGGGGGGCATGTATAGCCTGTCTAGTTCTGTGCCCTTCCTTGCTGTGAATGCTCACTTCTGATGACCAGTGTGACTGACTGTGACAATCTTTTTCCCCTCTAATTGTCTCTAAATTGAGGTAAGGGAATGTCTAGTTTGTGAATCTTACTAGAAACAGGGATAAACAAAATACGTGCTCACCTTTAAGGCAGGGCTAAAGTTCTTTTATAAGAACACAGTTTTGATTTTGGCGAAAAACTCCAACATCAAGTTGGGATTCTCTCTAAGGCATTTTGGTCCCTAAATCATAGCTGGAGGGGTATTTGCCAATAGGTTGAGTTATACAGCTAGGAAAGTGCTAGTACTCAGCTTAGGAAGTGGTGATTTTGGGTATAGATCTGTCATCCCTGTTAGGTACTCCTTAAGCTGATATTGAAATTACTTTTCCTCTTTGAGATATAAATCGTGAGTCTGAGGAGTTGGGAGGGCTGTGGGATATATTGACAGGTAAGATGATAATGAAATTATAACTGCTAAGCTGGTGCTGTAAAATAGAAATTTTACGTGACATATTCGTACTTTAACAGTATATTTCAATGAATTCCAAATATCCCAAATGTTATTTCAGAATGTAGCCAATATAAAAAATTGACATCATTTATTTCCTTTATTAAATACAAAATAATCCAAATATTTTGTGTGTTTTCCACTTACAATATATTTTCGTTCTGACTAGCCATATTTTAAGTGGTCATGTGTGGCTAATGGCTACCATATTGGATAGCAAGCACGATGTTAGCCTCTGGTTGTTATCTGATCGACGTTGTCCTATAATTCAAAATTTATACATGTGCACACAAATTGTGATATGAAGAAAGTGTTCAGAAATGCCATTTTAGGGCACTTTGGGTAGCCACAATGAAATAATCTTTAGTCTTTTGGTTATTCATAATTACACTTCTCAATACTTGAGGTGTTTATTCCTGTTGCAGTAATTAACAAGACCTCTGTGATGCAGTGCCTCTCGATGATAAAAACTTGAGGGTGACATTAAATGTAGGAAGAGTTTCAACATGAACCGTGAAAAGCACAGTAGGAAAAGAAGAGTTTATTGGGTTAGTTAATATGCAAGTGACATTTTTTGGTCAAGGGGAATAGGGGACTTAACTAGAATTCTAGGGTACAAGAGTAATATGGTTAGAAGGGAATGGTGGACGTGTGGAAGGCCCTGGGATCTGAAACACAAAGTCGAGACTCTAAGTGAACCGGCTTAGAAGAATCCCTGGTTGGAATATAAAATAAGTAAATATAGAGCCGTTCTTGGGAATGATGACTCTTGGCAAAAAGGGGGCTCCATGGGCTTTGAGGCATTACAGAAGCTGATGTGTAGATACTTAGCAGGTGTTCTCATAGCATTGTGATGTTTTTGTTTTACTACAACCACATCAGTTAATAGAATCTTTAAATTAGAAGCTTTATAAGAACAACGCTATCTTTGATACCTATATCCAGCTCCTCTCAGGAGAGCGTATCAGTGTTTGGGGTCAGAAGATGGAGAGATTTGTTCTTGGGTTTCTTCAAGTTGGAGGTGGATTTAGGGCTTTGAGTTGGACTTGTGTAACACCTGGTGGCTGCTGGGACCGTGGCATTAACAATGGGTCGGGTGTGCGGGCTTTCCCTAGAGCTGATAGCTTTGTGCTGCTCCTGAGCCTGTGTTTCTTATCTATGTGAGCAGCCACTTGGCAGATGTGTGTCCACACAGCAGTGGGGATGGGGCCACACTGAATTGGGCACATAGGTTATGTGGAGCGAGGCTCTTGTGATGAGGGGTCCTTGCCTCATGTAGTTACTCTGTATCTCTCCTTCAAGGAATTCTTTTTGGGGGGATTGGTTTTAATTATTTTTATCTTCCTATAAAGTAGACTCAGTTGCTTATTATTATTATTTAAAATTTTTTTAATGTTTGTTTTTGAGAAATGGAGACAGAGCACAAGTGGGAGAGAGACAGAGAGAAAGAGGGAGACACAGAATCTGAAGCAGGCTCCAGGCTCCGAGCTGTCACAGAGCCTGATGTGGGGCTCAAACTCAGCGACCATGAGATCGTGACCTGAGCCGAAGTCAGACACTTAACTGACTGAGCCCCTCAGTTGCTTTATTAGATCATTTGCGTTGCCTTGTGAATGTTTGCTTAATGGTTTTTCAAATGTCTGATTTTAGCTGTCCTCAAGGTGATCATAAAATTGAAAATGGAAAGTGAATATGTCTCATTTTGGAAGTTACTTAGGCCAATTAAGATGGTTATGTGCACTGTTCTAGCATGTTGATTTTCAGAAATTATATTTTTAAAATCTCTTAGGGTAAGTTGTTCAACCTAGCTGGCCACATAACTTGAAACATGTGCAGCTTTGTCTCAACGTAGCTGCTTTTTCAAACCCTGTTTTCTTATTCAGCTTATTGTTTCATGTTGTCAGAACTTTGTTTTCCTATATTCTTCGATTTGGACCACAGTTCGACCCGGGTGTTTGTTTTATGGTCTTCATGACTTTAATGGGTAATGCCTGGGCTTCTGCGTGTTCCAGAAATGCAGGTGTGCACCCAGGTACCACTTAGAGCGCAGAAGAGCGCCGCTGGTTGCTTTATGTGACTAAAACGCATTGTCACTGCGTCATTGTGTTTACATTAAATATACATGTTTGCTCATGCCAACAATGTTATCTAAGTTTTTGGATGGCTTTTTACTATTACAGAACATCTCTGTAAAACAATGTTGTCTAAATTCAAAGCCCAATCAATGGAAGCAGACAGACCTAGATTTGAACTTTGGGTATTATTCCCTATGAACTCAGTGAACTTCATCAGGTAGTTCGAAGTTTCTCAATTCTCTCATCTGTGAAAGGGTGCTGAGGGCTTTCACAGGGTGTTTGTGAATTAAATGTGAGTCTCTGCGGAAAGCACCTGGCAGCTAGGGGGAAGGACTTAGGAAATGGAAGTTTAATTATTAGATTACAGTCACTAATGTCTTTGATTTTATAATATCCTCCTTATTTTATTATAGAACATTGTACTTTACTTACCTTTTTCAAACCCAAGGTCTCGGTGGTAGCGCTGTAAAACTATTAGTAAAGCTGGTATTATCTTCATTGCTCAGATAAACAAGTCAGATCTCATCGAGTAAGCTTTAAATTGTGGGTGAACCATTTGTGAAATTAGTAAAATGGCGCTCAAAGCCTGCCTTACTAAAGGACAAAATGTTGACTTATGGTTACAGTGAAAAGAATCAATGATATGTGTAATGTTGATATTAGCAGGTGATTAATGAACCTTAGCAACAGAGTTGAATATTTGCTAAGACTTGTTAAAGCAGGGTGAATTCATTGAATCACTCAAACAGCAAGTGCCAAACCCATGTCCCAGGTGCCAGACGGAGAGCAGAAAACATGAGAAACTTAGCTCATGTAAGTTACATCCTAGAAACATAGACAGAGGACATATGAATAAGTGGTATTTATGTGAGTTGTCCCCGCTCTAAAGAAAAGAAGCCTGGATAGCAAATGACTGAAAGGAAGAACTACTGTGGATGGCCCACTAAAAGAAGAACTCTTTGAAGCTGGGACATTTAAGCAGAGACCCAAGAGTTAAGACACCAGAGAAGTGAAATTGGAGAAGGCACATCCTCCGTTGGACAGCTAAGGCAGGAAGAATAGTAGGAGCTAAGGAGCTGAGGCGGCACTAAGCTGGATGTCTATGAGGGACAGAAGACAAGGCCAGTGTGTCTGGAATAGAGCCGTGTTAGCCCATGGTGGGGAGTTTGCTCTCTACTCAAAGTGTGGTGGAAAAGCGTTCCACCAGATCTTGGAGTACATTTAAAAATAGGACTCAGGCTCCTGCGTGGAAGGTGGGAGGAGGATGGGTTAGGAAGCTACTGAGGTGTCCAGGCGGGGTGGGGAGGGCTCCTGGGATGATCTGGGGTGGTAGCCGCTGAAAGAGTGAGAAGTAGTCTGACTCAGGATCTGTCCAGGTTGGGGGTAGAATGGATGGGATTTCCTGACCGACTGGATGTGGGATTGAAAGACACATTGAAATATTTGGGAAGTAATTGCAAGGGAGGATGCTGAACTATGTCTAATTCAGGCCAGTCATTCCTGGAGGGACTCCCTGCCCTCCACAATGTAAAGACAATCCGTTTACTCAATTTGAGCACATGTTAAATGCAAGGGATCCCAGGGAAATGAGATAGTCCTTGACTTCAAGGACCCAAAAGCAGGACTTTCTGAATGTTGAAGTTATTCTCTAAGAGAAGGAGAGAATTTAAAGCCAACAGGGGAGGAAGTTCTGGCAGAGAAAGTATCGAGGGACGGGGCGGGGAGATGTGGTTTGAGAAGGGAGAGGAATAGGTGGCAGGCATGTGGCTTTTATGGATGGCTCTCCTCTTGGTCATGGAGTGAAGAATGAAGTTACTTGTCATCGTCTTTGTCATTACCTATTTGAATTGTGTGGCTTAAAATAATCTTTTTTACATCCATAAACTTATTTTTATTATGTGTACAAATTGGCAACAATAAACCTTGGAGGTGTAGGTTCTATGAAATACGCAAAGGAGGATTTACATAAATAATTTATACTTGAGGAAATCAAAAGCTGAAACATATTTTTTAGATCACTGAAGTTCAGTCTTTAAAAAAAATTTTTTATGTCTTTATTTTTGAGAAAGAGAGTGAGTGAGAGAGGGGCAGAGAGAGAGGGAGACACAGATTCTGAAGCAGACTCTAGGCTCTGAGCTGTCAGCGCAGAGCCTGACACAGGACTCGGACCCACAGACTGTGAGATCATGACCTGAGCCAAAGTCAGATGCTTAACTGACTGAGCCACCCAGGCGCCCTGAAGTTCATAGTCTTAAAGTAAATCAACCCTTCCCCCTTAGACTTCAAACTATGTTGTCTCAGCAGAAAATGATACATTCTAATCAGGAATAAAATGATCAAGTGTCTGTTTTTAACTCCATGCACAGGAGGAGACACTGTTTTGGTTTCTGGCTGCTCATGTGTTGAGGCTGCTCTTTCGCTTTTCCTTTAGGCCAGAACTCTGTAGGTCATGGTTGCTCTAAGATAGGTTTTCATGGGAAGAAAGGCATTACCAGCCATAACAGAATTTCAGGATACATGCTCTGGTCAGGCAGATGCTTCCAGTCATCTGCTAGCTCCCTGGCCCCTTCTGTGTGCCCCATCTCAATGCCTGGAAGTCCCCAGGTCCAGATTTGTTTGTCTTCTGAAAGCACAGACAAACGTAGACCTAGCAAACCTGGATGAGGAGCTCTGTTCTGACCACATGACTCCAGAGTTTGTTGACTCAGTGTTTATAGTGTGAGAAGTGTAGGGGCGTTTCCTGTTTGTTGACTGGAACTCTAGATCTGTCAGAAGTGGGAGGAAGTCTGTTGAGAGGTGAATGCTACCAGTGAGGACGAGAAGCAAGGAGGGGAAAGGTGAGTGTAGGAAGGCACGGTCATAGGTGCCTGAGCTGTGGAGGCAGGGTCCCAGCACAGGACCCTTGTGTGTCTGCTGTCTCCTATCTCTTGCCTCCCAAATGAAGAAAGAGGGAGGAGCTGCAGGTGGTCCAGGTGGTCCAAGAAGTGTCAAGTTCAAGTGATGGCCAGAGCAGTTTAAGAGATGAGGCTGAACCAAGAGCTGGTTGAATCTAAGCAATGCCTGATATATTCTGGGTAGTGATTTTTAGGTAAAGTCGCTCTACCTAACAGAGATTTGAGGTAATACCTATCCAACCATGCACTGAAATGCATTTGTACTTTATTTACATTTTTCTTAAGAAATGTCTTTTTTAAAAATTTATTTTGTTTTTGAGAGAGAGCAAGAGAATGAGCATGAGCAGGGGAGAGGCAAAGAGAGAGGGAGGGAGAGAATACCAAGCAAACACTGCACTGTCAGCATGGAGCCCGATTCAGAGCTTGATCTCAAGACCCTGGGATCCTGACCTGAGCTGAAATCAAGAGTCAGATGCTTAGCTGACTGAGCCACCCAAGCACCCCTCTTAAGAAATCGTCTTAACAAAGTAGGTTCACATAACCTCATCCCTCTCTCTGCCAACCTGCTTTGGTGTTTGAAGCTAATATCAGTGATTTCCATGTGTGTCAGAGCTGGAGATCAAAATTGAATTATTTCCTTACTGAATGTGTACTTCTGATATTGGTCCAATTAAGTACTTGGAGGGCTTTACTGTTAGCTTATCTGTGTTCTCCAGATGCTCTCGATTGTGTCTCTCTGGGGTATGGTATGGTCTTCTTGTTGCTGGTACTTGATCCTTTGTTGCTTTGTTGTCTCTTTGCAGTGTTGTGTGTGTTTTGCTCTGTAGTTGGTACAACCCCGTGTACAGTGGCTCAACCATTGCTGGCATTATTCAGATGAAACCAGAAACTGTGCTCTCTGTAATAGGGAAAATGCAAGCTGCAGTGAGGGCACACTAGACCAAGGGAGCACAGCTGCTGCGATGGGGTTAGGGTAGGAGAGGTTCCTTTGGGGCAATGCCTCTGAAAGATGGAGGTGGGGTGGGGCTGAGCGAGGAAAGCCCTCTTGCAGCAGTGCTCATCTCCTGCCTGGGATGGAAAAGAGAGAAGGAGGCAGAGCTGCACTCGGAGAGCCTTGCACTGTGATGCTGGTCCAGTGGGAACCTCCAGAACTGGGCTTGGCAAGTAACAGCCTGCGGGCCTAACAATAGCTTGGACTTAACTGCAGAATTTTAAGAGATACCCTGGTCTTAGTAACATTGCATTTACGGAACTTTTGGAGTGGCTGTTTTGTTTTGTCCCCCACCTCCCATTTTATAAGTCCATTTTATCTCCTTGCACAGAGGTCTGTTTCAGAGGGTGTCCCTAAATTCTGTAGGGGTGTAGTCCGCTGATTATCTCTGTCTTCGCCCCACCCCCACATCTCAGCTACAGGTGTATGGAACTGAGTCAGGTTGTCAGTAGAGTAAAAGGTCATAAGAGGAAGGTCTGGGAAGGATGCAGGCCTCTCTGGTTGGGACCAGTGCATTGACAAAGGATGTGAAGGGTGGAGCATGCTACAGAAACCTAGTTCTGGTCTGGGATTGTATTTCAGACGTTACTGAGAACTTGAGACAATTTGGGCAGGTTTCCATAACATACAGTCCATTTAAGTGGTGTCTTCAGTAGACTGAACTCTTGTCCAAGAGTAGAATGCAATACTGCTATCATTTGGGCCTCAATTCCCTCATCTTCAGAGAACGATTGGTCATGAGGATATTTTACTACATAGACAGTGGATTTCATTGTGTTCCCTTTACAATTTCATAGTCCGCTGTGGAAGTCCTTTCATTCCATGGGAAAGGAATTGCTTAAATGATCAGAAATCCATAGGTAAAGGAAGAGCATCAGAAAATGGCCAGCTCTGGTCTTCCCTGTCCCTGTCATGAAGTCAGCTGCCAGGCTTTGTTCATTAATTCCTTTGATCTGCTTCTAAAATCAGCTGCTGTCCTTCTGGTGCCCAGCTAACTTGCGATTAGAGACCCTTCCCTGTGTGAACACATCCCCTGATTTGTAGCTCTACTACACCATATCCGACTTGACATCTGTGTAATTATGTACATGGTTCCACCGCTAAGTCATCTAGATGCTTATACCTCGTCTATCAAAATGGTCCTTCCAATATCTACTCGTTGCTCAGGTTTTCCAAGGCAGTGTTGCGTAGGGAAGCAAAAGTTAGGGGCTTTTGTCATTCTTGTGTATCTGTCTGGGTGTGGAGGGGAGTAGAGCACAGTCCTGAGAGGACATTCTAGAAAGCTGCATGACAGCAGCTCACAGCTCATATTTGCCTATGGCTTTGTCTTACTCCATGGATGTCCTTCTCCATCTTTACCCTTTGGAGCTCTTTATGTAGAGCTCAGTTGCTGGCTTTGTAGTGAGAGACCTCTTAAATCTCTCCAATACTGCCCCCTTTCTTCTACAGCTGGAAATACTAGTCTTTCTCTTAGACATTACATACCGATAGCGTTCAAGGTCTCTTTTCCCCCTTCCACAGATGCTGAGGAATAGTAAGGTCAACAAGGCACAGTCTGTGTTTTCCAGTCAGAGGCCTTTCCAATCAGAAAGACACACAGCGTAATTATGACATGGAAAATGCACAGACTGGACAGTTGGGTATGGTTATGGAAGTTGTGTAAGACAGAGAAAAATGTTCCCTGGAGGAGTCCCCTGCCTGGCCATGTCTGAGGGTAGGGTGTTCTATCCCAGCCTGAGGATGTGTGGGGAGAAAGACTTCTCAGAAGAGAGTTGCTGGCAGGTGGAGAACACTCGAAGAGGAAGAAAATGCAGGTGGAAGGAAAGGTTTTACATCCTGCACATTTAGTACTCTGCATAGATTTGTTTCCTCCCCAGATTACAAGCTCTCTGAAGGCAGGGAGAGGGTTTTTGATGTTGACGTTGTGCATGTAAAATGTTCTGAACTTTGGTTTTTTTTTTAATGTTTTATTTATTTTTGAGAGAGAGAGAGAGAGAGAGAGACAGACAGACAGTGTGAACAGGGGAGGGGCAGAGAGAGAGGGAGACACAGGATCCAAAGACAGGCTTCAGGCTGTGAGCTGTTAGCATACAGCCCAACATGGGGCTCTAACCCACGAACCATGAGATCATGACCGAGCCAAAGTCGAACACTCAACCAACTGAGCCACCCAGGCACCTCTTTAATATTCTGAACTTTGGATGAATGAATGACTTCCTGTGTGCCTCCATCTTTTTGCTGGGCTTCTTGACTTCCTGACTTCTTCTATATGTTCCTGCCTTCAGAGCCCTTGAATCTCTAAGGACTTGGTTTTCCTGGGTTAAGCACTCAGTCTTCTAATCACAACTACCACCACCATATTGCCTGTGAGCCTGGCCTTTGGGGGAGTTGTGGTTTTTTTAATGCATAGACTCTGGGGCTCTACTTTTAGTTAAAGGAAAAAAAAATCAACCCAGACCTAATAAGGATAAAAGACCATCAACAAATATTTGTCTATTTAAAAAAAGTTTTTAATGTTTGTTTATTTTTGAGAGAGAAGGGGGAAGGGGGAGGGTTAGAGAGAGAAAGAGGGAGTCACAGAATTCGAAGCAGGCTCCAGGCTCTGAGCTGTCAGCAAAGAGCCTGATGCGGGGCTTGAACCCACGAGCTGTGAGATCATGCCCTGAGTTGAAGTCAGATGCTTAACCGACTGGACCACCCACGCCGCCCTACAAATATTTGGATATTTTTGGAAACTCCTTGAAGCCCCACTCCCAAATTATTTATAATGTAGGGCATATAAATGACTCATACTGAGTAAAACTCAAGTTAGAGATACAAAGCTAGTTGGTGACTTGGCTCGTTTTCTTTATTCCAAAATGAACACGCTCCTCGTGAGTGGATTGAGAGTTATATGGGTTAGTGCATATAGAGTGCTGACACCCAGCTCAACAAGACATTGTTGTGCTCCTTCCCATAACTATCTGTGACCTCTCAGTGATATGGCAGAGACCGCTGGTGGACTTGGCCACACGAGTCGGTGGAGCATGCTGGGGATTTCACGGACTCCATCTGCATCTCTTTGGCATTGCTCCTCCTTTTTAACGATTTTTCCATATTTGGAACTTTCTCACTTCTGTGTCTGAGAAGAAATGTGATACGCAAAATGTCACATCAACAAGAAAGTCAGGAGAAGCCATCACAACTGGGAAAGGATGTGTTGTATCAGTGGAGGTGGGAATAAAGTTGGCCTCCTGGTTGACTCTTTCGATTCTGATTGTGTGTAATTTTGAAGGTTATGTTAAGCTTGGTGATAGAAATCAAGAATGTTTGCTTCATATGACCAGTGGTGAAAAGCAGACATGATGGGCGGATTCACATGTAAAACAGGATAATAGTTGGAGCAAATGAACGTGCGTTTCTCTTATACTTGAGATTTGACTCAGCTCCTTGGGGAAAGTTTCGAAGATCCACCAAGTGAACTATCAAGGTGTCTTCACCCTATGCTTTTCAAAAATAGCAGTGATAGACAAGCTAGCCTTTTGTTAAAGAGATTTTTATAGATTAACTTTTCTCTCCTTTAAAGGGTTCACAACAGCCCTTAGAGGGCTTGATGCTCAGCATTTTACGCTCAGCATTTTCTACACTGAAGAAGAGCTGGGTTTGTAAAGGGCTGTTTGGGATGCAGAAAGAATGAGGTCTGGGACATGCACTGAAAAGCTTGCCTGTCCTTTTAATTGTTAGGAGGTGGAAGGCCGGGATGGGGTTGGGAAGAGAAGAAATCCGTCTGAAAAGAAACATCTTCATTTTTCTCTCTCTGGAGAAAGTCTCCCCAGTCCAAGAGGGGAGATATGTGATGTACATGAGGATAAAACTGAGGGGCAAGAAAAGGTTTCCTTTTCCTGAATCGCCCACCTGTTCTTCCCATGTGGTCCGGGAACAGGTTTACAAGTGTGGGGCCTTCCAGGGCTGCAGAGAGACGGGCGATGATGTTGGCGTGGTGGGTTGGGCTCGGAGACAATAGTCAGTGCATCTGGACACCTTCGGTCAAGGTGTTTTGTGTCTCCAGATGTTGCAGACAGGCAGACTCCAGCTTCAGAGAAGACTGCCCCTCTCCTAGGATTAGCTGTTCACAGGCGCCTTCAATGTGTGTAGTGAATCTGTAGTGAGATTTTTTTAAGGTTGGTGCCCTTCATTTGTACCCGGTTTCCTGGCCCCAGGAGTGATGACTATCGATCCCCTAGCAACAAGGAGTTGCAACAGAAGTCCCTGGGCTTGTATTTTAAGCCTCGGCCAATCTGGCCCATCATACAGAAGAATCCTCTGAATTGAGTATCGTGAAACCCAGCCTTTTTTTTGGTTGTTTCGCTTGTGTGTATTAAAGATATTCCTTTAAAAGCACACTTGTCGACACTTATATTAACAGTCATCGTTTGTGAATTACTGAATTATCTAAGGTTTAAAATGGGTTTCGAGGAACCAGAAGCCTGCTTGGCATTGCTGTACTAGGTGCAAACAAAGCCTCAAATTACCGTGGCTCCATTTTCACCCCTGGTGCCCGAGCCAAAGAAGCTGGATAGAAAGTACTGGCGCACGTCATTGCCCGCATGCCGTCAGTCCTGGAATGCCTTGCTTTTCCCACACAACCAAATCATACTCTTCTACTCATTTTCGTAAGCCTGGTTCAAATGCTTCCTCAGTGAAGTCACCCCGTCCTTTGGCCTTGGCAAGTCTGGCAGTCACCCTTGACCTCTGGATTGTCTTGTATCTCAGTCTCTGTTTCTGTTGCATCTACTAAAGCGTAAGCCTATGCCTTGAACCACGTGCACTCCTGCTGCCTAGCAAAATGCCGAAGTTCTAGGAAGGGCCCAACACTCGCTTGAATAAACTCACTGTGCAGCCATACTTTAAACCCTAAGTAGCCCAGGGCCGGTTTCTCCCCTCCTCATTTTCTCTGTCCCTGACAAAGAGAAAAGAGAAGCCAATACGTATCGGCAGTAAAAAGTGTCCCTTTCTCTTTGTGTTTCTTTTTAAATTCTTGGGTAGAAATGGATCTCAGATGCTATATTTGGAGATCTGTGGTTTGTGCGATGTGGGGTCTAGGAAAGGCCTCCAAAATGTGTCCGCCATGGCTAGAAGAATCACATTTCCCATTTGTGCTGCATTTTCAGTATGTTCGTTTGATTAGGAGCTCAAGGGCTTCCCCAGCTGCTGGTCTGCTTTGTGTCATTGGGTTATGAAACATCTTTGTAAACACGGAGTGTAGAGGCCAGAGTTGAACTTGACACCCTTTTGGGCAGGGGAGGGATGTGTTGTGTCCGTGCACGCGCACACACACACACACACACACGCACACACCCATGCACACACATGCCTCTTGTTATGAAGCTCTGTTGATGAGAGTGCTGTTTTCCTGGAAAATTTTCTGGAGGCAAAGAGAACCATCTTTTACATACTTTTTAGTGTACAAAAAGTGCACACAAAATTAGGAGAAAAGACCCGATCCACTCAATTCCAGCTACAAAAGGCTGAAGATCCTATTTGCTATTATGTGTCCTGTTTTGTTGCCATGGAAGATGCTTAATATTTCCTGGAGCTGGGAGTTGTGATATAATCAGGTTGCTATCTGGAAGGAACTTTGTGCACATGAAGGGTCAGCAAACTGTGTCCTGGGGGCCAGATCTGGCGTGTGAGCGAGGAATGGTTTTTCTTTTTTTTACATTTTTAAGAGTTTTGTGTTTAAATAAGAGAGGCCATACATAGCCCGAAGTCTAAAATACTTACCGTCTGACCCTTTGCAGCAAGTTTGCCAGCCTTTGATTTGTACCATTGATTTCTGTTTTGTGGTTGAAGAGACCAAAGCTAGATGGTGTTGTGACTTGCTGAAGTGCATCAAGGCGGCCTGTTCTAACGGAAGGAGCTTTGGATTCAAGTTTCTGCAGGTTTGGCGTCTAACCGTCTCTTGCGTTTGGCCTCACAGACTTCTGTGATTGCTCATAACGTCTCCCTCTAGGTTCTGTCATTCTAGAGTTCACTGAGTAATGTCTGCCGTCCACTTGTGATACTACTAAGTACCCACAGGGAGCTCAGACTTCACAGGTTCAGGGCACAGTTTTTCTAGAAGACTGCCCTCCCTCCAGACAGCAGCTGCAAGCTCAGGGATGCTGAGGCCACTTGCATTTCTGACCAAATGGCTACAAATTCAAGGGTTCCCGTTACCCCTACAGTTTCAAAAACACGCTAGAATAACTGAGAACTCAGAAAAGCACTTGAGTTAGGATGACAGTTTTTATCATAAAGGGTGCAAATCAGGACCAGCCAACTGGAGAGAGACACATAGGGTGAGGTCTGGGGAGGGTCCCACATACGAAGCTTCCGTGTCCTTAGGACATGTCACCTGAGCTTTGGTGTCCCTAGTGTTTATTGGGCTTTCATTACATAGGCATAATTAATTGGATCATTAGCCACATGATTGAATTCAGTCTCTAGTCCCCCTCCTTCCTTGGAGTTGGGAGGTCAGACCCAACCTTCTAATCACGTGGCCGGGTTTTCTGGCATCGTCAGCCCCCATTCTAAAATGATCTAGGGGCCCACCAGAGTTACCTCCTTAGCATAAAGCTGGGTATGGTCCTGGGGCCCCACCATGAATAGCAAAGACACTTCTGTCACTGGGGTAGTTGTAAGGGGTTAGACGCTCCCCCAGGAAGCCCGACAGAGGCAGCCAAATTCTTTATTCCACAACAGTGTCCAAGGTCTAGCTTACCACTTTAATAGAAGCCTTCCTTCTGACTTAGAAAGACTAGAGTATTTCTTTACCAAGAATTTCTACTGTCAAGGAGTGAAACTTCCTTGCAAGGGAAGTGGACTAGATAAATCACCAGCATCTGGAGTTTTGAGTTAGAGAAAAATAACTGCAGTTGAGAGTGAAGGCCCTTATTTCCATGTTGCCTAAGGCCATGACATGCTTAGTAAAAATTTGCCTTCCATTAACTCCCCTTTTATGTTGAACTCTTTGAGGTTCTTAACTCCCTGGACCTAGTTAGTTTACACTAAAATGTCTATTGTATAAATAGTCACAAAACAAAAATGATTACTTAGATAGGAAGGGATTTCAGAAACCCGTTCAGATATTTCATTCTCTTTCCAGAATGATCTCCATGGAGTTAATCTGTGTGATGAGTAGACACGAGGCATTGTCCTCACTTCTATCTGCTTACCTGCCAGTGGGAGGTCTAGCGTTGTCCCTGCTTCCTAGCTAGTGACTTCATGTTCTTGTTGCCACAGATGTATCGTGCGAATTAAATGAGAAATTTGGGCCATTCAGCAAAATTAAAATACTCTAAGGGCACGAAGAAAGCAAGTGGGAAGTGATGAACAGGCCAGCTGGAGCCACGGGGTGGCTGGGCCCGTGGTAGAGTTGCAGGTGTCCATGGCATGTGTACTAGAACTAGTCTGCTTTTCACTGCCCCTTCCCTGTTCTTCCCCCATCCTCTGTGCCTATCCTGTGTCTCTGTTACTTAAAATTCTTTCTCGGGATGCCCGGGTGACTCAGTCGGTTGAGTGCCTAACATCAGCTCAGGTCATGATCTCACTGTTTGTGGGTTTGAGTCCTGCATCAGGCTCTGCTGACAGATTAGAGCCTGGAGCCTGCTTTGGATTCTGTGTCTCCCTCTCTGTCTGCCCCTTCCCTGCTCATGCTCTGTCTCTCTGTCTCTCAAAAACTTCAAAAACTGAATAAACATTAAAAAATTTTTTTTAAATTCTTTCTCCTATCCTGGCAGAAGCTCTGAAGGAAGGGCGGGCTTCTTTGGTAGACAGTCACCTTCCAGCTATTTCTGGGCTTTATCCAAACCAACCAACCCAAGTGTTGCCATGAAAACATCCCTCTGTCAGATCTGGCTTCTTGGGGGTGTGGGTTGTGGCATCTAATGGCACTTGGGCCTGAGGCCTCTAAAATCTTGCCCCCCCAGCCCCCCTCCCAGGCTGATCTATACATGAGTAGGTATCTCTCCCTCTTTATCCTTACTTACTCATCTGTGTTGAAGGAAAAAATAGGTTCTCTGTGCTTCCTTACAGTACTGATTGGCATTTCTGGTTATTTGGAAGTGGGTCATGGATCCCAGAGACCCCAGTATAGCTAAGATCTAGGAAGGAAATTACCCAGAATCCAGAAAGTTGGGACACTTTCTGTTGCTCTCCATGAAATGCTTTCATCTTTATTCCAAAGAAAGTAGGCTTCCCTGCCTACTGCTCGGGAGAAGAAGGCCATCCAGAGACCCAGAGTGTGGACCTTAACAGAGCAGCCACATGCAGAAATGGAAGACTCCTCTAATGGTCAATCTCGGACCCAGTAACTGTCCCTGGTGCAAAAAGCTATGATGCATGGAAATGCCTGGGTGGCTCAGTTGGTTAAGCGTCCAACTCTTGGTTTTAGCTCGGGTCATGATCTCACGGTTCCCGAGTTCGAGCCCCCTGTCTTTGGGGCTGATGGTGCAGAGCCTGCTTGGGCACTTTCCCTCTCCCTTTCTCTCTGCCCCTTCCCTGTTTGCTCTCTCGCCCCCTCTCTCAACAGATAAATAAATAAAACACTTACAAAAAAGCTGTGATGCATGCATAGACTATTTTATAGACCTGTCTGGGGGCTCCCTGGCCTGCATGTGGGAAGGCAAGGGCGTCTGGTTCAGCACTGGGTAGGTATCCTCAAAAGGGACCTGCCACATTAGCCCTGAATCTATATTTACAGACTGGCTATTGTGTGCTAGGCATATTCAGGATGACAGGGCTAGAACCGTGAGCAAGACAAAGCCCCTGTCCTCATGCCCTTGGCTGCCAGTTGTCTTGTCAGTGTTTCCATTTTGTAGTAGGCAAGCTTAGAGCCTGTCCATTTGCCTACTCTTGTTTCTCTTCATTCTTTTTACTTTGGGTTCCTTCTCAACAGATATTTATTGAACTCCCACTGTCTGCTGACACTGTGCTTGTTTATATGGGGGACTTGGAAGCATATCCTCTAATTTTGCATGGTGGTATTTTCAAAATGCATTAACTCAGGATTCGTCTTATGAGTCTGAATTTGAAACCTTAGTCATTCTGTGCTTCGCTATATATGGTATCATTTTTTCTTTAGGCGATATATTTTCAACAGATGTGTGGTATTTGGAAAAGATTAATGTTTTTCTCCAAAGCAGGATTTGGTTAGGATGAGGCCACTGAGGTAGAGGAAAGTCATTGGCATCTTAGAGAAGGGGGCCACTCTAATGACTGCTATCCAGAACAAAATTCCAGGGCTGGCCCTGATGTCGTGTAGAAAGGTGAGCTGGTCTCATGCATGGTGGATGCTTGGGAGACATTATTTCATGTCATTCTATTACGAATTGTATAAAATTCTGCACCCCAATATTCGTTATCCAACACTTAAATTCTTGTGTGGGAAAATGGTTTCCATTCTCATTTCTATCAGTAGTGCTTTTTTTGGATCCAATCTTCTCTTCTTCAAATTTGAATTACCCAATGTTATTCTTTTTTTCCCCCTGGCCCACACAGTCAATCCCAAAAAAGTCTCACAGGGTTTCCTTTTGAGATCATTCTCCTATGTTTTTTTTAAATTTTTATTTTTTTGCCCATTCTCCATTGAAGTCTTGCTTTTTAACATCTTGCTTCTAGACTGGAGAATTAATTTCCTACATGATCCCTTTATCTACAGATCCCCTCCTCTTTCTGTTTCTGCTTGGACCTCATTGTCAGCTGTACCTCTCCCGTGCTTAGAAAACATCTGTAGCTTCAGAGGGCCTTCAGGATGAAGTTTAAACTTCTTTGCCTGGCATTTAAATCCACCCCAATCCTTCACCCCCACCCCCAGCTTCCTTTCTGTTTCCCACTTTGGACCCTCAGTGTTAGTTTTTGTTTGTTTGGTTTAGTTGACTTCTCATACATCCTGTCTACTTGGGCCTTTGCCGAACTTCCTTCTAGGGCCTACCTGCAAATGTCCGTGCCCTCTTTCCTAAAAGAAACCTTATCTGTGCTTTAATGCTTTCATATCTGTCCTCCATCTCTATTCTCACCTGCTCCCCTCACGCCTGAAGAGGCTGCTGACCCCTGACCCTCCTTAGCACCTTCAAGCCCACTCTTAGTCACTTGTCATAAACTGCGGTGTACTGGTTAACCATGGGTATACCTTAGCACCTTACTGGCTAACATTTTTGAGAGCAGGAGCCAGATCATTTGGGTTTGTTGTTCCCAGCAGCATCCCACAAGTGATTCTCATCAGTGGCTGCCCACTCATATCCCTCGTGGCACTTTGACACAGAGTTCAGCAAGTCGGAATCTGCAGGAGTTGGGCCCAGGATCTAGTTAATTGTGGGTGCTCCCTGGGGATGATGATGTGCAGCCAGGGTCAAGAGCCACTGAGTGGACCATTGTGCCCCATACAAATCCATGGCGCTTGAGGCCTCTGGCAAACCATTGCATCTCTGCCTGGAGAATTCAAAGCGACCCTTTAGAAGACTTGAGTGAAAGTGACTCACTCGCCTAGCAAATACGAGTGCGCGTTGTGTGCCAGGTCCTGTTCTAGGTGCGGAGATCACTCTGCTGAACAAAACATGTGTCCGTTGTCCTGGAGCTTCGCTCTTGGCCATGGGAAGGCAGCCCGCAAACAGATACCAGGCGATGATGATAGATGCTGGAAGTGAACAAAGCAGGGTACATGGGCAGAGGAAAACAAGCAGTATTTTTATGTAGGGAATATTTTTGAAACTAGCCTGTCTGCCTTAAATCAGCAAGTGCTTTAAAACCCAGCATTCTCTGCCTGAAGTGTGGGAGCCCGAGCTTGCAGGCCAGTCTTGAGGTAGGAACTTTTCCCCTCGGCTGCCCCTTGTCCATCAGCAGAGGGCTGAGAAGTCCCAAGAAGCCAGAGGAACCCCGAGAGTGGAAGCTAGACATAGGGAGCGAGCCTCTAAGGAGATGGGGTCCCACACTGGGGAACCGCTCTGGCGCTGCAACCAGGGGCCCAGCTGTGAAGACTCCTCAGGATAATATGGTTGGTCCCCTCCGGTGATAAGCATTAATAGGCTTATACTCACTTCAGGAAGATGTCAACACTTTCAAGATTTTTCTGTCCGTGAATATTGGTTACACCTGTGAAGTAGCTGTTTCCTGAAATGAGATGTCAGCTCCTTCAAACGGTGTACACCGCTTATCTCTTTGGTAGGTGGGAAGCATGGCAGATAGTAGAATGAGGATGTAGGTGAGGAAAAGGAGAGAAGGCTTCCTCTGCAAGGCGTTTGTTTTCTGTGATCCCTGAAGGTCTGTTCTTGAAGCGGGTTGCCCCTGGTCCTAAGGGATACACCTGGTAGTTGGAGATGGTGGTGTGTTCCGGTGTAGCCGTGTGAGTAATGGGTATATCATTATTCTCCATGCTGACACCTGCCTACGTCAAGGTTATGGTGGGGGAGGGGAGGTGGCTCTGAGAGGCTTGACTATAGGACTGAAATCAACTCTTAAGGAGATAGACCTGCGTGTGTCCTAACCACAGAAACCTAGCAGGCGCCATAAAATGGAAGATCACGCACCCCCCTTCCGGGGACTGGGATTAGGTTGCCAGGCGCATCTAGGGAAAAAAGCAGCTGGTACATTCAGGATCACGGGCCCGAGCAAAGCCCGTCACCCCTCGAGGGTTGGGAATTTCCTTTGTAGGGCACGGAGATGTGCCTTCACTGTCCCTTTCTGCGGCGACTGAACGCAGGACGCATCCCCTTTTAATGGCATCTTTGTCCTAAACTCAATCGAAGCGGCCGAAAACACCGAGGTCC